>NC_090936.1:784430252-784733283 GCF_040938575.1 Ambystoma mexicanum
AAACTGTTCTAGGTAATAGTGCCTCAATGTCATGTCTAATTTAAAGTAATTAAGTAAATAAATAAATAAAAACAAAAAATATGAAATTGTATAAGTATTTTTATAAAGGTTTAAACATAGATTGTGTTTGCATGCAATTTTGTTTGAATATATGTAGTCTAGATATTTCATTTAAAAAATGTTAGTTTAACATGATTTGAGTGTGTGTGTATAAAGAAAGTAAAAAGTATAAAGGTGTATAAGTGATAGTTGATTTTAGGAAATTGAAAAAAGTACAGTAAATTCATTTTACAGATTTTACAAGGTAAAAGTCTGTTTGAAAATGTGTTCATCTACCATAGCTCTCAACTCACACGCTTTTGGCGGGTGTCACATGCCTTGTAAAGGGCAGACTCACCCGCCAAGCCTCCTGCACGCCCATTCATTCCAATGGGCGTCTCACCCGCCAAAAACAAAATCGGGTGATTTCACCCGCCTGTAAAACAAAAATGGTTGAGAGCTATGTCATCTACTATACAGAAAATATGCATACCTGAAGTTTGTGTTCATGCATATGGATATGCATGGAGCTGCAAGTAGAAATCTTGAAGACTTGTACAGTATTTGTGGTAGATGCTGCTTGCCAATGATATGACACTTGTACTCAGAGAGATTCAGAGTACATTTGCAGTGCTGATCTATGATGATGCAGTTAGATGTAGAGGTCTTGAATGTGATTGGTGCCTGGTCATGTGATTTTTGAGGTACATCCAATGAGGGAATGGCAGAGAGAGTGTAGTCTGCAGGTGGCAGCAAAAATCACTGTGTTCTGAAGAATAGCCAGAAACACAATGTGAATAAGCTCTTGGGCGTGGTCTTTTATAGGGGTGCGTGTGCGCGGTCCGCGGACATGTGCACTGTGCGCGGACAGATCGAACACAAAAAAAGGATCGGAAAGTTTCAAAAGGTATATAGAAACTCAAGATTGCTATGTGGGACTTGTGGCATGGTGAAATTTTATTGAAAAATATTATGGATTAACTGAAAATGTACTTTTAAATTGTTCGGGGACACGAACAGTGTCCGCATTTCAGAACACACGATGAGCGTGGGCGCGGTCATATGATCTGTTTGCGAACTAGTCTGCGAAGGAAGCGCCTGTCCGCAGGACACCAAGTGCACAGAGATTGGTTAGCGCATGCGCATTGATGTCCTACGGACACTGTTCGGGTTCTGAAGTAATTAAAAGTGCGTCACACGTGAAACGAATATTTCAGGACACTGCGTGTGTTCTTAGAACAGTTTAAACTTGGTAGCGAACAGTAAGGACAGATATGGTGTTCTTCAGGACACGTGTAATTTAGTTTATGTACGAACATTTCAGGACACCAATTGTGTTCTTAGAACACTTTCAATTGGGTATCGAACACTACGAACAGTTGTACTGTTGTTCAGGACACATCATTTTGTTTATTTACGAACATTTCAGGACACCAATTTTGTTCTTAGGACAGTTTTAAGTTGATAGTGAACATTACGGACAGATATAGTGTTCTTTAGAACACTTTAATTTTTGTTTCTTTACGAACATTTCAGGACACTACGAGTGTTCTTAGAACATTTTGAACTTGCATGAGAACATTACGGACAGATGTAGTGTCCTCAGGACAGTTACATTTTCGTTTCTTTACGAACATTTCCGAACAACCACGGTGTCCGTGGACACCTACATTGGTTTTATTACAAGGAACTGAAAGTATTTACAACACAATATAAAAAAGTAACTTTATTTAACATATATAAACAATTTATGACTGAGAAGGTGGGGCAGAAACGGAAACAAAAACAGCAGAATTAGGGTTTTCAGTATTAGTGGGATCAGGTGAAGAAGGGATGAAATCCTATCAAAACGTTGTGGTCCATGGAGAGAGTTTGGGGATAAATGAATGAGATATCGTCAAGGGGGACAGGTACAGGTGGGATAATGGTATGTTGTTGGTGGTTTTAGGTGATCTTCCACAAAGTTCTTTAAATCCATAAAATTTGCCATAAGTTGGTCCATTTTGTGGGTAATGTGTTCAAGAGTGTTATCCACCACTTCTTTTTCTTTGGAAGTTGCAATTTTTGTAGGGTCTGTAAAAAAAAATGTATATTTTGAATGTATACAAAATAATATTTATCAATTGGTTTATACAGTAAAGTGTGTACCATTAGGTGGACTATCTTCTAACATTTCGTCTCGTGGGAAATGGTCCTCTAGCCAGTCCAGAGTACTACACATTTCTGTGAGAAAACAAAGAAGTAATATGTTTTTTTTTCTAATATAGAAAGTTTATAAATATATGAGTAAAAAGAAGTGCACTTACTATGTCTGGTGAGATATGTAATCAGTAGTGTATACGTCTGGTCTTGCTGTTGGTTGTGGAGTGTCTGTGAGGTAATTATGGTGGAAGCCACTTTATCTTCTTTTGGTATATTCCATTTTAAAACATATTGGGCCTCATTACGACCCAGGCGGTAAGTTACCGCCTGGGCCGTGACTTTACCACCATGGCGTAAACTACGTTTACGCCATGGTGGTTGGCGGACTTACCGCCCCATTCCGAGGTCGGCGGGGCGGTAAGTCCCCAATCCCCATTTACCCTTCCCCATTCCCATTTTTGCCCCATAGGGCATAATGGGAGTGGGGAAGGCGTTAATTACGCCACCGTAAATTACGGTGGCGTAATTAACTCCATGGTCCCTTAGCGCCATGGATTTTAACACCTGCTAAAAGCAGGTGTTAAAAGCGCCATGGCGCTAAGGGACCTCGTAGTTGGCGGTAAGGGGTCGGCGCAGCTAACGCTGGCGTTAACCCCTTACCGCCAGGGTCGTAATGAGGCCCATTGTATTTACTTGAATGGTTAGTGTGTTACATATATGGGTAACATTTTTTAAGTATTACTACATATACTTTGTATGTGTGCTGCTTTGTGAATTTGTTAAATGTTCCTATGTTATGATCTAACTATTACACATCATACCTCCCCAGAGTTTTTAGGTGGTGGTACTGTTCTCCGAACATGTCCGCGAACATTAAATAAGTTCGCGGACATCAAGTTCATAAGACGAGATCTAGTCAGTTCCATATGACATGTATATAAAGTCAAAGTCATTATTGTTAAGTTGTGCTACTAAAAAACTATGAAATTCAGTGAAAAAACTTTGTTAAAGGGACGTCATGGTTAAGTTGCGCTACTAAAAACCTATGAAATTCAGTGAAAAAAACTTTGTTAAAGGGACGTTATGTTTAAGTTGCGCGACTAAAAACCTATGAAATTCAGTGAAAAAACTTTGTTAAAGGGACGTTATGGTTCCAAGTAAAACCGAAAAACCCTTGAAATTCGCCAGTTTTGGTAAGCTAAGCAACCATAACTTGCGCCACCACCGTGCACTGCTAAGACTAACACCCAGGACATCAAAGATGACATCACAAATGTCATTGATGAAATCACTGATGACATCACATGTGTATGTACTTCTCATGAAGTATGTGTAGAAGGGATTCTTATTATGTTGCGAAAAAAGTGTCAAGAATCATTGCAAGAAATATACCCTAACAAGTGCATTGAACGATGCATTGATATAAATAGCATCCTATTATGGGGTTCTATCTAGTATACTAAGCTACTCATACAGAAACATAACATTGTGTGCAGCGTACAAGATGAAGGTATGATATTCGTAATGTTAATATGTTGAATAATGAAATGATAATTGTTTTCTTAATAGATTTTTGTGTACTGTGAAATATGTAATAAGTAGCTAATAAAACCCATGTATTACATAATTGCATTACTATAGACAAGACACAAAGACACAAGAACACATACCAATATGGGTATATACAGGGAAAGTGAAGTTAGCAAAAAAGCACAAGTAGTATCAGAAACAATTCATAACTTAACTGATTAGTTTCATGCAAATAAATGATTGCTCTGTTTCAAAGCTGCTATTTACCCTATGTATATGTATCACTTGATGTGATTGGACCCTAAGGAAAGTAGTGTGAGTACAATGTTTACAAATATGACCATATACAGGGAAAGTACAGCCATAAAAAAAAACAGAACTATCAGAAAGTGCTCATAAGTCTAGTGATTATCTTTATGCACAAAAATGATTGCTGTCTTTCAAGCTGGTGTTTTCCCATATGTATATGTTTCATATGATGTGACTGTACTCTAAGGGAATTACTGTAAGAACCTACTAAAAGGATATGTCTACAAATAAAATAAAATTCTTAGTTTCTGACTGTTACTGAAGAAAACCATGTGGCCTAGATATGTCAGCAAAAGAAAAAATAGTGAGCCAGACATGTGATGTCATCAGTGATGTCATCAATGACATTTGTGATGTCATCTTTGATGTCCTGGGTGTTAGTCTTAGCAGTGCACGGTGGTGGCGCGAGTTATGGTTGCTTAGCTTACCATAACTGGCGAATTTCAAAGGTTTTTCGGTTTTACTTGGAACCATAACGTCCCTTTAACAAAGTTTTTTCACTGAATTTCATAGGTTTTTAGTAGCGCAACTTAACCATAACGTCCCTTTAACAAAGTTTTTTTCACTGACTATATATATATATATATATATTACACAGCCCACGGTAGTCGCTGTGTAGTTATGGTAAGTAGCTAATCCCATAGGAAGAGCACTTTTTGGGCGGCTTATAACTTCGCTCCCTCTGGACAAATCCTCACCAAACTTTGCAAAAAAAAAAATATATGGCCACTCTGAATTGTTTTGTGAATTTCGGTGAGGTTTGGTCCAGGGGGGGCAAAGTTATTCGGGGGTCCCAAAACTTTGCGCACACCTACAGCTCAAACCACTCGACGGATTTCCACCAAATTTGCGGCAGGAGCTGCGGCTGAGTCCCAAAAACGTGCTTTTGTTAATTTGGTGTAAATCTGTCCAGTAGTCGTTTTTTTTAAGTGACCAAAACATAAGGCAAAAAAATGAGTGATATCTATGTCCGCTCCGGGGACACACTTCCCTGTTTGCTACACGAACAGGACACCGATTGGTTAATCAGCTTGTGTCATGTCCATGGACATGCAACATGTCCGCCGATTGGCTGGAGTGAGGTGTGAGGTGTATCACATTGTTTTGATGTGCCCGCCATCTTGGATCCACCAACAGCGCGGCGGCGAACACAGGCAAAATGCAATTTTGGGGAGAGTGTTGGTGTGCAGAAGTGATTGGGGAGGGTTGGGGAGTGAGAGATGGGTCAAATACTGTATTTGTTTAGGTGGCAGGAGCCCCTGATGTGTTCCCAATTTCTGCAGTCTACACTGCTGTCCGTGGACATAATAAATGCACTACTGGCTATTTTACTTTAGTATGATATTGGTTAGGGTTGTTAGTAGAGGATTGATTGTAATTAATATCCCCTATAAGCATCCCAAATACCATAGTCAAAATATTTGGTAGTATACATGTGTTATGCTTCAGTGGTTGTGGCCAGGGCCTAGAGTCTTGGGTGCATGGCTGCAGCATAACACACCCATAGAATCAAACACACATCAAATATCCACAACCCAAAAGTGTGGGTACTGTTTCATTTGTAGAGCTTGTATGTGAAGTTTTGGCTAGGGTATATGCAGTTAAGATTGTACAGTTTGTAACAAGGACTGAAGTGTTTGTGAGTCTATTTTATACTTACTGGTTGAGTTTTTTGTGGTTGTATGCAGTTTTTTCATGACATGGGTAACTGGATCAGGTATACTTTTTCGATCTCTGTGATAAAAGAAAAGATCATATGTTAGAGTAGGTAGTTCATAATTAGTTATTGCATTGCATAATAGACATTTCTGTATTTGTTTTACCCTCATATTTAGTAATTTACAAGTACTATAGTTCAAACCAGTGTACTGCACAATTTGCTCAGTTTCGGTGTTTATTTTCTAAATCATTGGGACTGTGGGAAAAAAAAATCCATGATGGATTAAAAAAAAAAAAAAACTTCTATGTTGTGGTACAATATATTTTTCTTCATTGTTTTACTGTTTATTTCTTGTTTCTTGCTCATCTTCTATCTGTTGGCTTGTTGCATATTTTTGGGACAATTAGATACCTATTGATTAGAAGAAGCCCGTCAAGTGTACGTAAGCGTGATAGTGCTACATAGCTCATGCCTTCTTTAAAGACTGTGCTACCAATAGCTATTAATGCTTTATCTAGGGTAAGACCTTGTGATTTGTGAATGGTAACTGTGTATGCTAGAGTTAGTGAAAATTGTTCTCTGCGTACAAACATGTCTTTGAAAAGAAGGAAGCGGGCTGTTGAGCGTGCTATCCTTTTAACTTCTGATAGTTTGTCAAAGAGAATATAGACAAATTGAATGTTGTTGTCATGTGGGTATGTTTGAAAGCCAACAACTGTACCAAGTGCTTCATTAACTAGCCCTTGCTATACATCAAAGTTATGTTTAAGCATTACTCTACAGTTTAAAGATAATTTTAATATTTTCTCCAAACCAGCTGAGTTTTCTAGGGTATTTAGTCTTGTTGTGGCTTGTTGACACATGGGTAGTGTCATACCATGTACGTCCAGTTTATCTGTAGAGCAAATTTTAATTATTGGTTGCATTTCTTTTTTCAACATTAGGTTGTAGAGCATGCTCACCTCACCTATTAGCAGCATTTTCATTTGTTTGAAAATTCTGCGTGGTTCCATTGCAGCTTCAGTGGAAAGTTTGTAATAGTCTAATTTGTTTTGGTGGTCTACTGGAGGGAGTAGTAATGGGTGTAAAGTGACACCACCTATGTTGTAGACAGTTAAACCTGTGGCGGCAGTTACAACAGTTAGCAGTTTGTTGTTTGTCAATTGTTGAAGGAACTTGCTGATGATTTTGTTTAAGAATGTTTTGCCTGAACCAGCTTCACCACTCACGTATAGCAGTATAGGTTTGTAGTCTTGTAGTTTGTACAGCTTTTATTTTTATGTTCCACACCATGTTCAATTTGTTTTGTTATTTCTTGGAAAATGCTACACTGCTCTTTGTTCAGTTGTGATTTCAGTACAGCAACGTCTTCTGTAGCTTGTTCATACTGCCACATGGTGTTTTTTTCTTCTATCATGGCTAATTCTGCCTCAGTTGCTATTAGTGGCTGTCCAAGTGGTTCTTGGCTTCCTGTTACAGAAGGTTGACTATTGTGGGGAGTGTCCACTTGTAGTTCGGCGTGGAGTTCTTCATCGTGTTGCTGTTCATTGTGCAACATTGTTTGGTACTGTGTAAAGTTTACGTATGTTATAGTGCTTTCATTTGCTTTGAAAGCGTCTTCATATGAGTCATATGTGTCCAGTAACTCTTCTTTTTTTCTCCATGGTTTAAAAAGTTGTAGCAGGGACATGTAATACAGTTCTTTATGTTGAGGAGTTTTTAATGACAATTTGATATGATTAAGCTACATTTGGTAAGTTTCACTAAGCTGCCTTCACAATTTACAACTCTGTATCTACCTTTCTTTTTATCTGGTTTAACATTATTTTTGTATGTGAAGTTATGGGCTACGTAGTAGAGACACATGGTTTCCATAGTGGTACTCCTGTTTGAGTAGTATGTGTCTAGTCAATTGTTTTTAAAATGTCTTGGCTGTTGGGATCATTGTTGGCTATTGTTTCTATGTCCTCATATGATTTAAGAACTCTTTTTCTAGATTTAGCAGGACCAGGACTTAGCCATACTATATTGTCCGAATTTCCATACAAGGCAGTACCGGTTAAACCGTCTGCAGCTTCATAGCAGTCACATTCTCTATGAGAGAGCATTTTTATGCCTAAACTGTACAATTTCTGTGATAGTGTTTTGTAAGATGATATGTCATATCAGAGGTCCTGAAGCTTTGTTTTCTCTGCTTTGGTTAAATAGGCTGTGGCATATCGTGCAACTGCAGTGGAATTGTCTGCTATGTACTGCAAATCTATGTTTGCATTCCATTGGAGGGAAATGATTGCATTGTAATCATTGATGCATTTAGATTCTTCTGTTCTTTTTATGTAATATGTGTTCTTAGGTGATTTACCGTTGACACTATATCTGACTGAAGACATGAATTGGTTTATTTGACCAGTTGCTGAAACTGGTCTAGGGACAATATTTCCCACATTTGTATATTTGAAATTGTAAAGTTTGTGCATAAATTCCACTATGTGTTGTTTGTGAAGGGATTTCACAAGTGACATATTTATGGATGAACTGCAAAACAGTGGCCCCACTGTCCTGACCAAATTTAGGAGCATCTTTAATCCATAATAGCATGTGGATGCGTGGTGCTCCACTGGCCTGGTATTCTTTTCTCCAAAAGAAGTGTTGAACTTCTCCGAAGGGAGGAACAGTCTTATAACAAATAAAGTGTAGCATAGCAATGAAGCAATGATGGAAATATCTTCATACATTTACAGGATCTAGAGAGCAGAGTTCTCCTGGTGTTTTATATTTCTGTTTGTTTTGTTTTTGTTTGCTATGCTTAGGAAATCATGTAAATCTTCCCATGCATATTCTCCACAATTTAATATAACAAACCAAGTGGGTGGGCCAAGGTTTCTTATCATACAGCATACATCTCTGTTACAATGGAACCAGTATTCTTTTGTACCACACATGTTTGCTAAAAGATTTGCAATTCGTGACTGTAAAATGTCATCTTTTTCTTGCACTTTTTGTAATAATTGCGTAGCTGACATATTTTGAATATGGGTACCTGATTTTAATGTGCGTGCAACTCCGTAGCACAGAGTTGCTCGTTCACTTTCAAAGAGAAGATGGAATATGTATTCCACAATTTGTCTGAATCTGGGGTCATCAGAATACATTCGTAAAGAGCGATATTCTTATGCTGTTATTTGTGTGGGTCTATCATCGCACCTTCCTCCTTCTCCAGTAGGAAAGAGTAGAGGAAAGGCCTGTGCTTCAATACTTTTTTCCCATATGCTGAATGGAGATCGTTTGGCTTGTTGCATTTAGTATGTTTCCAGTGCATCTTCTATAGTGTCTTTAGAGTGTAAAGGATGAGTTGTATAATGGTCTAAAATATTGGATTCTGTAGCAGGATTTAGAAGTAGAAATTGACCAGCTTCTGGTGACTCTTGAATTATTTTAATGTTTTCTCTCAGGTTTTCTTCAATATTAATTTCTCTGTAGTATTTATTGTTGTTTTTTAGATATTGTAGGGCTTGTCTAGCTTTATATAAGTCCAAGAGTTGTTGCCAAATTCTATTGTATTTTGTACGTACGCCATTTAACAAAGACAATTAGAGATTGACGTATTGGCCATTGCACTCCTAGAGTGTGTACATTTTCTTTGAGTTCTAATGGTAAATAAACTACTTTGCCACACATGCCTTTCACTAATTCAGAGGGAGATAATTTAGCTGGTTTTGGTTGAGGGCATGTTATTGCTTTAATTGGGCGCACTGTTTGAATTATTGTGCTCTCATATAAATTTAGTTTTTGCAGGGGTTTTGGAAGTGGGAATAATTCCAAGTTATTTGTGATAGCACGTGAAGGTGTTTGGTTGTTGTCATGTTTTGCAGTGCAGTAATTGCAAAGTATTAAGGGGTCAGTAATGTCATATTTGTTTTCTGTTATTAGGTAGAAAGCTAATTGGAACCATTTAGAATCTTGATTGTCTTCTATTTTTTATGTTATGTCTATATTTTTTCTGGTACTTTTGTAAGAAGTCCTGCGGCAGCACACACACACACACACACACATGGTTTGGTACTCTGCTAGAGGTACTTTTAAACTTTAGTATTTCTTTTTTGTATGTGTTTAATAGAAGGTTTCTATTTGTACAGTAGTTGCTAGTTTGTTGTACATCTATTGCATTTTGTAAGTGGCTTTCAATTCCAAAATATTTTCTCTGGATATGGTCTATTTCTTCGAGTAGTTGTTTGGCTGTACCATGCAGAAGATTGTTATTTAAATTGGCTACCGCTAAAGCAGGACTTTTAGCATAGTAGAGTTTTTTTACCAGATTTCTTATAGTTGAATCATGTGTTGATATCATTTTGATATGATGGAAGGTGCTTTTGCAAATAGGCCCTGAAATGCAGGCTAATGAATGTCATTGTAGTCCTGTGTAATTGCGCACTGGACAGGCATCCATATTTTGTAGTAGTGTCTTTTGAATTTGTCTTTGCTTTTAACATACTGATTGAGGGACTGGCGTAAACATTTTTTGGCAATGTTGCACATTGATGTGCACGGCCATTTGCAGACTGGATGTTTTGGTTCAGTAGAATGGGGAGGTGATATTGAGTTTTCTGGGGATATTTTTGTGAGTATAGTTTCTTGTTCCATAATGGTGTTATTAAGTTTTTCATACCCTCGTCCACTGCTATGTATGGCAATTGGGTTTGTTTGCTTTTCTTTATAATGTGGGTCTGTGGTCGTGGTGTGACTCCATTCACCTCCACAGATGTTTAAGAAGCTATTTTTGTTCATTTTTGTTGATATTCCATTTATTGAGAAGTTTTTTTGTAGATTAGTAGTTAGTTTTGTTAGTGGTTTCATTCTGTTTAAAACTACAATAAAAAACTTCCTTTAGAGAAGGATTGCACTGTCTATGAGAGCTTCTAGGATTAATTTTCTATGGTAGGTTTTAAGGGCGGTGCATGATTTCTCTGCTGTTTTTGTAAGGTTCTGAAGGACTCTGTGGCAGAACATTTAGCTGTTTTGTTTGAACCTTTTGTACAAAATCTGCTAGAGATGGATGCGTAATTTTGGATACTTTTATTTTGATTTGCTCTACTTCTGCGTTCTTTTCTGTGGAGTTGCTTTTTGGTAGGCATTCTTTTGGGTCTGTTGGAGAAAAAAATGAAAATGTGGGTTGGGATGCTGTGCAGTGTATGTGTTCTTTGTGCATGAGTGTCTGAGTATGGTGGAGGTGTGTGATTGTGCAATGGGCAGCTACATCAAGTACGGAAGGCTATTCTTGTATTTGTGTGTTACTATACTGGGTTCAGATGACAATATCAAGTATGGAACTGCTAAGGGAAAGCACTAATACTACATCTAATGGTAACGGGTTAATACACTTGTTTGTTCTAGAATACTAAAATGCTAGTGTGTTTGAGTGGCAGAACATTATGTTAGTATTGTACTTACTTTTTGGTATGGGAAAAGTAGGTTTCTTTTGAGGCCTTGTTCGTACTTCAGACGCTACTGCTTTTCAGGAGAGTGGTCTTCACTGCAATTGTAAAAGAAAGAAGTTAGGGAATATGTGTGGTTATAGCATTTTTGTTAATGTAGACATTGTTATTTTTTGTTATCATAATTATTTAGTTATATCTCCTATCTTATAATATTAAATAATATTTTTTTAGATAGATGTGTGTGTAAACACAAATTTGGAGAGCAGAAATGTTTGCAATTGACCCTTCATCATAGCAGATGGGAGAAATGACAGTAAGTTCATTTTGCAGTTTTTACAGGGTAAATGGCAGTTACTCTGTTTATATTTTTATTTATTTTATTTTACATTTTTAAAGTGCTCACACAACCCGTGGGAATCAATGCGCTGTTACAGGAATTGTTTGTTTTTAGTTGAGTAATTTTTTGATCTTAGTTGCGTATTTATAATGCGCTTAAACACCCAGAGGTTTCTATGCGAGGACCTGGGGATTGAACCTGTGTTGCTTCATGTCGTCTTGCTTCCAAGGCACGCACGTTGCCACTGAGCTATGCTGCAGGGATATATTGTATTCCTAGAAGAGCTGTACATTTACTGTGCAGAAAATATTCATACCTGTAGTCTGTGTTCATGCATGTGGATGTGCATGAACCTGCAAGTAGAATCCTTGGAGAGTTTTATAGTAGTTGTTGCTGTAGGTCTTTTGTAGTCACAGCCAAATTATACTGAGAGTGATCAATCGTATATCTAAAGTGCTGATCTGTGATGATAGAGTTAGATGTAAAATTTTTGGATGTGATTGGTGGATGATTGTGTGACTGCTTAACAGTAGCCAATGAGGGAATGGTGCAGAGAGTGAAGTGGAAAGGGTAGAAGGGCTGCCGTAGTGTTGCGTGCCCCATGGTGCCCACGGTTGTCCGTGGAACGAGCGTGCCACATCCAGGGTTTCTCAGCAAATCCAGTATGGAAAAGGGACTGTAGCGATTAGTCAATCAGATGTTGAGGTTGTGGTTTGTATTGAATGAGTCTGGGAGTATTGAAGATGGTAGAGCTGGAGAAAGTCAGGGTTTTGGTGCTCGGAGATATGTTTTTTGATAGTTTGGAGCAGTATGCTAAATGTAGGAATGTGGGAAAGAATTTTGATGTAAAAGGAGTGGAGATGTTGTAGAATACTGTGCCTGGTTTTCATTTGCAGCCAATTTTGGAAGTTTGTAAGCATATGGCTAGGTTCAATAGTCCAGATGTAGTTGTCCTGCACTGTGGTGCTGTGCATTTGGGATATGTCAGTGCCCCTACTTTGTTGCATGTTCTGCAAAACTTGGTTCAGGCAATCATTAAAGTCCTTCCAAATGCCAAGGTTATTTTTTCTGCTTTGTTACCTAGGGCATTATGGACAATAGTTTTGTTTTTGTCCTCAGCAAAATATTGCTAGGTGTGCAATCAACCGAGGCATGTTTGCTTTCATGCTTAGAGCTGGTTAACTATTTTGTAATAATGAGAACATTGATTCTGATAATGTTGTTTATTTTAAAGAAGATGGGATTTCTTTATCTTGTATGGGAAATGCCATGCTGTTTTGGAACATACGTGTTGCTTTGGAGAAGCTAATGTGAAGATTTTTGGAGGAAAATAAGAAAGAAAAAAAATACAAAAAAAGGTGTTTTTGAAGCATCTGCAAAAAGAAAACCAAAAAAAGGTTCTTTTCAGAGCCAACCTCAAAGGGGAAATGGGGCACCCTATTAAATTTTGTTTGCGGATAGCACGTTTTACATACAGGGATTTTGGGGTTGAGAGGCATGCAAATGAGCAGAGCAAGGGATTGGTTAAGAAGGTTTATTGGGTGTGTTCTGTAAGGAGAGTTTGTCAGTAGGTCTTTTTCCTGAGAGAAGAGCAGATAGCTATGACTGTGTGTTTCAGAAAGCAGATTGCCTGGATTTTGGGAGATTCTTGGATAAATTGGTTGGGGGTGCATGCAGATCGCTGTGGAGTGGCTGCACATCTTGGATTCTCTCATGTGGAAGTGCACTGGCATGGAGTGCATGGAATGAAGTGGATGGATTTGGCAACTCTCTGTGCTTCTTTGGTGACACAGCGACGTCCAGACATTATTATTATTATTTATTGTGGAGGGAACAGTTTAGGACATGTCTCTGGAATCTCTTTGCAATTTGCAATGAAATAAGGACTTGGGAAAGTCATGGACATGTATCCAAACTCCAGAGTAATTCTTTCCCGTATTGCTCAGAGGCAAATGTGGTTGTGTTCTTTTTCATTTGGTCCACAAATGGAGAAAGCAAGGTGCAATGTTAACAAGGCTGTGTGTGCCTTTTTGAGAGATGTTGGTATGTCCTCTTTTAGAATGAAAACATTATGTTTTGTAGCAGACACATTTTTCGCAGAGATGGAGTACATCTTACTTAAGCTGGCAATCAGATTTTTCTGCGAAATATACCAAATGCATTGCAATCTTTTTTGGAATTACAGCAATCCATTTTGCAGTAGGTGTTGACCATTTTAAGTTTTTGAAACACAAGAAAACACACAAAAAGGCTCTTTTCTGAGCCAGCACTTACCCCTATAGAAAAGTGCAATGGTTCTGATAGGGCAGCACTCCCCAAAAATACATGTCCATGGACTGTACGCAGATTTCTAAAAATGCACAGGGCCCTGCAGTATTTATGTGTCGCTTCTATT
Source organism: Ambystoma mexicanum (assembly GCF_040938575.1). NCBI lineage: Eukaryota > Metazoa > Chordata > Amphibia > Caudata > Ambystomatidae > Ambystoma > Ambystoma mexicanum. The sequence continues at coordinate 784,444,100 of NC_090936.1, forward strand.
TTTAAACTGTGAAAGGCGGTTCTGAAAAGAGCCTTTGTTTTTTAAAAATATTTTTGGGGTTTTTTAAACAACACGACACACAGGGAAAGGTGGGGAAAGGAGGGTAAGGTAGGCACAGCAACCAAGGGGATAAGAAAGGACAGGTGGAGAGACTAAGATGTAGGGTGGGCCTTATTGAGGTAGGTCGCAGACCTACTAATGTTCCTTTACTGCAGTCTCAAAAGCACGCCAAAGGTTCTCACCCCTGCAGAGTACTGCATCGCGGTACATGCACAATATTGTGACCTTTGAAAGGTAAGGGTCAACAGCATCATGGATGGCCTGTGATGCAGCTGGAGGGATGCAATGTCCCACAGGAATGTGTTTTGTGGTGACAGGAGCGGAAATGGAGGATGCTGCAGAGGAAGTCAACCTACTACGTTTATCACAAGGTGCAACCTTACAAATAGCCCCATTGTGGAACGACTTTAGGTGTCTATTCATTGATTTAGTACCATAGCTATATGAACCCGGCTTGCCATGACTGAGCACCATGCGGCACTGAGTGCAGATCACCTTGCTCGCATCAGCTTTTGACTTTCCATCGACGGTGGTAAATAACCGCCACACCCAAGACTCACGATGAGTGTTAGTAGTAGGGACTTCCACTACCTCATCCTCTCCATTCTCTTCATCACTCTCCTCTGCATCCTCATGCCTATTCCCCTTTGCAGGACCTTGGGGACGTGGTGGTGGTGGAGTGGATGGGGATGCTGATGCCGAGGCAGTAGCAGCAGAAGCAATTTGGGATTCCATCTGGAAGGTTAATAACCAGGAATCAGAAACCAGGAACCAAGAACAGCAACCTGCACAATTGTCCTGTTGTAAATCTTGGAAATCCAAAAGGAGAATGAGGATCAGCTCTGGGGTGTGGCCTTTTATAGGGGTGATGGGGCACGCTTTGTGGACACCCGCGCCACCTTGAACACTTTGAACACCAAGAAAGGGCTCAAAAAGTTCCCAAAAATATGTTAATCGGCAGGGACATTGTCTGGGACATGTGCAATTGTGAATTAACTTTTACTGTAAAATACTTTGGAGTGCTCAAAAAAGCACTTTTTAAATGGTCGGGGGCCCAGACAGTGTCCGCAAATCAGGACAGACACTCAGCGTGGGTGCGGTCACATGATGATGTCGCGACACATTTACGAATGGGACAGCTGTCTGCAGGACACCAAATCCGCAGGGACGGTTGTGCGCATGCAGGCGGGTGTTCTACGGACAGTGTTCGGGTCCCCAAACTAATTAAAAGTGTGACACACATGCAACGGACAGTTACGGACAGACGCGATGTTCGTAGGACCCAAGAGTGTGGTGTGCATGTGCGCGGGTGTTCTACGAACAGTGTTGAAGTCCCCGAATGAACTAAATGTGTATCAAAACTTTGCAGACAGGCGGACGGGATATGTTGTCTACGGATATATTCATTCTGGTTGCGGACATTACGAACAGGGGGGTTTTCTTAGAACACACCGTTTTTGGGTGATTGCGGACAGGTGGACATCTTGTGTGTTCTAAGGACACCACCATTTTAATTACGCACAGTATGAACAGGTATATTGTCCATAGGACACCAACATTTTGGTTAATTGCGGACAGGCAGATTCTTGTGTCTTCTAAGGACACATCCATTTTAATTATGAACAGTACGAACAGGTATAGTGTCCTTAGGACACACCCATTTTGGTTAACTGCAGACATAACGGACAACCGCGCTGTCCGCAGACACCCTAACTGCCTTTAAAAAAATAAAATAAGACGCAGGCATATACTAAGTACACACTTAAAATGTTATTATTGTTTAACAGTATACAAATTACGAAAGAGAGGGGGAAGCAGAAATTGAAACAAATACAGGGGAATTAAGGGTTTGAACATGATGTTTGAAATGGGAGGAAGGGATGGAAGTCTCATCGTAACTTTTTTCTTGCTGGAGCGGGTTTGGGGATAGTTGGCTGGGACATGGAGAGGGGAACAGGTACATGTGGGACAGTGATATTGAATCTTTTCTTTAATGTGGTCCTCAACAAGCTCTTTTAGAAGATTGAAACTTTTCATTAACATAACCATTTTTAGTTCCATTCCTTTCAGAGGATCTTCTAATGTATCTCTTGGTATATTACACGTATTGTCTGTATGTCTGTTAAAAAAAAACAAAACTGTTAACTACACATAAAGTATCATGGTTATTAATTGGCTTATATAGAGAAATGTTGTGTATACCATTAGTATCACTGTCTTCACTCATTTCATCTCATGGGAAATTTTCTTCCAGCCTTTCCATCATACTGGACATTTCTGTGTAAAAAAAAAAAAAATATATATATATATATTTATATATATATATATATATTATATATATATAGTTTTAGTGTACGTAAGACTGAAAATGTATAAATATATGAAATAAATATTGTGTACTTACTAGTTTCTTACTAACTTTTGGTGTTACTGCTGTGTAGGTATGCTCTTGCTTTTTGTTGCACAGTTTCTGTGAGGTAATTCTGATGGAGGCATATTTATTATGTTTTGGTATATTCCATTATATTGGAAACACTATTTCAGTGGATGGTTGGTGTCTTACATATGCTTCTTATTTATTATTAAATGTAATGTATGTATGTGGTTCTTTTTGAACATGTTTGGTGTTTTTATTGTATGATACAATAATGTAAGATACCCCTTGAGTTTTTGGATAGTGTTGATGGTGACCGCGCACATCCGCGGACATGCGCACGGTCTGCGGACATAAAAATTACTAGCGGGGTAGGGGGTTCAGTATTTTCTATGTCATATGTATGTAAGCTAAGAGAGTCTTAGTAAACATTTATAACATTTACATTATCTATATCTATATTCAGTGAAAAAAAACATTGTTAAAGGGACAGTATGGTTAAGTTGTGCTACTAAAATCCTATGAAATTCAGTGAAAAAAACTTTGTTAAAGGGACGTTATGGTTAAGTTGTGCTACTTGTCTCTAGCTTTATGAGCCCTTCTATTCCATCTATAGGCTCTACTTGGCTAAATACACCAACTGCAGGCTTCCGCAAGTGCAGGAAATGTAAGGCCTGCAAGTATGCAACAGATGTCTCCAATTATGAACATCCGATTTTGGCCAAGAATATTTCTATTATGACACGTATCACTTGTGACACTGAGTATGTGGTCTATGTGCTCAGGTGACCTTGTGACAAGTGGTACGTAGGCAGTACTATAGGTAGACTCAAGCTACGAATGTTACAGCATATTAGAGCTATCAAGAATGTGGATGTTACTTACCCCATGGCAATGCATTTTCAAGAAGTACATAACAGCAAATTGGATGGTTTTACATTTTTTGGCATTCATACCATAGCCAAACACCCGAGAGGTGGTAACAGAGAACTGGCATTGAGACAATTGGAAACCAAATGCATTTTGGACCTAGAAACTAAAAAACCAAGAGGTCACAATTTGGATGAAGAACTTTATACTTTTTTAGGAACTTAATTATGACTTCTATGTATGCTCATTTCATTTCATATGACACCATTTTGTTGATGCATTTTTCTCATGCTATTGGAAGAACTACTAGATTAGCAAATTAATTTTCTCCTGTTCCACTTTTATTGATTGATTTTTTGCAGGTGATTTTTTGCAGGTGATTTCTTGCAGGGGATTCTTTGTAGGAATTTTTTGCAGGATAATTTTTCAGGTTGTTTATTCTTGTATTATTATGAATACGTTGTAATTCAGTTACGCACTCTAACTCAGGTTCAAATGTTAGTTGAAGAGGTTTTGTGAATCATGATGTTGGGTTGTCATTGCAGTTTGCACACTCAGTCTGTTTTCTCTGTGTTGGGTTACGTGTCTCCTAGTTCTGGGCCGTTGAGGTTCTTTGTAACTGGAGGGTTCATAAGTGATCGCACTGTTTATGTAATTGGGTACCCTCTCTTTTACATTTTAGGTTGGTCCATTGCTTGTGGCATATTAGTTGTCATCCCCTTTACATAATAGAGGAAAATATGAAGCTAAGGAGGTTTTTTTAAATTAGGACATACGTATGCATGTCCTATCTTGAACATCTATTTTATTCTTCTGTTCCTTGAACAAGTGTATATGGGCTCATATATTTTTAGGTACATACCCTTTTTTTTGTGATTTCCTTTTCTCTTTCCCCTGTCTTTCCAAGACTACTTAATAATTTTTTTCTTTCAGATTCTATTCCGTTTATAGGCTTTTTTTGTATATGCCTGTGTTTGATTTTGTGGGACCATGTAGCACTGCTGTTCAGGCTGCCCTAGGTTAATATTGTTTTAAGCAGAATTGGGTACAATGGTAATAACAGGCATCATATATACTAAAAACATTTTTTTGCATTTTTGTACAGATCAGTTGCCAGATGCCAACTAGATGTTTACATGTACTATGCACTTTATTATGCAAATGCACTATGCACTTTATTATATCTAATTCTAGTATTACATCCAAGACTAGGTTGTTTTGCATATTTGCACAGATTCAATATTTAGGTATCGTATGCACTAAGCACTTTAAATACCTCTATGTAGGATATATCACTAGCTGCTAAATTGCTAATTGCAGTTTGACCATTGGGGTTGGTGATTGCAAATTCGCACACCCAGGCATTTGCATTTTTTATCTTCGTACATAGGGTACATTTAAAAAGCTGCTGCAACATGCACCATGCACTTTATTGCTGGCAGATATTTCCATCCAGCTAAGCATTAGGCACCTTATTCATTGATGCCAGTAATAGAGGTTTTTCCATAGGTTACCCTTCTGTCTACTACTAATTGATAATGGCAAGCGACTTTATAGCCAGCATTTATTTTGGGGCTATCATGTCATGGTTCCCATATTTTACATGTTGTCATGATTTGCTTTACATTTTAAGTTGTTCGGCGTAAGTGGCATCTTGGATCATATTGCTCTAGAGTAGCATTTCTGTACATTAGCTCCTAGAGTCCCACTGCCTGCACTAATTATCAATGCTCGACAAATGGTTTGTAATTTACGAATGCGGAGAAATGTTTTGTATTTAGCATTTCATTTTCTCATTACGCATCTGTGAGCATTTGGTTCTGCAATTATTTTATGCAAACAGAAATTATAACAAAAACATGCAAAGCGCTGGGAATGAGTCTGATATGTATTGATTATGGGAATCGTGCAGTGTTTAACAAGTGTTAAGATGTCTGCTGTGTTAGAATTGAGACAGCAGTCAATTGTCTTGGAGACATTCTATATTGCGAACTGGGGATAGAGTTGTATGAGTCCATATATAGTCACCTTGTCTATGTTTACACTGTTCTACGTGATCAAGCGGTCTGTGTACCGTGAAACGCGTTGTGTTATATGCTTTTTCTTATCCATGCTGACTTTAAAATAAAGGCATGTTAGTGTGGACCAACTTGGGTTTTTTTGCCTCAGTATAGAGAGTCATTAGGGCTTTCTCTATTCGTTTTTTGGGAGTGCATTCCGCTTATTTCATCCCGTTTCCATCTCGGATCGGGTAATGGGTTTTTTCTAAATATATATATATATATATATATATATATATAGTTTTAGTGTACGTAAGACTGAAAATGTATAAATATATGAAATAAATATTGTGTACTTACTAGTTTCTTACAAACTTTTGGTGTTACTGCTGTGTAGGTATGCTCTTGCTTTTTGTTGCACAGTTTCTGTGAGGTAATTCTGATGGAGGCATATTTATTATGTTTTGGTATATTCCATTATATTGGAAACACTATTTCAGTGGATGGTTGGTGTCTTACATATGCTTCTTATTTATTATTAAATGTAATGTATGTATGTGGTTCTTTTTGAACATGTTTGGTGTTTTTATTGTATGATACAATAATGTAAGATACCCCTTGAGTTTTTGGATAGTGTTGATGGTGACCGCGCACATCCGCGGACATGCGCACGGTCTGCGGACATAAAAATTACTAGCGGGGTAGGGGGTTCAGTATTTTCTATGTCATATGTATGTAAGCTAAGAGAGTCTTAGTAAACATTTATAACATTTACATTATCTATATCTATATTCAGTGAAAAAAAACATTGTTAAAGGGACGTTATGGTTAAGTTGTGCTACTAAAATCCTATGAAATTCAGTGAAAAAAACTTTGTTAAAGGGACGTTATGGTTAAGTTGTGCTACTTAAAACCGATGAAATTCAGTGAATAAAACATTGTTAAAGGGACGTTATGGTTCCAAGTAAAACAAAAAAAAACCTTAAGTTAAGCAACCATAACTCACGCCACCACCGTGTACTGCTAAGGCTAACACTCAGGACATCAAAGATAACATCACAAATGTCATTGATGACATCGCTGATGACATCACATGTCTGGCTCCCTCTTTTCTCCTTTACTGACATATCTAGGCCACATGGTTTTCTCCAGTAACAGTCAGGAACTTAAAATTCAAAAGGTACTATATTTGTAGACGTATCCTTCAAATTTGTTTTTACAGTAATTCCCTTAGGGTCCACTCACACCTTATGAAACATATAAATAGGGGAAGACAGAGGCTTGAAAGACAGCAATCCTTCCTGTGCATGAAGATATTCAGCAAGGTTATCAACACTTTCTGATAGTTCAGCTGTTTATTTTTATTACTGTACTTTCCTTGGATATGCACACATTTGTATACATTGTACTCGCACTACTTTCCTTAGGGTCCAGTCACATCATGTGATACTTATGCATATGGGAAGTAGCAGCTTTGAAGCAGAGCAATCATTTCTGTGCATGAAGATTATCAGTTAGGTTATGAACATTGTCTCGTAGTACTGCTGCTTTTTTGCGTACTTCACTTTCCCTGTATTTGCTCATATTTGTATGTGTTGCTGTTTCTTTGTGTTTTTTCTGTAATAATTCAATTATGTAGTAAGTGGGTTTTATTAGCTACTTATTAAATATTTCACAGTACGCAAAACTCGAATAAGAAAGCATTTATCATTTTACTATTCAACATGGAAAGATTATTAATATTGCACCTCTGTCATGTATGCTGCACACAATGCCTATGTTTCTATATGAGTAGCTTAGTATACTGCAAAAAAATTCATAATAGAATGCTATTTGTATCAATGCATTGCTTAATCCTTGACACTTTTTTTTATCAACAACACAATAAGAATCCCTTGTACAGACTTTTCATGAAAAGTAAATACACATGTGATGTCATCAGTGATATCATCAATGAAATTTGTGATGTCATCTTTGATGTCCTGGGTGTTAGTCTTAGCAGTGCATGGTGGCGGCACGAGTTATGATTGCTTAGCTTACCATAACTGGCAATTTCAAGGGTTTTTCGGTTTTACTTGAAAACATAACGTACGTTTAACAAAGTTTTTTACACTGAATATATATATATATATGCAAAGAAACTACTTTAGTTACAGGGACATTAAGTTGAGAAGTTAATGCAACAAAACCCTGGAAATTCAGCTAGAGCCACCTTAACTTCACACCCCTTGTTGCGAAGACTATAACCACAATAATGGCATCACAGATCACATCACTGATGACATCACTAATTACATTTCAACAGTAACTGGCATTAAGCATGGTCTTCAGCCATGGTCAGTGTGCATTGCCAACTATATTTTAGCATTTCCAGGGTTTTGTTGCATTAAGTTTTCACCTTAACATCCCTGCAACTAAAGCATTTTTCCTTGAATTTCAAAGGTTTTGTTACAGTGTATTGCTCACCTTAAAGTCCCTGCAACTAAAGTTTTTTCCTTGCATTTTAAGTTTTTTGTTATTCCATACATAATTAACATTAATAACACAGACCTACTCCTTAAACGAAAGTTTGCAAGAAAAAATAACATTGGACTTTAAAAAAATGTAATGCACACCAGAAAAATAACATGAGAGAGGCAATGTTCCCAAAAATATGCTGGCAAAGTATAAAACGTGCTCAACTTTAAAACCAAGCAAGCTGTCATGAAATAATCCATGGAAAACAAAATCCCAATATGAAACAAGGGCTTGTGTTCTTGTGGGTAAGCGCCTGCAATGGGAACATGACAACCTGAGTAAATTCCTGGAATCCAGATAAGCTTACCAACCTCAAAAAAAAGCAAGGGTTGCGTCCACCCTCTGAAAAAAGTTTATGCTGTCCACACATATGTGTCCTTTACTGGTGCCCAGAAAAACAACCACATCTGGGGGAAATAACTGCACCAGTGTCCAGGATTGCAAACTCCCTTGCCACATTGTGGGCATATACTCATGACTTACTTGCCCTCTCATCATTTCCCCTCCTCACACCCATGTCTGTCTTTCAACAATACTCTGCTTTATAAACTTTATACACATACAATAGTGCCACTTAAATCTATAAATCCTTATAGAACTATGTTAGGCAAAAGTGTGCAATTGTGGCATTATTCCCCCCATGTTGACTAAGACTACAAATACCAGAAAGCAATTCAGCCAAAGGCAAAACAATTGTCTCTGGTTGCAAAACTTTCAAGGACTGAGAATAGCACGGATTTAAAAAAAATAATGTGGATGCCGTATGTTATGAGATATTTAAAACTTTGAGAACTCACAATGTTTTTAGGCAATGCGCAGTGAGATTAAATTATGTGCCATGGAGCACACACTTTGGTTAAGCAGCGTTCTCCAAGCAGTACATCCATTTTCAGCGCCATCATTTGGCGCGGGCCGATTTGGCACACCCATTCTGCTGCAGCGCCCATTTCAGCATGCCCTTTTTTCGGTACGAAAGCCATACTGGTGCTGTTATTTTGGCAAGATTTTTGACGCTCAATAACTTTTTTCTTTTTTAACAAATCTTTACAAAACTGTGAAGTCTAGGGAGGCCCTCAGGCTTTTATTCACTTTCAGAATTTCGGCCAAATCCGTCACTCAAATCAAAGGTTATTAACAATAGAATGTTGAGGGGTTCCTATGTGTCTCTGACTTACCTCAACTATAGGGCGGTGACCGCAGCCCTATAATTTGCTGAAAACACTTTGATAAAGGGACGTTATGGTGAAGTTGCACTAATAAAAACCTATCAAATTCAGGAAAAAAAACGTTGTTAAAGGAATGTTATGGTTAATTGGCACTAATAGAAATCTATCAAATTCAGGGAAAAAATGTTGTTAAAGGGATGTTATGGTTACAAGTACATTCAAAAACCTTTAAGGTAAGCTATGCAACCATAACTCGTGCCACCACCATACACTGCTAACACTAACACACAGGACATCAATAATGATGTCACAAATGACATCATCTTTGACATCACTGATGAAATCACATATGATGTTACTACTCCATAACAATGCAAATGGGATGTCGGTATAAGGGGTATCGCTTACAGTCTCATTTACATCATAGAGAGGAACAATGAATCCAATAAGTATTATCAAAATAAAGTATTCTTAAAATGGTGGCCCTGATTGATGGATTATTTGCTCTTCTTCACTGCATGTCATTGTTTTTTATGAGTGCATCTTAACCATAACGTCCCATCCTTATCATCCCCACCTGCCCAGAGATTGTTTAATTAGTTTGACAAGTGTAATATTGTGTTTTTTTAATATGTTTTAACTGCAATGTTTGAAGACTACGGGCGCAGTCCGCAAATCCAACATGGCATCCGTTTCAAAAGTTGTGACGCACCTCATGTTTTTAATTGATCAATCAGTAAGGGCATACGATGTTCGCGAACATCACGGGGCTCTCTGATTGGATCCAGATGTGTCTGCGGACACCGAATCAGGAAATGAGTCCACGGACCAGACCCAGATATCACTATATTTCTTTTACCTAATTTAATAAAAACTACTGAACAGATGTACACAAAATTTGAAAAAGCACGCAACCGAGTGGTGTCTCTCGCAAGTTTGGTGCAAGCTTGGTGCAAATCTGTCCAGCGGTTTGATCTGTGGTTGTGTGGAAAAATGTTGTTCCATTATTTCTATGAGGATATCAAAAAATGTGTGCGCCCCTCCTTGACAAAACCACACCAAACTTTGCAGAATCATTCGGAGGTGGCCATATACTTTTTATGGAAAGTCTGTTGTGGATTTGTCAAAGTTATAAGCCACCCAAAAAGTGCTTTTCCCAAGACTTGAGTATTTTTACCATAACTACACAGCCGCTACCGCAGGCCGTGCAATTTGTGAAAGTGTGTTTGTATGCCCGTGGTTGGCTCCAGCCCCATAATAGTTGGTGGGCTGACATTTTGGCCCAAGGTTGGCAAACCACTCTGGCGTGTACTGGCAACAGTGACATTTGAACAACCTCGCCCATTTTCTCCAACCTGTGGTATCAGTATAGGCGATTATGGAAGATTGGCGATTTTGCGATTTAAAAAATATAGAAGTTATGAAATAATAAAACATACACAAAGCTATAGCAGACCCCCACGTGCATATCAGCTAGAGACATATACAACACTAGCTTGGGTGGTACCGCTAGTTATCTATATGCTTTAGATATACCAGAAGATAAAATATATACACTGTGTATAAGTTCATCCAAAGTGGGAGGAAATAATTAATAGACATGCTGCACTTCCCAACTGAGGCCTTACCTCCTCGAGAGTGCTTTCAATATGTGAAATAAGTGATGCAAAACCATATGGGATGGTGTTGTTCTTACCCAACCTCAATGCCCTAAAAAAGTAAATTAAAAAGGAAAATCCATTGGCTCCCAAATTCCCTTTCGAGGATCGAGGGTGATTTGGTTGCCCAAAAGAACTTCTCAATACAAATGATACACCCCAAATCTCATGGAGTGATTTACAGAGATTCTCAGTACGATTTCAATCTATTTAAACAGACATTTGTATGCGTATTTTCTGAAAAGGAAGTCCACGTCTACTTGTTCTATCTGAATAATGGCCATGATGCTAGATTTGTACATGCAATAGCCAGCTGTTTGCCTTCATGATGGACCGGAACCTTACTTGATAGATCATACTGTGGTCTGTGAAGAGCTATTCAACCGGAGATCTCTTCAGTCTGACATTTCAGTTCAGTTCATTTACTGGGCGTACTAGCCAAGCTCTACTAATTTAGTTTTGCTGAAAACATTCCAGAAACTAGAATGGATTTATTTTTACATGGTTGTGAGATTAAGCGATTAAAAACCTTGCACAGTATTTTTCATGCTCATTTCAGTATTTTGGCTGATGTAGTCAGTGCAATTGAGACAGATGGTGAATATATTCTATTTTGCATGTTAGCCTTTGATTGTTCCTTCTCATTTACAATGAATGAATATAAAGGGGACTGAGTATCTGTAGCAGAATACAACGTGGATTCTCGATGCAGAGAACACGGACGTCATTCGCTATTATTCTCACAACTCGTTCCACGTGATCTTGGTATTCTGGGATTGAGTAAATAGAAGGATTTTTTCTTTAAAAATGTTGCTGCTGGACTGTTACGCATATGCATGTAACTACGAAGAAAATGCATGCCTTTAGCACTTATGGGTGTTTGCCCCATACACGTCTGTGTGTGCGCCTGTGGGATATGTTTAGTGGCACACATTACTTTAAACTGCACTAGAATATTTAGCTGAAGCATATTAAATGTGCTAACAGGAATAATACACCCTTCAAATCATGAGACCCACCTTTATTCTAAATGGAGTATGTATAATGTCATAGGAGAGACAATGCCATGTTTAGGAAGGCAATATAAAACAGTCACACATTTTCAGTGTTATGCGGATTACGCTCAGCTTTCCTTCAGGCTCCCCTTAGCATCCTCTTGGCCCTTGCTCATTCCTGACTGTCTGTTGGTGATTCAGGATTGGTGCACTTCAAATGATTTCTGCCTTAATGTCAGTAAGATGGAGATCCTTCCCATTGGGAACCCTGCCCCTGCTTTCACACTCTCACTCTGGCCTCCCGCCTTGGGCCCTCTTCCTTAGTCTTCCAGCGATGCAAACAATCTTAGTATCATCTTCAACACCAATCTCTCTTTCTTTTCCCACTTCTCAGACGCCACCAAGAAGTCCCACTATCAGCTGCACCTCTTCAATGGGACTCTGCCCTTTCTCACTTTCCCTCAGAAGCTCACTGTCTCCAGAGCCCTGGTTCTCTCTAGGTTGGACTACTGCAAAAGCATCTTTCTCAATCTACCGTTCTCTACTCTCCACACTCTGCAACTAATCCAGAACATGACTGTGAGACTTATCCTTGACCTCAGGCTTGGGGACTGCATCTCTCCAGCCTTGAAATCTCTCCACTGCCTCCTGGTGGCTGCAAGGATCAAGTTCAAGACTCTTTGCATTGTCCACAAGGCTTTCTGGGGCTGGGGTACACACTACATCCAACGCTTTCTTCCAAAATACCTTACTTCTAGAGCCGTTCGCTCAGCTACCTCCAACTCCCTAAGGTTAGACGCTTTTCCAGGCAGAGAGTGGGGGGTAGATCTCTCTCCTCTGCAGGTGCCGCCCTCTGGAACGGCCTCCCTGCCCTTCTCAAACTTGAGCCGGACCACCTGAAGTTCCGGAAGCAGCTCAAAATGTTCCACTTCTCCTCTGCCTTCTCTCTCTCTATCCCCTGCTGAACTACCTGACCTACCAGTCTGCTGTACTGACTTGTTGCTTGGCTACCCTCAGAGTACCACTGGTATAAAGCTCTTTCTTGATCATTCACCCTTGCCCTGCCTCCAAGCCTACCACTCAATTAGGGGCTATAGCTGTAACCCTACAGTCCTGTGTTCTCCTTGCACTGCCCAGAGCCACTCTGCCCTGGCTGCTCTTACTCATAGCATTGCTGCCCTGTTTTACTCTCCCCTCTACCTTGCACTCCCCCCTCCCTTTCACCTTGCATTTCTCATTCTCACACTTGCACGATCTGAATGACACAAGGCCTAGTAAGATCATCTGACTTGTCTTCCCTCTGTCTTCCCTCCCTTATCTTGTTACGCCAAGAAACACTTGTGTACAGGCACGTTATAAATGACTTATAATATCATATTGATATCAATTTTGAAAGATATGTAGAGTTTCATTAGGCCACATGTAGGTAAACATTCCTTTGCACTTTTTCACGGCCCCAATATACTTACTTCACTTAACTAGAATATAGCATGCTTTACTAAATCAAAGGAGGGCATCAGCATCCACAGTGTGACCTGAAAAACTTTCTCTATCATAATTAAAATGCAAAATTTTGTATTGTAACCTGAGTGGGATGGCCACTTGACTTGAATGCAACTGTGTTTATTGTGCTTATTCATGATCATTTATTTTAACTATACAGGTGAACATGAAACATGCCCTCTACAGGCATTTGTTGATGGGAAAACCACGTTTCGAATGAAGAGGCATTTTAGAATTCCTTATTTGTTCTGAATTCAAGTTCCTGATAGTTTAATTATGTGGCTAGAACAAAAGATAATGAGGAATCTTTAAATGACAACTAATATATCAGCTATGGGTTCACAGCCTTGGACTTTGCTAGAGGTGTGAAGGCCAGCAAAATGTTCTCTTGCCCTAGCAACATTATCAGAACTGAAGAAGAATATCTGGATACACTGTGATCTTCCTCTGACTGGTTAAACAATATGTTTACCATCCTGCTCTAAATGTGCAGTGAAAATGTGAATCTGTCTGTTTGAGCCCTGTGTCAGCCCACAACAATCAACACGGAACACCTGTGTTGTATCACAATTGTTCTAGTGGAAATGATTTGAACATTTCAACCACTTTTGTAGATGACTTGGGAATAGCTCTTTGAAGTACAGTGCCTACTTACACAATGCACTGATAATGAAGGCAAGGAGGGGATAGGATGCCACTAACTGTTATAACTCTTAAAGATTGATTTGTAATTTAGCGCCATTGTCCAGACATCACATGGCCATGTTGTACCACTAACATGCAGGGCAATTCCTGATACTGGCTTTGGAAAAGATCCCACCCAAGTGTCTTGTGCAAGCTAAACAAGAATGCCTAAAATAGTTATAGAATCTCCAATGGTACTGTGAATGCTGACCACCAGCACTTTAAGGGAGACCACCACAATTCTATCAGACATTTCATTCACTAGTGATGATTACAAGGACTCTCTGTGCTCCAAGATTGCTTTTAATCCACAAGAAAGATGACGTATGAAAGTAAACATTCCTAGCAGGTCCAATGTTTGATTATTACAGTAATAGGTATTTGAATCCCAATTTCACCTCAGAACCTTGACCTAGATATTTGTTTGAATGATCATCTGTTAACCTCTGCAAATGTTTATAGACTAATAGAATATGCCATTTGTTTTAGCTCCAACCTATTATTTTGCCAATGTTGCACAATGTAATTTCTTTAAACTTTCTTAATATCTTTTTTTTTTTTAATTTAGAAACCCAAACTGTTCTTGGAATGCCCATAGTCTTGATGATAGGTCATATTTTTTTAAATCTTTGAACCACTTTGAATTTTGTATGTTGACACCTGTGTACCCTTGGACCTTTGATAGGATTAAGAATTGAGCTTGGCCAATCTAACAAAAGGAAATGCAGAGATACATTAGAGAGCCTTTTTTGCACACCTCCTGCAGTACAAGTCGAAATATCTGAACAAATCTTGTTCCTCTTCTCAATCTCTAGCTGACTGGTGACTTCCACAAACTAAGTACTTTAACCTAAAGGTGATCAAAAGAACTTAATAATTTGATGCCCTTTGGCAATGCCAGGCTCACAAATTAAGTCAATAAGATAGCGCAGTATACTGCCGAATTTAATGCTGACGTTTTTGCTCTCTTCTTCTGAAGTTATAAACTAAATACTATTGAGTGGGGTAATCATAACCCAAGAAGCAACCCACTTCATGTAACATGTTGTTACTATCATGTTTACACTCATTTTCACTCAAGTAGCATATTAATATAGTGACAATATGTATTCTGTCCCTATTTTGCATTTACAATTTAACATTTCCTCATTTTCCATTACTTACATCTTTGGGCTGCCCGAATTTACGGATTACATATTTTTCTGTGTGAAAGAAGTATGAAGAAAAGTCTTTTCTGCACTGCAGATGGTGCTATGTTTATATAATCTTTATTGTCTAGGAAGGAATGTATAATCAGGCCACATACTGACCCCTCCTTTATAGGGTAAACATTGTAGCTTCACTGGGAGTCACGTGGTGTGGGATGTTTTAACCCACTAATCCAAGCCCTGCAACATCACTGTGCATTGCTGGCAGCAGAAACATCATAATGGCCGCCGGAAAGCAGGCTGCTTGCCAGAAATCACCAGGAAGTGCGCAGTGAAAACCTGAAAAATAGGCCATCTACTTTTGCCTATGTCAGTGGTAACACAGTAGACCACTGCCAAAACCAACCATTGGGCTACCCACAAAGTAGCCTAAAATCACTTGAAAAAGCAATGCTGATTGCCAAAAAGAAACACAGAGCTGTGTGGAAATCCGTTTTCTTGATTGTCAAAAATTTGCAGAAATCATGGCTCACAAACCACCCAAAAAGATCCAACCTCCTTGTGGGGTGGTCAACATCATCCTACAGCAAGAATCTACATAAATATAAGGTCCACAGAAGTATGTGTTATCTGAACAAAGTCCACTTTTGAGGATTGCGTGCTGGAAGAAATCTGTCAAAAATGGGTGTAATACCGTTACTCACCTCTACCTCTGAAACCCAAACTATGCCAAAGAAAGACTTGCTAAGAGGTGGATGCAATTTAAAACTATATTCTGAAAAGGCTTGAAACAAGAAATTGTTTAATGTATGTGTTAGAAATATGGGTTATATTATAAGAAAAGACCATTTTTTTAGACATTGGGTTAAGAGTTAAAAGTTTCCCACACTGTGTTCAAAGGAATTCCACACCTTCTCCCTGGACAAAGGGGATTTCCCCCTGCCCTTGGTGTCAAAAGGAACTGGGAGTGGCACCTTGTCCTGTTGCTCTCAGTGCAGACAAAGCAATCCTTGGGCTGAATAGAAAATGCTAATTTGGGTATGACTGAAAACAAACTGCTAGCAGGAAGGAGAGACATGTGACATCTGAGTCAGCACAGCTCTGGGGGTGGACCAGACTGAAATGTGGATTTAACATTGAGCAAATATATGTTTTAGAAAAATGCCTATAACAAATTGCACTGAACTGACCAAAATGTGAAACTTTGAGATTGTTAAAATGAAAAATTCACTCACGGTTTAAGACTAAGCTGGACTCCGTGCGATGTTCTGAGACCAAACCCCATAATGTTTCACATTGTAACTAGTATGTTTACGCAAGGAATCTGAAAAATTACAGAATTGTGCTCAGATGGGGTGTGCATGCATGTCTAAAAATTGGTGCAGAAATAATATTGAGAAACCCACCAAAAGTGCAAAAAGTGGTCATTTCTGAACCCAACCTCTTAGGAAGATGAGAGTTGAACAGAAATGTACCTTAGTCTGTCATGTGCTGCAGGTAATATTAACACGTTGTGTATGTTGTAAATATGTGTTTTATGAAAAATAAGATATGTGGTACAGAGACCAAGGGGAGTGTTTTTCCCCAAGCCATAAAGATGACACAGGATGACACGCTGATCCTTTCTCCAATCAGGGGACAGGGAATCCTCCAACCTATCAGATCCTCAGAGGGTTGGGCATTGTAGAATCAGCCTCCCCACCCACTTTGGAAATACATAAATAGAGACTGCTGAGGACAGATAGGACACACACTTTCCACTTCTCAACCAATTTCTTGGCAAAGCACCCTGCAGGAAGACTCCAGACTCCAGACAACAGACATAGATCCAGAAACCAAGCTCTAGAACCAAACTCTAGAACTTTAAAGCAGAAGAGGCCTAACCCAAAAGCTGAACCCTTCTCAGCAGGCTTGCAGAATCTAGCAACCTGATTCTAACCCCTAAACTTCCCAGGGGCTCTCACATTCAACAGCCGGGCTGTGCTGTTTTGCTATTCAAGTCAAGAACCCTGTGCTAGAACCAAGATCCAGACCCAGAAAGCAGAGCTGTATCCAGAACCCGTCAGGTCCAGTCCAAGAGGCCACGCAGCCTGCAGTGCAGTGCTGAGACCAGAGTGCCTGAGACATGTCCGGTGGCGAGAGAGAATCCCAGCTAAACCCTTGACCAGATCTTTGACGGGGCCCATTCCACTCCAATCCAAAGCCATAGGAGTGAGTATCCAGTCTAGAACTGTACATAACCAATCTCTTATTTTAAAGTAATACTATTCCATCCATTTCTATCTGTCCAGAACTGCATTGTAGAACCTCTTTTGTCTATCCTAAATTCTTCTCTGCTCCACATAATTCTTGATAAGTGTAGCAATAATCATCTTGCCACTGATAATTTCTGAGGAAGGACAAGTGTTTTGACGGAGAGAGATCAGAGCGGAGGCGCTGCTGTTCTGGTGGCTGTCGGTTGAGTGTCTTGCTTCTTCATAGCCCCTTAGTATAAGCCTATCCTTGTTGGTAAATCTTTAAAGTGCATCTGTCATTTTTGAAATCTTGATTCTGTTTCTGAAAAATCTACCTTCACAAAAACCTCTGTAACATTTGAACCGTACGTCCTAGAGACATTACAATTCATTATAGTTTTTCCGTAATCGCGTTTCACGCACACAGAAAAATTGCCGCGAATTGCAATTCAGCTCCATTTCACCACATGTCAAAAATAGCTGTTTCTTGTTTTCAACTGCTGAAATTCGTTTTCAATCTGATAGTCATTCAAAATATATAAGTAAGGGCTTCCATTGGGCATTCCATACTAAGCATTGACTTGGTTGGAGTGCTGGATTGAAGTCGCTTACAGTGGTGGACGTGTCAATGCATACAAGGGTCAGCTGATCCATGCAAATGTAAGCACGCTTGGTGCGTAAATAAAGTTAGTTACCCGCCCTGGGTGGACATGCCTTTGTTTGGTGTTACTTTTCTTGTGCTGCGCACCCCTCCGGAAGTTGGGATGTCACAATGGCGACAAGGGAGTGAACCTAGGGTGCCTCTGAATTGCCATGTGCAGATTCCCACTTTGGGACAGCCTTACCCCTCCCACGCGCAGGCGATTGAAGGAAGGCTGCTGCATGTCCTGGCTGACTCAGATGCTTCCCGCTCTGAGCGGCAAAGGGTAAGAGGACGCGCTGGGCACATGAACCATCCGGCCTGCTGCAGCTCGAGATGATAACGGGTTCAAAAGGGTAAATAAGGTACCATTCCATCACACCACATGACCCACAGCTGGAGG
Source organism: Ambystoma mexicanum (assembly GCF_040938575.1). Taxonomy (NCBI): domain Eukaryota; kingdom Metazoa; phylum Chordata; class Amphibia; order Caudata; family Ambystomatidae; genus Ambystoma; species Ambystoma mexicanum. The sequence goes on from NC_090936.1 coordinate 784,462,352, forward strand.
GGCATGCAAGGCCCATGAAGTTTGCAGCACGAGGGAAGTGCAGACAGCAACGTGGGCTATCACACCAGTACGATCTGTAAGGCATGCATTGTGCAGAGCGCCAACACCCCAGCACCATGTCATACCCAGGACAGGGCCAAGAGCAGGGAGTGATGCAATCCTGGTACCATCCATACTGCTGTTCGACAGCATGGACACAACCACTCTTGGTACAAGGTGGACCAGGTGGATGAAAGAGTTTGATGCATACTTGGAATGGTTTGTTTGCAGGAGGACAAACGCATCATCAGACTGCTCACTGTCACAGCAGGACCTGAGGTACGCTCAGCAGCAGTCTGCACGAGCCGGTCAGCGCGTTCCCTGGTCTGGAGACGCGCAAGGTTGTTCCTAAGCTAAGTTATCCTGACTCATCCAGGAATCCACTATAATCAACAGTTGGCTGAGCCGAAGAAATATTATCAGCACGTTCAAGCCTTTCTTCCTGCAGTCAACAGTCTTTACTTGATCAGCAGTACCATGATGTAAAGCTCATCCTCCACTGCAAGGGTCCGCATCTCCCAACAGGACCAAGCCGGAGGAAGTCCCTTGCTCAGCCCCTGGTCTCCTAGTGAATCGGAACCGAGAACTTGGGATCTATAGCACCGGCAGGGTCGCCCCCACGGAGCCCTGATGAAGGCGGACACAATTTGATGCATATCCGCCGAAACGTGATACGAACCGGGAACACTTGTTTTGTATGGTTCCCTACTGTACCAGATTCTGTACCTTCAGTTTCTGTCACTTTGGCCTAAAGAGATATCTTGTTTTTCCTAAGACCCTGAAACATTTATTGTTACAATTAGAAGAAATGCTAATCATAAACAGGAAATATCCTATGAATTAGGAAATTTGGGAAGCTGTTTAGCCCCTTCCGTTTTGTTTCTTTCTATTTTTTTCCTCTGGATTTATGCAGAAAACACTTATTCATATATATTAACATGTATACTGTCATAAAATAATGAAATTATTGAAATCTGTCTGTATACTGATCATACAGGGTTTTATGTTCAGTTTAATGTATATACTACACTTTTCTTTTGTTATTTGATGTCATTATGAATCACTATTGTTTCTGCACATGTATGCTGTACCCTACAGCACTGTTTTAAAATCCATGCACTATATGTTAGTCTCTATGAGAAAATAAATTAATGTTCTTGAATCTCTGTATTCTTGACACAGTGAGTTGATTGTACATGTCCTTGACTCCTTGTTGGGATCTGCCACTTAGCAGACCAACCATTTCACTACATTTTTGGACCAGCCTAAATCCTTGAACCGGTCCACCAAAACAATTGCCTTGAGTATTGTTCACTAGCAAGGGCACATCTATTTGTTTTTATGTCATGCTTCCCGGCTCAGTACCCTTGCTGAATTTAGCCCAACCCTACTACCCTACAGGTTTTTTTTTCATGTTACTATACCCAGGACAGGGCCAAGAGCAGGGAGAGATGCATTCCTGGTACCATCCATACTGCTGTTCGACAGCATGGACACAACCACTCTTGGTACAAGGTGGACCGGGTGGATGAAAGAGTTTGATGCGTACTTGGAATGGTTGGTTTGCAGGAGGACAAACGCATCATCAGACTGCGCACTGTCACAGCAGGACCTGAGGTACGGGAAATAATATTCGAGCTACCAGGCGATGTGGAGTACAAATACGACAACCTCAAAAAGATACTCAAAGAACATTTTGCGATGCATAGAAACGTTGATTATGAGCATCAATTGTTGCACACCACAACAAAGCTTCCAGGAGAAAGCATGGACACATTTGTAATGTGCCTCAGGTCCAGGGTCAAATATTGAGAATTCAACCTGTACAATAATGAGGAGGCCATCAAATCTCAGGTAATCGCAGGATGCAAGTCCATCATACTGAAGAAAAAGTTGCTGCAAGTACTGCACACATTAGCTGAGATCCACGTACTGGTGTGAACATCATCAGCATTGGAGCTCCAAATATAGACACTAAGCAAGACAAACATATCAACGCTGACCACCAAAGAGGAAAAGATTAACAAGCTCATGAACCAAACCCACACCTCACAGGATGCTCGACAAGAGAAGCGGCAATGCTTCAGAAGTGGATATGACCTTCCCCATGACAGGACGTGCCTGGCTATTTGGTAAATATGCTCCACATGTGGGTTTGAGGACCATTATCGTGCCATATGCTGAAACCCAAAGGCTGCCAGAGCCAGTTCATCGGAACAAGGGCTGGTGCTGGACTAAATCCCCACCCCAACACAAATGGGCTGAGTGACCACATGCCCCTGAAAGACGACATCACAAACAAAGACGAGACACAAGAGCAAAACATTCACCATCATCAGAGAAGCGTTGGAAAACCAGGAGAAGAATTCACCGGCTTCACACTAACACTCCTTACACAAGCGAGTCGGAGTCTCACTCCAGCACAGACACGAGGAGAAGAGGGTGCTTATATGCATTAGCAACACCCACAATATTGGAACACAGATCCACTCTGCCACTCACCAATGAGTTAACCATTAACGCCATGTCAGAACCAGAATATCACAAGCTCAAGAGCAAGCCCAAATTAAGGTCATCATGTGTGGCTATCTATGCCTATGGGGCAAAGCACCCACCTCCATGCTTGGGAACATTCAAAACTCTCTGCCGACGTAAGGACAAACAAAGTCACATATTGGTACACATCTTGGAGACAGAAACCACAAGCGAATGTGTTTTAAGATTGAAGCCAGTGGTCCAGATGGGTTTAATCCACGTACTGTATCAGATCATGGAAAGCAAATACATCACGCCAGCTACCAGAGTAGCATCAAACTTTCCTCAATTCTTCAAATGAATTGGGAAGCTCAAGGGACGGCAAAACCATGTGCATAGTGAAACCCATTGCACAGCACTTCAGAGGTATCCCCTATCCAACACCAGGTTGAATAAGAGCTGATCGCACTCATGGAAGTGGATATAATTGAACCAGTGTCAGGACCCACACCATGGGTTTCTCCAGCAGTCCCAGTACCAAACAGAGGCCCAGAAGGACAAATAAGACTGTACATGTGCATGAGGGCACCAAATCAAGTCATCCTCAGGGAGCACCATCAGTATCCCTGCATCACTGATATGATGCGTATACTCAATGGGGCAACAGTATTTTCTCGCCTAGACCTCAATAAAGGATACCACCAGTTTGAACTCAGTGAAGAGTCCCGGTACATCATGACTTCACCACACACTTGGGGTTATTCCGTTACAAGCGTCTGAGCTTTGGTATTTCATCAGCGACAGACATTTTTCAGGAGGAAATTCACAGGATCATTTGCCACATCCCTCACTGCATTAATTATAGTGTTGACATCTTGATGTTTGGCCGCTCCCAGGAAGCCCATGACGCCGCCCTAATGAAGGTCTGTGCAGCACTTGACAATGCAAATCTGACCCTCAAAAAAGATAAATGTGGCTTCAATAAAAGCACTTTGAAATTCTTCGGGCACATATTCTCGGAGAGAGGAATTCGGTCAGACCTGGAGCATTGACAGAGGCTTCCCGCCCAACGAATGTAGCGCAAGTAAGATCATTCTTGGGGTTGGCGAACAATTAAACTCGATACCTACCAGGGTTCGCCACCACCAGTGCGCCACTTCGCTCACTCAAAGAGCAATTCAGACCTTTTGAGTGGAGCCTGGCTCAACAAGAAGCGTTGTACAGAATCTAGAGGAACATTGCCACGGCCGTATGCATGTCATACTTTTATCCCAATCTATAAACTGAGTTGACTGTTGATGAAAGCCCAGTGGGTCTTGGAGCCATCCTGGCACAACACTCGGGGACTGAACATGTGCAGAGAAAAATTGTTCCCTATGCCAGCAAGAGCCTCACGAAAGCAAAACAAAGTTATTTGCAGACAGAAAAGGAGGCCCTGGCAGTTGTGTGGGCATGCAAACATTTCTACCTGTTCATCTATGGAAAGCTGTTCACAATAATTACCGATCATCAGGCTCTTGTCACAATTAATGGGAAGCCAACTGCACAAATTCCCTGCCGCATTGCGAGATGGAGGCTGCGGCTAAAGAGTATAAGTACGTCATCCGACATAAGGCAGGGAAGGATGAAAACCCAGCAGACTTTCTCTCGCGGCACCGACTGGAGGGCCCCCAGTCCCCAGGCAGTCGAGCAGACGTATATGTGTATTACATCATTCACCATGCAATGCCTTCAACCATATCAATGACGGAATTGTCGAAGTGCACGGCTGAAGATGCTACTCTCTCCCTAGCCATGTCCTTTATAGAAAATGGACGATGGAACTCTACAATTGCCTCCGTCCAGGCACACCAGGACCTTGATAGATACCTCCTCAGGACATTTGCAAAATCCAAAGAAGAGCTGTCCATGTCTCCTTCATCGCTGATACTGAAAGGAGACTGCATTGTGATACCAGCAGGACACCATTAATGCACAGTTTACATCACACACAAGAGTCACAGAGGGATGGTATTGACCAAAAGAATGCTTTGAAGGAAAGTATGGTTCCCAGGAATGGACAAAATGATTGAGAGGACACTGAAAGCATGCCAAAATTGTCTCAGTCTTCAGCCCCATGCATTCCTTGAACTTTTGAACATGACCCCACTCCCAGAAGGGGTATGGGAGGAAGTGGCCATATAGTTTGTTGGCCCACTTAGGTTGGGAGAATACATGTTAGTAGTGCTAGATGAACACTCGAGGTATCTGGAAGCAGAAATTGTGTCAACCACAGCTGCCACAGACACTATACAGTTTCTAGATCAGATCTTTTCAGCATTTAGGGTGCTCAAAGTAGTAAATATGGACAACTGCCCTCCATACACCAGCAAATACTTTTGGGATTTTGCAGCATACATGGGCTTCCAGCACCGCAAGATCACTCCATTGTGGCCACAGGTGAATGGAACTGTGGAACGCTTCATGGCGAATACCAAAAGTATCATTTGCATAGCCAACATCACCCACATGCCCATTGAGCAGTCGCTCTATCAATTGCTGCGGGACTACCGCAACACTCCACATGACTCTACTGGAACATGCCCGGCTGAGCTAATGTTCGGTCGACCCAGTGCGCTCAAGAATGCCCCAAGCAGATCAGAGGGCAGAAAGGGAAGAGGTGGAGAGTGAAGTAGGAAAGAGGGATGACCAGGCAAAAATTTAAATGAGGAACTATGCAGATAGACAGAAAGGGAGGCAGGACTGGTAATAGGAGATCAAGCATTGTTGTGACAGGTACAATTGCACAAGCATGTCCCGCCCTTTGACCCCAGGCCACTGACCATCACAGCCATGAAAGGATCCATGATGACAGCTGAAAAAGAAAGCTGGACTGTAACAAGGAACAGTTCACTGTTCAGGAAAACAGGAAAGGGTGGACCACGAAGGTTACAGATTTGAAGTGAGGAAGAAGATTTTGGAAGCGAGGCGCCTGGCTTTTCAGGAGATGAGGATGAATCAGAAAGAGAGGTGCAGACTACAGCAGAAGAAGTGCCAGAGCAGGAGAATGATGGTGCTCTTCACACCAATGACTGGCCCTACCACATAATTTGAAAGCCAAGATGGATCAAAGAAATGGGGTAGGATGATGCAATTTTGGAGGCGATGTCGCATCACCGGCAGTCACGTGGTGGATGCAGTGATGCGTACAAGGGTCAGCTGACCCACGCAAATGTAAGTGCACTTGGCGCGTGAATAAAGTTAGTTACCCTGCAACAGCAGACCTGTGTGGACGTGCCTTTGTTTGGTGTTCCTTGTCTTGTGCCGGCATGCCGGGACATCACAAACATATTTGTAATATATTGTATAATACATATCATGCAATCAATGTCTGTTGACCTGAACTCATTATTTGCTAAATGTCCCCTATTTCTTTATTCTTGGACAAAGAACACAGCCAGTTTATAGCTGAATTGTCTGGTTAAATAGCACATTGGTTTACAGGATCTCTATTAGCCTGCTTCAAGGGTAATAACTATCTTATTTCATACCACTAGCACACTGAATTACTTCGTAGTTCAGGTAACCATGCAAGGCAAATGAGATACCATCATGTGTGGGGCAAACATTAAGTTCACGGATAATGAATGACACACACCAATCTGTCATTGGTCAAAGGACTCGTCTTGTCTAAGTTGGATTACTACATCTGTCTGCTGATGGGTCTTCCCAAGAAAGCCATTGCATATGCTCCAGCTATACAGAACAGCGTGGCTCAATTGATCTTCAGTGGGAAACAATACGACCATGTCACAAGTACCCTAAAAATGTACTCAGATTGCAGTTTCAACAAAAGATTGATTTCAAAGTCCTCTGTATCACAAGAAAAGCAGGAAAGGACACTCACATCCAGCTCCTCTGTTAACCTACCCCCACCATTCAAAACAATAAAATACGGAAAGGGAAGCATGTCAAGATCAGGGCCAGACTCGTGGAATGCCCTCCTACCCAAATAACTCTATCATCTGAAATTCAGAAAGTCACTGTTAACCCTCCTGTTCAAAAAAACCTTCCCAGTTTGATGTGAGCCATGAACTTGAGTGAAAACACTTCTATTTTGCTGCAGCAAATTAATGTATAATGCATGTTTTATCTCCTTGATGGCAATAGCATTCCTAATATCTTCAAACTGTTGTGGTCCTATGCTGTTGCGCCCCGCCCACACACCCTCCCAACACTCAGAAGTAATTTGTATACAGGGCCGATTAAAAAACACAAAATATGTACATACATATTAGTCATAGGGCAATTGATTATAGTTTTCTTTATTTCTGTGTCACACAGACACATGTATAATTAGGGAAAATAGCAAATATGGCGTACATGAGGGTAATAACTAAGAAATGGGGTTGAGTACTCACTCTTTATGAACCGTAAATGCACATCCTTTTATGTCACACAGAGCTGCCATAAGAGCGCTTTTGTTGTAGACCAGTCAGCCAAACACATCCGTTTATATTCCTGAAATGTCTGCAATGGTAAATTGCCTAGATTGCTACACTGATGCTAAGAGTCAATCATTGCCAGTAATTACGGTATTATAATTGTTCAGAAATGCTGTCCAAGAGGGAAATGAGTGGCAGGAGAACTGAGCGATCAGGAGGCAGTTCAGTGAACAGGGTCAGGTGGACCCTTTCCACACCAGTGACAGGGGTGGCCATCAGCCCAAATAATTGGCCGCCTAACGGGGGATCTCTGCACATCACCAATGGTATTTTAACTATTTGATGATGACAGCTTAATTTTCAGCATTTAATACTATGCCAAATGGTGTATAAGGTGATAGGCAGTTCTCGACTGTTCATTTAATATTCTCCTTACCTGCAGAAGCTGTACTCAAAGCCTTCTGCAATTCACCATGATGGCGATTGTCTTGTTCCGAGGTGCTTCTGCTTCCCCGTGGCTCCGAAATGTATCCAGGTGGCTGTAAGATACTACTTTCAGATAACATAAACAGACAGTTTTGTGCCATCAATTTTATTTTTGGCGCTGAACAGCCACAATACAATTCTGCGAGCTGCGTTCGCAAAGAGGCCGATGGAAATGCAGTGCACTGCCTCACATGTTACAATACCTGCCTCATACAGTATGATAACCTCTTTAAATCCTCTGAGACTTGAAACAACAATTTAATTATTAGGAAGTCTTTCACCATGTTAACTCTTGCACTCGATTTTTAAAGGTGGAAGATACTCACACATTTCTGACTGTTGTTATTAATGAAATGTCCTGATGGCTCATACAATTTAATGTATTCTTTGAACTTATATTTTAAGCTACAATAAACGACTTGCAGAAGCACCTTGAAACTAAAACCTCAACATAGATAATGTCACTTTCTAATAATATAGCTAAATTCCCTAAGAAGCCCACAAAAGTGTTTTTGGCTTAAGAAGTTTCTCCCATAGACCATAGCCTTCAGGTAATGCTCTCAGATATTGCTGCTATCCGCACCTCAATTAATCTACAGGATAAGAGGGCTTATGTTGTTGATTAATTGAGGTGCAGAGAGCAGCAAGTTCTGAGAGCAATATCTGAAGGCTATGGTCTATGGGAGCAACGTCTTGAGCCTTAAACATTTTTCAAGCCATTAAAGAAGATGTTCAATAATGTAATAATGATACTAGACTTTGCTCAATCAGATGGGATGAGCAGAGGAATGCATATCATCAGTGGAAGACAGAATTGAGGGTCTTGAACAAATGTAAATGAGACTGAAACAGCTTGATAGTAGCTATACTGAATTGACGTAAGGCAATAGGAGAAACAATGTTCACATTTCTTTTCTTTCTGAGAAGTAAGAAGGAGATAATCCTATAAAAACTTTGGAAACTGGATACCAAAAGTTCTTGGTCTCTCACTAACCCCATTACTTGAATTGCAAAGAGCGCACAGAATAAAACCTTGGTATGTTTTTACTAACACTTCGCAAATACATTTTATTGCCCATTTTCTTTGCAACCAACAGGTCCAGCAGGTACTATACAAAGCAGAAAACATTCTTCAGTATCTTACGCTGGTCAAGAAATACACTTTTCTCCCAGATGTTTGCAAAGATACCCAAAATAGGAGGAACAGATTTCTAGAAATGAGACCATTGCTCAAAAGCCTGTTAAGCAATATGCACTTCTTGACTCAGCCAAAATGATTGTCACAATATTTAAAAACGTTTTTGAACCAGAAGATCTCCTCAAATGTGTTCAGTCACTGGACCCTATCACAATGGAAACTACTTCAGTGGACCAAATTTCTGCATCTAGCAACTCTTTCTTTTAGGACTGACATAACGCTTATCCAATCCATAAACCGAACAAGAGTAAATCCTCTGAGTCTAGTTGAATTCGAAGTAGGGTAAATCTTTCCTCCTTTACAGCAAACTCTGAACATCAAGAACAAGCCAGAGATAAATTGACAGCTCCTATCAAAATTAGAGAAGTTACACTTAATCAATTAACGGAACGACCCCTCATTAGACATTGCTGTAAGTATGCTATTAATTAAACTGCAATGTCAGTGTTCAACTTTCTTCAATATGTCATGATTTAAAATTCTTAAAAGTTGATGCTGGTGCCTATAAACTAGGTGGTCTCATGTCATCAGGCCCACCCATGATTTGGTACTGGTCTGTTGTCCTTTTGTGGATTTGTTTCTTGACGTAATAACTTTAAATATATCATACATAATTCACAAGATCTGTTGCTTTGCTTCCTTATGTGGTACTTCCAATGCCTTGTTGATGCTCGTATTTGTTCTCATTATTCAGATATTTTTTCTGTGTCTTTTTATTATGTTTGATAATTGTGATATGTTGTCCACACTCTTTTGGCTTTTTATTGAAACTAAGACTCATCAAATTTGAATGTTAAAGGTGTTCATCGTCCTGTTAAATGGTCAAACATCCTTTCTCATCTTGCTAAATTAATAGAAGATATTGCTTGTATTCTGGAAAGTCATTTAGATTGTTTAGAGGAAAATCTCAAATTACAAAGACAGGGGATGTTGCTATTTGAATTGCAAAACAACTAACAGGAGAATCTGACACCATTGGCAGATGGATTATTATTAAAGCTTCGGGTTTTATGGTATTTTTTTTGACATTTCTATCTGTATTCATCCATATTTAATTTTGAGAGTGTTTATCTGCATTTATTAATTGTATTTATTTAAATTAAGCTTACCTAGTATTGTTCCACATGTTTTCAAATGAAATGGTGACACAAGTCCTTTAACTTTAAAGTTGCATGTTTTAAATTAATGTGCATAGGAGTATGCAAAGTAAAATACTGAATCTCAACTCTTGTAGTAACGCATAAGTGAGATGGCCAGTGATTGTGGCAGTCTACCGGCAGCTTTGAAGGAGAGAGTTTGTGTTTGGTCTGATGAAATTTGGCATCCTGCTCTTTACAGCCAGTGACTGAGGAGTTGTTTTAAGACCCTTGCATGGCAAAAAGCACCAGCGCCATGTCAGGTTGAAAGAGATTGTGACAGTCTACCAGCAGTCCAATGGAGGTGCAACAGACATATATCAAGCAGAGTGCGATAAACCGGGCATCAAGTAGCATTTTGTTTAAGGTGAGTGCTTAGAGTGGAAGATGTCTAATGCTTACCCACTAAGGGGCAAGGCCCCCACGCTTGCAATGAATACTTTCAAGCCGTCTGAGACTCCTGATTCTGCCTCAATTGATTCAAACACTTTCCCTGTGGTTTCAGATTGGAACCTCCTCTGCTGTCATTCCCAATGAGCCACTGGTGTCAACGGGTGCACTGATGCCGGACTTCCATCTCCAGCGTGTTTCACCGGCTTGTTCTTAATTCAGTGTTACAAGAGTTTCTACTCTGAAAATGACCTAATTTTCCCCAAAAAATCTCCCCTGGCTATTACCACTAAGGAGAAGGAGGGCTGAGCCCAATGAGCAGACCCCAGTGTGGTACCAGACACAGTTTTACTGTCAGGGGCTCAAGCCATGGAGCGGGCCTCGACAAACTTGATTAACAATCCCACAATGTTCATTCCTCTCAATACCCTGGACGCAGCTCTAAATACAACATTATTAAGTTGACTACAGTCTGCCTCAAAAACCAGTGCTGGTTGCAAACTGCTGGCTCTGAATTTATGCTCACTAAAAAAACTCTACTGGCACCAATCTAGAGGCACTATGTGAAAGGTCTGATAATGTGCTGACAAAAGAAGCATTAAATAACAATTGCTTTAGTGTACATCAAACCACTTTGCATACCTCTCGGACTCCCCTGGGTATTCATAAATCAACCTTGCCTATTCTCTATCCTGATTCATCAAAATAATCTTCCTCTGATTCATCGGCATTGGTCTTGGCTTCAACACCATTTTCTACATGTAATCTTGAGGCGAGACCAGATAGTTCTGTCACGTCTGCTACAGCAATTCCCATGCTGAATTTCATGTTAATAACCCAGGCCAATCTCTGTGAATCCTTCAATAGTAAAATAAATGATCAAATCACTCATTCTTACTACCAAATGGAAGCATCTAACTTGTTACAAAACTCAGGGACACAAGAGGAACAACTGAGATCGGCTACTGTGATTGATGATAATCATCTCTAAGTTCACGAAGTAAGCATGCCCATCTCATCATGTTATTGTGGACTCTGTCCCTGACCCGCAGGTAAATTGTTTAATCTTTTACCAACATAAAAAGCCCAGGCAGAAAGGTAAAAAGGGTAATCAAAATAAAATAACAACCAGAAATTTGTGGCTAAACTGCATGAGTCTGGATCTAGAAGAAGTCTACGAACATTAACCTCCCTGCCTAACCAGCCTGCATCTCCTGCAAGTCCAGACACGGGAGCAAGGAAAAAGAGAAGGAGAGATGCTGCACCTGAAATATCTCCGGTCTGGCCATGTCACGATAATAATTCAAATCAGGGAAATCAAGTTCCAGAGGATGACCAGTTAGGAGAGCTTGTGAAACTGTTTGTATCATGTTTCAACTGAGGAACCATTTCGGCAGACGACAGAGATGATAATGAATGCTTCATCACAATTACTAAACGTAAGTTTTTCAGTATCTAATAGCTCTAATTTTAGATTAGAGAGTACATTTGAAAGATCAGCTTGCTCTTCTCTGTGTTTCTAATCTCTGAAGCAAGATAGACTTCTTTTAACCCAAGAGTTGCCAAAACTTGACAACAACTATACCTCCTGTGTTGGTGTGACCCCCTCCGTAAGATCAATATCGATGCCTTTTATTGGAAAGGCTGCTGGTTGGTAAAGAATGTATTGTTTTAAATCGTGCTAATGACCTTAACCTATTCAATGTGTTTTCAGCTTTCTTTTCATTCAATCAAGAGATATTGATCAGGTGGAATTTTAATTATTTGCTTTTTACATCAAGTTTTTTTACATGTTATTTAAGGGCTTGCAATGAATATCACACTGGATGTGACTGTTCTGCTTTTACTGAGAGTTATGACCTATCTGAAGTTAATAGGGCAGACAGCCTGGTTTTAATGAATTTAGTGGCATCCAACTTATGTATAGACAGAAGGGCAAATGCCCATTCTCCTTTGAAAGGGACTCGTTCATTCAGGAAAGTCGGGGAGCTCCCCAAAACACTTAATAAAATGATGGGGGAGGAGCATTGGTCAGGCTAGAAGGCGCACTAGTTGTTAATACAAAAAAGCATCTAACTAGAGCAAGAGGAAGCAGATGTTTCATTGTGATCCTGGAATACGGAGAGTTTTCTCACCTGTTTCACCCTGAAGATAATGTTGTAACATCCTTCGACATTCTGCTATTGCAAGAAACCTGACTTGTGAATCTCCCGGTTTTAGATGGCTATACTTGTATTATGAATCCAGCCCGAAAATGGCAAAAAGGGCTCCCCAGTCAGGGCTCTTGACAGACGTTTTCAATGGCTGAGTTCTGGTCTTACAAGAGTGGATGTCTCCTACCTCGTATTTTCATAGACTGTGTGGCTGATATTTTGTCTGACTGATTTCTCCATTTTCACCATAGTTTCAGTTGGTGATCTTAATATAGTAAGCAAATCCCTGCACAGCCACCATAGTGAACTGCATACAGTTCAAATAGTATTTTGACTAACGTTACATTGTCAGTCTGATTAATACAGACCGAGGTCTCCTACCACGTACGGCGCATTAGCCTGTGACCTGCAAGAAGCAATTTTATCTGCACCCAGCAACCTGCAGCATTTCTATCACCAGCAGCAGGCGGCCATTTCAAGTAGGCATATCTCTTTTTAGAGATACTTAGTTAGCCACATGTGATAATTAACAAAATAGGTGACGCTCTGCTCCAATGTGTTTTTTCCCTCCTCTGCAGGTGCACTTACCACGCATCTGAAAAATGACATTTCTTTTGGCTCTGGTTTCCCGACTTTGGTCTATTAAGAACTCTCTACAATAGTTAGTATTAGCCCATGTGGCAGCATATATAGTGACGAATTTCATACCCAGACAGTTCTCTGAGGCGTTTACACCATAGGACACTTGACACGACATGAGGCACCACAAGTGGGAGCACACATGCAAGGATCCACTCCACCATACCAGTTCCCGGCCCCTGATAATTCAGAGGAGGTGAGCCGGCTTTATATAGCTAAGCAATACAGCTGTATTCTTTACTTAGTAAAGGGTTTTAAACAACAGAGATGACAATATAAGACTAACTCAGTCTTCCATATTTTTACTTTTCTAGAATTGAGGCTCTTTAGCCACACCCCCCCCCCCAACTTTTCATGTTATGAAGAGGCAACGCAGAATTAGCGATTCCACTCCGTCTTGGAGAAGGTTGACCACAAATTAACGGACAACGGGATCCCCACCCTTGCTGAGAGAACACAACAGAAACATGTCAACATCAGTTTTCTAAACCCCTGAATATAGACAGAGGGTCACATTGTAAAATAATAGAGTGCCAAACTGACATTTATTTGATTTTAAAGTGTGGTATTAATGATATATCACCAGTTTGTTTGAAGGTATATGCGTATGATGAATGTATGTGGAATTTTGAATGAATAAGGTATGGAGGGATGTGTTTTTGGTATATAGAGCCTAATTTTGTTGCTGCAACTGCTAAATGTTTTATCTAATTGTATTTGTACAATAAATGTAATGCTATTATGATTTAAATAATAGTCAGCTGTTATCTCTGGTCTAGTTGACCCACTCTCCTCTTACTTTAATGTTGAACTGCCTGGAGGGCCATAGACTTTAATCAGGCTTCCCTTATATATTTTTCTGATCTAGACATGTGACAAAGGTAAAAGTTAGTGAAAAGTTGGAAAATGAAATTGGAAATACGCTTGATGACTTACATATTCGTAGCTGTTGTACATTTTAGGAAAATTACAAAAATGTGGCACATGGCCATGCTACATCACATGGATTTTCCTCATTGTCAGTTCAAACCGAATATATGTTTCATATGGCAGTGGCTAGAACAATTATGAAGTTATGATAATAACTAGTTTTTGCCATAAAGTTGTAATGGGAACTAAATTTGGTAATGAAGGGGAAAAGACAGATGGTGCTCCAAAATCCCTAATCCAATCCTGACTGGGGGCAGAGAGAGAGAGAAACTGTCCTATCCTGGCAGTCGGGATTATTGAAGGGAAATTCCCCTAGATTGTAAAATTAGTAATGTCATTTATGCTATATAAGGGGGACTGTACTAGGACTCAGGACACACACAAAAACCGGGGAAGATAGAAAAAGAAGGAGAGAGAGAAGGCTGCTGAACCTTGCCATCTTTGAGAGTGCAGTGAACAGACCCCTGCCCTTTCTTTCCAGAGTGCCCTGAGATGCAGCTGGTTTCCTGAATCTGAAACAAAGATTTGCTATGTAAATAGCAAAAACCCAGCCCTAAATTGCATAAGCCCTTCATTTCATTTTCCTTATTGAAAATCCCAAATTGCCAGTGTGCTTCAGCCATTTTCCCATAGAAGAATCTCTTGTTTGCCTGTGTAGGTTAGCATATCTCCTTTGAAAAACCCTTCAGTTGACTGTGTAAATCATTAGTATTTTTGTAAGTCAATCAATTAATTCCCCCATTGAATTTTACGGATCAGGATTGTTGGAATTTGAAACCAACCATCCTTGTCTAGTGTTTTTATTGAATTGTCATAGTCATTAAAGTGTTGTCCAAGAGAATGAATCCTCTTGTTAGCTGAAAACCAAAATTGTCCCTGTGTTTTAAGTTTGCCCTGCTAAGCAAATTTTCATTTGCTAGTGTCATTCCTATTTGCATCTGTCCTGATAAACCCCAACCGTTGTTCCCATTGTGAGTAATATCTTTGCCCAAAGCCTACCTGTTAGCTTACCCTGTCACTTTCACAAAAAAAAACGATTTTCCTATGTGCTTTCTCATTGTTGAAAGCATGTATGTCATTTTCAAAACCCAGTAAAATTAAGGTGATTCTCCTTTTTGTTTTCCTAAAACTTTCTTTTCATCCTTTGAAAAGCATTTTTCTAAGAGTATATCCCTTCCTCTATCATGCTCTGAGCTGGGATTTGGTAATGCCTTTCCTTCGTTTTTCATGGATTTAAGCTTGCATGTCATTTCCAGCTGCAGAAAAATGTGTGATATTTGCAATTTTGTTTTTTTAAATATTTCTTTTCACCTTTGAATAATCATTTTTCCTATTCTATCCTTCTTCCTCTATCATACCCTGATCACGGATTCAAATTATATTCCCTTATATTTTTTACTTTTACTTCTCATGTGCTGCCTGTATTAAAATTGGATTTCCTATGTGTGCTAGCTAGTCTATTTTGAAGCCTGATTTGTCCTCTAGTGTAAACAGCCCTAAGTACCCCTGTGTGCTGTCCCATAGCAGTAGTATGAATCACTGAAAACACATTTTTCCATAGTTGCAGGGGGGAGTGCTTAACTGTTGGTGCTATCACTTTGTGGTAATGTGTTATTTTTCTGTTCTGCCATCAAAAACATGGAATCAACTCTAAATAGTATATCTTAACCTGGTTATTTTGTAGAGCTTTTTGCATTTTGTGTTGCCACAACATTAGTGGCTGTGCAATAGTTTGATGTTCTTTTTTCATTAAATAATACATTAATAAATATCCTATTGAAACACACTGGCCTGGTTCCTAGTCCACTGCGACACGGGGTGTTTGTGGAGGTTGGGTGTGAGACAGGTTGGAGGCCTACACAAAAAAAGAATCTGTAGTATATTAAAAATAAAAAGTGTTTTATTGTGGACCACATTCATTGTAGGGGAAGGAGTTCCCTGGCTGGCATGTGCTGTGTAATAAACTGTGACAGTACTCAACCTAAAAGTTCAACTTGACGAAATCAAGGATATTGGCAAGTCAGCACTCCTCTTACTGCTTGAGCTGTCGGCAGCCTTTGACTTAGTTGATCATGACATCCTATGTCAGCACCTTGCATCAGCTGCTCATGCCACACCGAACGCCATCGCCTGGATAGCTTCCTTCCTTTCTGGAATAAACAATGAGAGTGTTGTAATTGTAATTGTAATGGGTTATTTATAACATGCTTAATACCCAGAGGTTTATAAGTGCGGACCTGGGGATCAAACCTGTGTTGCTCCACAGCATCTTGCTTCCAAGACGAGCGCATTGCCCCTGAAGTACCCTCCCTGTTCTCCACTAATGCTACAGCCCCATCAGCCCCAGTCACCTGCGGCGTCCCTTAGGGTTCCTGTGTCTCCCCAGCACTCAACAATATTTTTACTAAGCCTCTATTCGACCTTCTAGATGACAAAGGAATCATCTACACACATTATGCAGATGATGTGCAGGTTCTGCTTCCCCGTAATGAAGACTACATCACTGACTCTCACAACCCCAGAACAATCTACCACATCATCCATGCCTGGATGGCTGCCCACGATCTTTGCCTGAATGATGAAAAAATCTTGCTGGTTGGCTCGCACCCTACACTTAAGAAACTGTGCCCATTTTACAAAGCCTTCACTATTAACAGGATCTGCATCCAAGTCTCCATGAATGTAAAAACCCTAGGTATTCACTTAGACTCTACATTATCCATCTCTAAGCATGTGAACGCCATTGCCTCATCTGCTGTCAACACATCTCCATTAATTAATGCCCTTCCTCGCTGCAGTAAATGGATTATCCATCATCAGAGCACTTATTGGATCCAAACTGGACTATTGTAATGCCTTGTTTGTCCAAACTGCCATGCGCAACATCAAAAACTCCAAATGATTCAGAACAATGCCCTAAGAGCTGTGCTTAACATCCCGAAGAGAGATTGTGTCTCAGCCACCAAGAAAAAAGGACTCTGGCTCCTTTTCCATGAGCGTATCCTCTTCAAGGCCCTTTCCATCACACACAAATGTCTCTCCAAATCTGTACCCACGTATCTGTCTCAAAAATTCACACCCCACTCCACTAGAGCAATGCACCTTGCATATGCTACTGTCCCAAGATTCAGAAAATCCAAGTCAGGGGGCAACAGCTTCCCATTCCTGGCTGCCAAGAACTGGAACGCTCTCCCCCTACACCTCTATTCAGAAAAATCTTATTGGTTCTTCAGAAAATACCACAAGACGCTATTTCCCAACTAAGTGACTTTTTAGCCTGCCCGCCAGGCCCACTATTGACCTACCTGTAACCTGTAATATATGCCTGTAACCTGCAACCTATGCCTGTAGGTCTGTATCCAGTGTGTTGGTGCCCCCGGGTTCAGTGCACTCAACAAATGCAAATAAATGAATAAATACATAAAATGGAGGTGCCAATAAAGCAGGCAAACTATTAGCATCATGTTTGAAACATTAGAAAGAGAAAAATATAATCATCTCATAAATGGACAAAATGTAATTGTTCTGGAAGAAAAAAATGAATATTGAAAAGCTTTTCATAACTTTTATTCAGATTAATGTGTTGCTGATTCTGATATAAAAAAAAGATATCACTCGATATATCTTGAATCTAAAAAATCTGAAGGTAAACTCAGTTATCTACCCTCATTGGATCAGCCCATTATTGAGGAAGAAATATAAAAAGCCATAAAGGATCTTAAGATCGGGGAGCTGCTTCTCCTGATGGATTCTCAATAGACTTGTATAGAACAATTTGTGATATCATCTTCCCTCTGATTCTTAAATTATATTAATCCTTTTTATCACATGGTGTGAAGGCTGGGTTATTTAATGAAGTGATTCTGATTTTATTTCCCACACCTAATAAAGATCCCTCTCTAATTTAAAATGAGCGCCCTGTTTTGCTAATCAATGCTGATGCTAAAATATTGCCCACAATTCTCACAAACAGATTAGATAGATGTGTACCCTATTTAATTGATGCAGATCAAACTGGATTAATCAAAAGTTGCTATGCTGCATCAAACACCCACTTGCTTTGCAACCTATTAGCATATAAGACAAATCCATTATGCCCATGTGTAGCCATTGCCCTTGATGAAGAAAAAGCTTTTGATCACATTTATTGGCCCTATATGTTTGCAGCACTCAAGTGGCATCTGTTCAGTGACAATATCTTAAATATGACAGAAATTCGATATTCTCATCCCTCCTCTCGAATTGATGTAAATGGACATGCACTCACAGCCGTCTCTATATTAAAAGGGACACTTTAGGGATGCCCATTGTCACCTTTACTTTTGGTCTCAGCTTTAGAGTCGCTAGTAGAAAACATCAGCATCAATGAGAATATAGTTGGTGTCATATTATTTAACAGTAAATCTATCTACATACACAGATGAAATTCTACTTTATGTTTCCAAACCTTCTACCTCTATTCCCAGCCTCTAAATGCCATAAATGTTTATTCTAAAGTTTCAGGCAAAGAACTTAATTCATACAAGTCAGAGATGCTTCCCCTGTCAAGAAAGTGTTACCAGAATGGATGTAATGCATTTAGTGTGGTCTGGAATGATAAATCCATTAAATATGTTGGAATCATTGTCATGAATTACATTGAATCAACCATAAACATGTATTTAAAAGCTATTCTGAACACAATTCAACAATTGACCACTAAATGGTGTCCTCTGTATTTAGCTGGTGGGGTACATTGGATAACTAACACATAAAGGTGGACGAGGGGTGGGTCACTGGCCTGTGACTATATCCTAAAGTTATCACACAAGAAAGACAGGTGTCAATATTGCACACAGCTCTTTAAATACTAAGAATTGTTTTTAGTCACACCCCCTGTTTTTAAATCTATTTGAGGTTGCTAAACAGGATAATTAATAAATCATTAAAACTATCCTGTATGACTTCAATCAAACTGGGGCACAGTACATATTGCATATTGATGTGTTTTTGAAAAGTGCTATTTTCTGATTGTCTTTGCTGCCCCCTTCGTCTTTTGCTATCCCCTCGCCCTAGATAAGCGGCACACCAGACCAACCTAGAGCCTAGTTACCATAGGAGGGCATAGTTAGCATAGGTGGAGGGCAATTCAGGCTATACTTATTGACAGAAATGAACTAAATCAATCATATTTAGGCGTGTCTTTCTTGTGTGATTAGGAGTAGATTGGATTCAATAATAATGAGTACACTATAGTTGCATGCACATTATCTATTATCTCAGTCCCCTTGCCAAAGATTTTTTTTTTAAATGTGATACTATTTTATCTCATTACATTTGCTTAATAAATTGAAGTTATCTAAAACAGATTTTAAGACTTTTCATAAATAATTATATTGTGCAAACTAGTCAAATGCATCCATTGCAAGAATTACCAGGGGATCCTCTTGTTTGGTATAATAGTGAGATGGACTTGATTGGTCCATTGCATATAATGGAATGTATTCACTTGACTCCAAATTATTCCCGATGCTTTGCTTGCTATAAACGTCCTGGAAAGGTCTTACATTCTCAGCCAAAACTCTAACTGCTACATAAGACATATGTATTTGGTTTAATAAATTAATTCACATAATATAATCAATGAGTGGTATTTAAAGGGTATCTCGTGTATACATCATATATACTATAATCCACCATTAACTTTCTGTACATTTGCAGTGATCTATAAATTAGATTACAAAGATTATGATCTCTACAATATAAATGTAAATGCTATTGTCTCCACTACCCAAAGAGCTCCATCTAAAGACCTTTCAAGATATCTTAATGATTACTCATTGGAAGCTGCTAAATTGTATAGCTTACTAATTTCTAAAGATGATGACACATTTTTAGACTCTTATTAAGTGCTGGGAAAAAGATCTAACATTGCGTTGCTCAAATGAAATATGGGATAACATCTGTCTGCAGAGTTTCAACACTGTGATTGCTGCTCATTTATTCCAAATTATATAGTTCACTCTTACTCTTAATTGGACATATTTTACCCCTATGCTTATATACAGATTTTCTCCCAGCATGCACAATTCATGCTGGCCCTGTAAGTGACTTAATGCAGACTTTGCATACTCTATTTTGAGGTTTAACTGTGTCTATGCCATCTGGAAATGTGTTTAACTATGCAACAAGTTTTTTTTAAGTATAAAGCACCTCTTACTTTAGAACATGTAATTGTGGATCCTCCTAGTTACTCTGATATTGCTGGAATAATTTGTCCTTAACTTTTAAACTATGTATAGCAATATGTTTCACCTCATCCCCTCAAACTGGAAATGTTTGGATACATTGTTGTATGTGTCCTGGTGGAATTGTATTTGTCATGTGCACCAAACTCAAAAATGGTATTCTTACTCTATTGGTAATATGAAAGAAATTCAACGAGTGGAACATATTTAGAACATTTTTAACCTCACCCAATCCTTAAAAGAATTTTGCTAATCATATGTAAATGAACTCATTTTCTATACTTACTTGTCCTACAACAGTGTTGCTATTCTAGGTATATTATTACCTTACCTCCTCTTGTATCCCTATTTCTGTATTATATTGTACAGTTATGACCTTCGTCTCTCTAGCCATTCAATATCTTAAAATACCTTTCGATATATTCATGCCCCTGTTTGTCCATTATAGAGGATTACGATTACACATGAAAACACTCTACTCATAACTATCTTGTTTAACAAGCTATTGTGTTCGTTTTTTCACCTTGATACATTTAATTATATATTAAGTAACATTATTCAAAATGAAAATTTTGTGATTTGCTTGATTAACTGTTGGACACTGTTATGATAAGATATAATATTAATTGTTCAATTTAAAAAGCTCAAAAATAATAATTGTGCAGAAATATATTGAGTATTGTTGTTGAGCTCAACATTCTTACCTAAAAAATAATGAATACATATCCATCTGTATGGCTCCACATCATTCAAAAGAGTCACTTTTGCTCAGGTGTACTGACTAGAAATTAATTATTTAAGAGATGCACAACTGAGAAGATAATCTTCTGAACGCACAAAGGCAGGCTGTTGCATGCCTTTAAATTAAAATAAGTATCATGTATTATCATCATCACATTTATTTTGAATTTAAAATTCCGACAACTTAACAAAAACACATACAAATACCAATATTTTAGAGGATACTTACATTAGATACAATATATACATGTTGGATTATATCATGGTACATATAAAGCTATACCAAAATAGACTTTATTTTTATTTCCTTTATTGTGAAAACGTGGCTTTCACATATAAAACCCTACACAATATATTACATCAATACACTATGACTTCATTAGACTTCATTTTCCTAATATACATCACATTAATCAAAAAACCTTCCAGTACAAGACAGACTCCAACATCTTGAGCTTGCATAATCTAACAATATTATTCAACAGTTTTTAAAATGGGTATCAGAAAGAATTTACAAAAGAATAACGTGCAAATGTGATTCTGTAAAAATATTATTGCATGCACAAACACGAGTTTTCAATTATTTCCAGGCCTGTGTATTAGCAGCAAGGGGAAACTGAGGAAATCAGAGTTTAGTAATTAATTTGCTTGGATACCTATTCAATACACGTGATAAATAGTTATTCATCATGAGCTCAGAATTGTATTGATGTGGAAGATAGGCTTTTGGACCACTGCCTTTTGGTGTTCCGAGAACATGAAGAGTTTATGTTTTTTTTAGAAAATATGGCTTTATTCAACACATACTTAAATAATGTTGGAATTCAATTCTGCTCTGAAAACAAATGGGCCAGACCAATATATGACAAAGAGCTTTTCACATAATGTCAAAATGGAACACAGAATGTTCAGTATGTTCTGAGCTTTTTCTAAACTTGGAACGTCCCTTAAAATCAACTTGTTTAAAACAGTGTATTCATTGCTCCAAATCGAGACCCACAAACCTGTTGGCAAAAAAATGAAGCTTTAAGAAAATTGGGGTAAAATTAGTTTCATAGTATAGCAATGCCGTCGCAGATGTGGAGGAAACCACCAAAATAGCTTGGGAAACTTTCTCTCAGTAAGTGCAATCTGATTAAGGGCACTAATAGCCCACACTTCAGCAGCATATAGTGCCTGACCCACACTTCTATCCTCATAGACATTTAGAGCTAGAATAACAGCCTGACTGCCATATCTTGCAAAGAAACACAAAATTCCCATATTTTGGGGGTATTATTTGTTTATTGGCAAGTTATAGAAAATCATTACTTTTCACGGCAGTACATAATAATAGAAAAGAATAAAATAGACAAGAGGAAAGAAAAAAAAGAAAACTTACGCAAAACATTGTTCTCATAGAAACTGAAAAAGAAATATGAAACACGATATCTAATTCTTTGAGTGTTTAATAGTAATACACATCTCTGAATAACATTCTTAACTATTTTCTAAGGCAGTCATATTCAATCATTACCTCTAATTCAATTCTACATAAGATAATCATCTTTGATTATTTGACCGCAGCTTTGATTTATTCAGTATTTCAAGTAGTGCCTCCACTCTGACCCACATATTCTGGAGGGCTATAATTATCGAAGTAGTGCCCCCCGGCATGCATCTTCATCAAAATGGAGTGGTATTTATGCTGTTTTTATCAGTTCCATGTGTTCATAACAAATACATAAATAACGAGAACATTTTTTACTAATTTAAAATAACAACATAAAATGTTTTGTCTTTTTTTTAATTTGAGCCCCCAACCCCCTGTTTCCCTAGATTTATCAACCCCCCCCAAACCACCCCACATTTTCATCCCTTAGCCCACCCCCATATACACTTTTAACAAAATGTTTGACAATTTATCATTATTCATTTTTGGTTATTAAAGTTATTTGTTATTTATTAGCTTTTGATCGTATACCAGTTTGCCCAATAATTTACTTCGGTCCTTTTCTAATCTTGGGAAATGGGTGAATATGTGACAAGGGCTTTCATATATGGTAGAGTCCATATAAAATCTACAGATTCTTTTATCTCTCAGTATTTTGGATTGGGGGCCTAATACGGCTAAACATAGGAGTTGGTTCACTCTAACCACCATAAAGAACCTTCTGAAGGAGGGAACATGGGCATTTTAATAAATACTGTTGAGGTTTCATAGTTGCGTAAGTTAATTTCACCCCTTTCTGAATAGAAACATATTTAACTGCTTGTAAAACGCCCATATTACATTGGTTCAATCTAGAGTCATGCTATACATGCGGTTGCCGTGACCCTGATTCTGAAAACCTCGCTGCCAGGTAATCAACATGTTTTACTCTTGTGAGGGCTATCATATTCATACAAATTGTAGGCACTTTTTTTTTTAGTCGGTCTATGATAAATCTGCACATGGGATTTGTTTTTATTAATTATCATATCCTTAGACATCATGAAGTCCACATACACATTCAATAACTTTTGATGGGTGATAAGGGTCCTACCTAGGAGCGCCACCTTTTCTGTATACGTTAGGCCGGGACTACGCTCTGATTTTGAGCCGTTGGAACATCTGCAATTGCCTTCTTTAAAAATGAATCTAACTCACACAGATAGCTATTAACAAGAGAAGTAGATATCAAACATAACAACATCATCTGTGCAAGTAAAGTTAACTCAAAATACTCAGAAGCTCCAGGCTGATGCTGAATTTAAGTAAACGAGTCCCCAATAAAGCTCCATCCACTTTATCAAATGCCAAGGAGAAGTCCATGAACACAAGATGCAATGGGCCTTTATTATTCCCGTCATACTTGCCAATAGGTAGAGAGAGATGAAGACATTGTTCTACTGTGCCAAACCCATTTGGGAGAATGCAATTATATTATATTTCAGCACCCGGACATATAATTTAGACAACATGAGCCTATCCACATTTTTAAGGAGATTCCACTGAAAGAAATGGGTCAATAACAGGTAGACATATTGCATTCCCCCTTAAAAATCTGTACAAGGATATTAATATGTCCTGTATCTGGTAAATTACGTGAGATTAAAATAGCTCTAATCACATTCTAAATTAACAGACCCCTCACATTCCTGTTTAATTTATAGAGGTCCTTATGGTGGCAATCAGGTGTGGGGACCATAGCCGAGGCAAGATGATGAGTAGGTGTAATAACCAGAGTCAGCGTAAAATCATCTGCAAAGTTCCAGTGACTATTCCAGATATTGTCATTGACCCGAACAAGTACGTGTGGCCTTGGACACATGATCTTGTAGTTAAAACGGGCTTCTTTCAACACATTCCTATTTACCTGTTTGTTTCTGTAGGCTGCAATTAAATCCCTGGTTGCTAGACTACATTCTCTCGAATACCATGTTTGTTGGACTAGCTCCCATGCATATCTGTTGTTAAAGGTGGTTTGATGACAGGATTTAATTCATCAAAGGCTTCCAGAATACATTCCTATTCAACGTCATGGTAAATGCATGCCATAATTTGATTCTGGCCATCCTTAAACACCTTCCTGGATAGAAATATTTCATTTGAGCCGTACATTTAACCCGTTTCTTAGTAGTAGTGATTGAAGTTCAATGAGATCTGGAGGCTATTACTGGATTTGTACGGCTGGTGGACTTTTAAGGACAAAACTTTGTAATCGTTTCCAAAGAATAGTACTGTTGGCCTGCTGTTTTTGCTGTCGTATACTGCTTGAAGATTGAATGAACACTGTATATACATGCTCTGTTTCTTTTTTTTTCTTTCTTTTATCGTTCTGCATCCGTATTCTTACTTGACCTGTCACAAACCTGATAGGGCACAGGTGTTTCTCTTTGAATTGACTATACAGGTTATGATGGCTTTTTATTTATTGTATTGCTTATATGCACCATTCTGTCTTCATATTATCGGTGTGTTTAAAATAAAAACGTGAAACTTTAGTAGTGGTTGTAAATCTGGGGAGTCTTATTATCAAATGTCTCATTAATATGTGCACCCATATTCATGTTTAATAAAAGTGGATGGTGATAACTTTACATTTTATTGATGATCTCTGCACAGGTGTGGCCACCAGGATTTTCCACCGGCACCCACCAGGCCTTCTCTCATCAGCTCTGTGGATTACCCACTACATGGTTACAGGGGGTCCTCCGCCAAACTTCTATCCGGATCTACAAACCATCTTTGCTCCCTGCCTTGAGAAATACCTGCCTTAGCTACACTAATAAATGCACCTGTGAAAATGTATTCAAAACAAATCTCAGATAAATAATTACAGACTAGAATCTGATCTAAATATATTGAAGTACTCAGCATGATGTGAAGGGTCTCCAAATACTCTTCTATTTTTGTCAATTGAATTAGGCCTAACATTGACAGAAAACGGTATGTAGGCAAGAGTACCATCCTACCAACAGTGGATTTGTCTATATGTCAGTCAAACAAGATCCTTTTACACTCATTGGGGATGGACTGACTGCTGTTGGTACTACCAGTCTCATGTGACGGTCCAAAATGAGTTAAAAATAAGGGCTTTACCCTAAGTTGAATTGAGAGATTAATGGGGAAAGTGCACAATATTCAATTGGTAACAACCCTTCTTTGAGTCCATTGTCAGTAAGCACAATCTTAATGCCGTCAAGACTCCGCACAACATTTGATGACATTCTTTGGACAGCGACAATATCAGAATGAATAACTGATAAACTGCCTTTGGCAGGTCTTAGCCAATGACTTACCTTGTTCTTAAGTGAGTCCTCATATTCTATCATCCCTCTCTTTCCTCTCTGTACACCACACATATAAAGCGTATTAGGAGCATTACACTTGGTGGATTTGGAACCAGTGTATTACACGTAGTTTTGGATGTATTCCATCCTTGTCAGATTTTCCCACAGCTCAGGTTGCATGATACATCCGTGGTGAATGTAACAGAGTTGGGGGTTTGCTACTTATTGCTTTTGTATCAATAACCTTTAAGAATTCATTTAGAGCACATTACCTTGGTGCTGGGTTTAACCTTTGTTCTGCCCTGTGCCATGAATTGGACTGCATGCAACTCTCGTAGGCATACAATTGGCATTGAGTGCACCAGAAGAGCCATCAAAACACCAATGGATTTTAACACATTCAACTGGTAGCCCTCCTGCAGAGAAACATTAATCATGCTACATAGTTTCATGTAACTTGCGAGAGACCGGCAGCTCTTCCCTCAAAGAAGCCACCTCTTTGGCAAGTTCTGTAACTGCAGTGTGACAGGAAGGACAACACTGTTTAACACATGCCTCACCTATGTCACCTGTTGTAGGAAAGGTAATCACCTAGCATATCCTCTTATCATTATGGTTACCATTCTCACCTTCTTTTGGATTCAAGGAGTCAACAACAACAATCAGTTCCTCTTCTTCAACCAGTTCCTCTAACGGTGTAAATCTATTAGGCGTTTTAAAATCCAATGTAATGCTGTTGGACCTTAATCTATTATATGGTATAGAGCCAGCAGTATTTAAACCAACAATATCATTTTGGCTGGTGACAAATCCATAGTATCGGAAATCCTTCTGACAATATGAGTTTGATAGAGATGCACTTAACTAGGCATTTCTCCTTTACAGAGGGCTATAGTTGTTGGCCGAGATGATAAAGAAAAACGTTTCTGTTGCTCATAAGTTCTTGTCACAGTACTTGCCGTGGATGTAGACTCCTGCTTCAAAAGCCAGTATTCAATTTCACCTATCGGAATCTTGGCTTATTTGGTTGTTGAATCGTTAGTATGCGGTTTCCTTGGGTGGTGTACTGGTGGCAAAGGAAACTTGCCTTTGTGTTTCGCCATCAGAGTCCTATTGAGTCTATCCTACATAGCTAATAGCACCATGGCTACCTCCAAACTCAGAATGAGCCCCAGTGTCTTTTAAACAACAAACCCCTGTCTCGCTGTGAAGAGCTCTGTTCGCTTCGATGCCAAATCAAGTATCCATTTCCCGACATGTATATTCTTTAATGTAGCAGTTGCCTGTAAATACAGATTTTATCGTTCGGTTGCATATTTTACAGGCATTTCACGGATTTAAAACAATATTCTGGAGGTTTCTGCAAGGGCGCCGGTGGCATTCATGAAAAGAAGTATCAAATGAAAGGCATAAGTATACATAACATAACATTCAAGGGTGTAAGAACGCTGATGACCGTAGTTTGTTAGAAAGACGTGAGCCGCACATTTGCACTGGGTCATGGGCGTGGCTTGTTCGAGTCTATAGAATGCCTTACTTACTCTTTAGAGATATTGGAGCCATTGCCGAAAATGTTCTTAAGCCATGGACTTCCCTTGTAACGTGTGTATGTGTTTTAATAACATTCAGTGCTTTTGCCATCAGGATATATACATATGCCGTAAATTGGTGAGGGGCGCGCGGGCATCTGTCTACCATCCCCAAAGGCCTAGAACCAACCCATTCTGTAGGGGCGAGTCATCAAGATATATAAAAAGACTTACATCCCATGTCGTTTGGAAATGATAGTGGGGCCTTGCTCTTTTGGGAATAGCGCTCTTATTGCGATCATGTACAATAGGCCTATTGCATTTCTGCAGCTTTAGCTGCCGCATTATTTGCATAATAGATTTGGCAGAGGAGAGAATAGAGACCTTGGCAATTCATCCTGTTATTACACCAGACAGTAAATTGTGTCTGTGAAATGTATTTTGACGTTCAGGATTGTGAAACTGAACATTTTGTTGCTTCGGTTATTCAACTTTTACAAGCTGCCATATCTGGAAGAAAGGAACTGTTTACTCATCCTACGCCTGTACTCTGACACAGCTGTGTACGTCACTTTAATATTCACAGAAATAACTTGTATTTGCACTGGATAAAAGTGGGGTATGGACAGAAAATCAGTGTGCCTATTGAAGGTATCAAAGTCCAATTTCTACTGTTTTTCCTCAGATTAGTACCGAGTCCCCCACGATTTAAGCCTAGTAGGGTATGTCGTGGGATTGTAAGACTACCATAGCCGCATCTGGAGACCATGGCACAGGCAGTAGTGCACGGTACAAATCAATATAACATAGCAGGCACTCATTTGCGTGAATTTATTTGCTAATAATACATGTTGTATATGAGTGACACATTTAGATCCCTGGCATTCGACAGAGAACATGCTGTAGTTGTAATGTGTCAAGCAACACAACTTGCAGATCTAGGTCATCCACACTATTACTATCGGATCTGAAGTGTTATCACTTTCACCTTCAACATTACACTTTCCTAAAGAGGACCAGACAGAGGGCACGTTTTCCTATGGGATTGCGCCATTATAAAACACTTCCATGAATCAGGCCGAGAGCCTCTTAAAATGCCTCTGGGCCCGTTACACACAAAAAGCTCTGACAACGATTCACAAATTGTACTTTGCGCTGGCCTCTCGCCAATTGTGCCCTACTCGAGCACATTGCACTCTGCATCGATAGCGCCACGTTAGCGGGAAGGAAAGGTGCGCGCAAAGTACGAGAAGGGGGGAGGGGACATGCCTAAGTTGCCAAAATAGTGAATAATATGGGCGTGTAGTGGGAAGCACTGTGAAAACTCACCAACATGCACATGAAAGCGCAAAGCATGGTGAATTCACAGAAAAGATAGCGCCATCAGGAAAATAGGAAAGGACCCGAAAGGCTGCGCCCGTGTGAGCAGGCGCTAACTGTAAATGCCTGGTGTAGTCGTAAGTGAAACTAGCGAGAGTGGCTAACCACGCATTGCTCACACTTGTGCTTGCAGAAGCTTGGAGGAGAATGAGAAGGAGGCCCAGGATATTTCAGACCCGAACAACGATCTTTGGGATTCTGGATGAGGAGTTGTCTGGCACATATAGATTCCCCCCACATATCTTCCCGGACTTGGTGAGGTGTGTGGGAGGATGAGCTGACATCACTCACCATATGCTCACATGCATTCCCATCACTCCATCACCTGTGAAAGTCATGTCTGCTCTACACTTCCTGGCCACTGGATCATTCCAGTGGACCAGTGCCATTATGGAGGTATTTCAAAGCCCACCCAATCCCAGTGTCTAAACCAGGTTTTACTTTGCATCATTGCCCTAATGCACAGTCACATACACATGTCCTGCTATCCGCAGGCAACACACAGTGTGGCATGGGACTTCTACGCTGTTGCACATCTATTCCGAGTCCTTCGTGCCATTGACTGCATTAATGTTGCATTGTAACCACCCAGAGAGACCGAGCACATCTACTGGAATAGGAAACATTGACATTCCATCATGGTAAGGTCATCTGGGATGACAATGGCCACAGCATGCCTGTGAATGCCAAGTTTCCTGGATGTACACATGGCAGCTACAGTGTACGACATTCCGCTATCCATCATGGTCTAGCATCTGGAGCATTTGGCAACATGTGGCTACTTTGCGAGTGTCACCCATCAAGAATTTCAACAGGTCACACAAGCAACCACATGATAAACATACACCTACCACATGACACTAACTAAACCATATGTCCCATTTACCAATTTGGAGGGGACAGTGCCTATTATGTATCACCATTCCTAATGACACCCATCTGGAAACCAACAAGCAACCCAGGTGAGGCGTGTTACAATGCAACACACATTGCCATGTGGGGCATAGTGGAGTGATCATTCAGAGCGCTTAAGTCATGCTGCCACTCCCTTGACCACTCTGGTGGTGTATTGCTATATGCACCACCAGCTCTATGTAAAATTATGGCATGTTGTGTTATGCACAGCAATGCTTCGCGATGTGGCATGCCAGTGGAGCTGCAGGAGGGATTGTGGCTCAATCCCCAGGCGCTATCAATTGCCCTAGTTGGGCAAAGAGTGCAAGGAAAGGCAGTCCTCATCCAGGTAGTGCGATCCTTTTTTGCCTAAAGCACACAGGTTGTGGATACATTACCTAACTCTATCTCTGGCAGCTTCTATGAGGCCAAGTCATGCCTGGACAAACATAAAACCCTGAGAATGCCTGTCTCGGAGTGGAAATAAGTTTTTTCCCAATCACAGATTCAAGACACTGCAGGGGCAACCCTACTGACATGCCACAAACAAATAGACAACCCCCTAAACACATGACACACCACATCACAAACCATGTGCTACACAATGGCCACAAGCACATCCATCGTTACACTGTTAAGTCTGGCATGGCTCTCTATACCCCTTGGATCATGATTGACTGTATTTTCTACCTCAGCTCCCGCCCCTTCTCTGACGTGCCTCTACTCGAATCTTTACATCCCAGTGTGAGGAATTGTCATCTGGCAGGGGGTAAAAGGCCTAGTGTTTGTTATATACATTAAAGATTAACATGAAGCAGGTTATTCCATCTCCAAAAGGGTCATTCGCTCATCAGAGTGCCCCTTCATAAACTCCATGCCAATAGCATGGTGTACACCTGTGCCCTGCAGGACCAGTTTCCTAATCTGCAGAGCATGCAGCCCTTTGGCAGAGAGCTGGGTCCAAAAACAGAGGTGCCTATGTGAGAGTTTTCATGACAGGCAAGTAACTTCAGCACAGCGGCTGCCTGCAAGATATAGGCACATTTCAGAAAACACCATAGGTATGAGTACTAGTGCCGTTGTGGCACGTTGAACTTCGAATATGAGTCATACATGGTTTTCGGTATGATGTGTATTATTTCTAATCATTATTACAGTCACATCTACTTCTATCCGTCATGTCGCGGCCTTATGAGCCCTGCTCATCTGTGCAAGCATTATGTGGATTCATCCACACAAGCTGTTTGTGCTGGTCCCAGAATGACCTCCCTTCCTTTGACCTGGCACTCAAATTCTCGCTTCTGTACATGGTGACCTACTCCCCTTTCACTGCACACAACCTTTACTCAACCTAATATTTTGTGCACTCATGCAGTTTATATGCGTCCGACCCATGTTTTCCTTTGCTACCATCTTCACAACCATGAATGTCTCCTTCACTACTCTCCATGCCCTATCCACTGTAGAAGGTTAAACTAATATTTACTTTGTGTGACTCTATTACAGATCTTACTTAAATGTACTTTCTCCACTCATCTATTGGCTTCCTTTTCCTTGAAGGCAAAATATAAAAGAAAATCTAATTTGACTGCCTCCCTGTCATCATTCCTTTACCGTATTTCACGTTCTTACTACAATCCTCTACACTAAATCCCATTGTCCCTCTCTGTCCTCCCCTCTGTCTGCTACTCAACTTACTCATTGGGCATGTCCAACATCTGAAACCTTGGGTCCACATTTATTGACTTTACACCTTCTCTTGTACTTGCAGCACCTTCCTAGTCACACTCTGTTTCTACATTACGTCCACTTACTGACTGTGGCACAACTACTTCCGTGTGTTTGGCCCACACGACCTCCTCCCATCTTCACCCTCTTCCTTCCTCTCTGATACCTTTGATGTAGCCCAATTGTATAATGTATCTCACTTGTCTATCGCATGCTACCCTGTGCTCTTGTTCCCTTATCATTGAAGCATGTCATTGTGGCACACATTCACAATACATTTTATTGATTCCACCTCTTCTGCACATCACATAACTATTTCCATTCTCACTTTCCTTTTCAAAATGTGTGTACATATAGTGCACTCTAAGTGTCCTCCCATCAAAACCTTCCTTCCTTACTTCCTGCTCAGTGCTGTGGTTTCCCTCCACCCCACTTGTGAATAATTGCCAAAGGTGTAAAGGCCTGTTTAAAGAAAATGTGTTTATTAATACTTAAATAATGCAGGTGATTCCTTCTACAAAGGGGTCATCTGCAAACCAGATCCCCCTATGTCGAATCCCCATGCCAAAACCATGGAAAGAGGACGATTTTCAGAAGCTCTCAAGTCTCAATCGAAAGACTTTAAAGAAACTCCTACTGGGGTAAAACAGCACAGAGGAAACCCCAAACACACATGTTACCAAGACCACTCCAATTTCAAACTAATTTGAAATCTAAACATGGACCAAGCTATCTAGATGAATGCAAATATTTAATCAATAGGCATGTTTATATCTAATCAATGAATTTGAATTGAATTTTCTGTTGTAAATCCTTCCTGATGAGCTAATAGATTTGGTGAAACATGTGTACAGGGCACTACTATTTAAGAACTATTTTTAGAGGATCATTTTTGGAATAAAAAAGCCTCATGATACAACAAACATGATTTTTGGAACATCATTTAACCTATAGTTAGCGTTAACTTCAGGTGCGCTACAAGGTGAGTGTTACTAGTCACCACCGAGCAGCACCTAAATTACCTTTATCAAAATAAAAACACTGTCAACCAAAGACCAATTTGCTATCAGTTGTATTTGAGACTGCAAATGTATAAGGAAAACCATAATGTACTTGTGCCCTGCTGCATCTGTAGCATGATCTGCATCACCCACCCTGCTTGTCTCATAGAGCCCATTCGATCACTGCGGCGACAGCAAAGTTACTGCAGCACAGGGGCGACATTTAAGATATGTCCTCTGTACCCAACCTACAATGATTATGACTACCCCAAGCTGGTGGGAGGTTAATCTCTAAGAATAAAGTTTGCCTGAGTTTAGGCATAGTTCATGGCATTACGTATGATCATGGCCATCAGATCCCAATTGATATTGCACATGTGTCAGCTCCTGTGAGTCAGCTGTGTTCTGGAAGGGAATGTGTATTGGTGTGAGATGTTACACATGGTAGGGTAGGAACCCAGAGGACCACGCCTCTTTTTGATTCTTTTATGAGGGCCAGAAATCCCCTCGCCCAGAGACAGCCACATAGCAGCCCCAGGTATCAAATGAGTACCACCCTTCAGAAGGAGTAGTCTCGCACCAGTTTGCTGCATGTCTAAAGTTCTTTGTTGTCAGTCAGAGTGAAGGAGGATGGTGTAGGATAGGCAAGAGTGCTTTGGAAACTCGAAGAAGCCTTGGACCGTCTTGTTTCTTGCTGTCTCTCTTTCCTTTTCCCATCTCTTCCACTTCCTCTGGAGCAAACCACTTTGGGAGTGAAATCTGCAGGTCAAAGTCCAATCTAGCGAAGAGTAGGGATTGGCCCCCTAAAGCACGCTAGGATTACACCAATCACATGGGGACTTACGCCATTAAAAGAAGGGGTCTCTCACCGCTGAATAGAATAAATTCCCTGATGCTAATACACATTGACAATAAGCAATTTCCTAAAGTCACCCAAAACCTGTAGCTGGATCTCCCCAGTCATCACTCCAGGCATACTTTCACAATAGTTGAGTAAGTTAAGCTCAATGCCGGATTTGACAAGAATAAGCAGTCCGATCACTGGTCGCCCTTTCTGCCCTTTACTGGCCAATTGAAATGCTACCTGAAAACCATCAATCGCGGAGCATTGAGTCAGACAGTTCCCTTCTAAAAGGATAATGGAGAATCCTCTCAAGAACTCACTTAATGACACAATTAGGAAAAACGTTGCATTCCCACAAGAGTCCCATGGCAACAGATTCAGCACACGTAGGTTGCTAAAGGGATGATGACGTCCCCAAATTCCTCTCATTTTGATTATCATTGAATGCCCTGCCGACCACGACCAATCCCCCATTTTTGAAAGGGGTATCGAGAGGTTTCCGGGCTATAGCACCTCTGACTTTTTTGGGACCTTGCTGAAGAGAGATAACAATATCCTTTAGCATTACTCTTGAATTGGCATTACTCTTGAATTTAAACAATGCTTTGTAACCCTACCACACTGGGATTCCTCATAAAAGGGCACAATATCATAACCCAACTGTCTCAATGACTGGGACTCTTTAAGGATACATTTATAAATAATGTTCTAAGTAATATCTACAACAGCTACATCCATTCTAGAAATATTTAAACAAATCCACCATTTCCAGGTCCTTATTTTAAATTGCCCTTAAATTTGGTATCTCGGCCAGAAAACCAAGGACACAGGAGCGATTGAAGGCATATCGCCTATTCAATGGAAGTAGGCTTTCAACATTGAATCTGAATTATGCCCTGGAGGAATGGAGTTTCACTACATCCTCATTCTGGTCTTTACATTGAAAATTGGATAAATATGGACCTTTTGTTCCTCTCTCCCCATTCAATGCACAATCCACTACCAATACCTCTCTTAGAACTCTCACTCCTTCTTTAGGTCTTGTCCAGATCACACCCAGACCATGTACCACTTCCAGGTCTGGCTGAGGACCATGCAGTTGAGAGACAGGAGTAAAACACTTCACATTCCTTTTTAACAAATTAGGGGCACCCACGCAACTCCATATCTCTCCCTTTCATACCAACACTACGTTGGCTAATTTTAGGAATATAGGGGGCCAACAGAGAAGTTAGCCCAGTGAGGAGCCTTCCTGTCCAACAAGCTGGTCAATGCAATTTTGTACCTCTTGCCCCAGTGACTGGACGTGGCATAGAATCTTTTTAGCACAATGGAGCCTTATTATCAAGTTGTCTACTGCCCTTAGCTCCCACAACCAGTACATTCACTAAAATATCACTAATGCCCATTCTGTTATAACACTCAGTTTGTATGGAACTATCCACACATACTGGAGCCTTCAAATTGCATGCCATGTGCTGGCAGTACAAAGCCACAACCTCAACTTGCGCAGTGCCCACCTTACTGGAGACCCGCACCTCAGTGTGATTTCTTTTTTTTGCATTTATTTATTTATTTATGTATTTATTTATTTATTTATGTGGCACCTAAATCAGCAGGCAATCTGAGCGCACATTCACATAGTAGGACAAGCAAAAATGACAGGGGAGAGAGCTTTATTGCAGTTCTTACCTCTAGATGATCCAAGGCAACCATAAAAGGGACCTCACTAATGAATAAACCCAAAGTTTCCATCTCCTTTTGCTGATTACAAGATAGATCATTCATGATAGCTTTCCGAGCTATATTTACGTTTTTTCCCAAAAATTCAGACATGCTGCTACTACCTAGATCACTTTTCTCAGGTACTTTCAGGGATCTAAGACATTTCCTCAGGGATCTCCTGTTCTGTTTGGTCGATTTCTGGTTCTTGGCAAACATCCCTTTTGTACAAGACCACAAGCATCCCCAGACATGTTTTAGCCTCGTTGGGTCATCAGTGAGGAGAAGCTTGGGGTCTCTAGGCCCAGCAAGCTTGGTACACACATCTGGGCATATCTGTCCCACTCAGGGTGACTATAGCAAAACCAAAAGTTGATGATTGGAACGTTTTGAATCAATCATAACCACTGGCAATACATGTCATGCACCAATGGAAACAAAGTCCTGTTGCTACTATGCCCTTGATGCAAAACCATCCTTGAATATTGCTGCTATCTCCCGTTGGAGGCTGTCAAAGTCCTGTGTAGTGTCTGTTTCAGCAAGGCAACATTGTGTTAAATGTCATTGTCAGATATTTTATTTCCAGGCCTCTACAGTCTCATCCACTGTCTTATGTGTTTCTCTGATTCCTAACGTGGAAATAAGTCACTGTAAAATATATCCTTTTTATTCAAGGCACTGACTAAGGACATCACCGGGCTTCATAGTATGCAGGGCACTCTAATTCTATCCTATTTTAGCAGATATAATTGTACGAAATACTGCCATTTACACCTTACAAAATAAACCTGCCACACAAAAGAATCCATCCATGTGCATTCTTTGTTATTTCATAAGACACTTTACAGATTGTCTGCAGATCAGAATAAAAACACACAGAAATAAAGACAATGTTCGATCATTATAACATTGAAAGCGAGCTTAGAAAAAAGAAATATATTCCCACTTATCTACACATGTTGGTTTCAAAATCTGTCAGAAATGTTGCAATGAGTTTATGCCCATAACAATTTCAGAGCCGTTCCAGGCTTTTCTCACCCCAAGCGAATATTCCTCCACGACACTCAGCAAAGTGTGGCCTGCCTCGACAATTGGCACAGCACATGTTTTTTTTAATAATAACATTGATTTTTAAATGTTGCTCTTACAGTTTTGTGAGCGGTAACTATTGGCAGCAACCCCGCACACCTACCTCTCTCTCTCTCTCTCTCTCTCTCTCTCTCTCTCTCGCTCTCTCTCGCTCTCTCTCCCCCGTCTGCCCAGACACAGCAGATTTCCCTTCCTTCCAGCAAGGCACACAGGCAGTTTGGCTCAGAATAGCACCCTAAGCGAAAGGTGCCCTGCCTTTCCCGTTTTCTTTTCTAACTCATCTTAGTCCTCGCTCTCTTGACAAACAGAAGCCCCTCCGTTTTCTCTCTGCTCTTTCTTAAACACCCTCTCTGCCAACCCATGCAAGCTATATCTCGCTACAGAAGGTATACGATCTTCCAGCCCCTGGCAGTGATGTCATCCCATCAATCATACACCTCTTCTGGCATGGCCAAACCTACTGGAAACATCCAGAAGCCCCTATTCTTGTTCACATTCACCCTTGAACAGAGCGTAGTTCAATGGGCCTGGAATTGACATGTAACTATTACATTCTGGCTTCCTGTGCTAGCAGCTCAAACAAAGGCTACTTTGGATAGAATGATTCTTCAAATTCCTCAGCTCACGTCTGCATTGCAAAAACAGTTTTAATTCCTGCATTTTATCTCTAAACAGCATCGAAGAGTCTGTGATTGCAATCTACATTCACATCTACACCCCCCCCGGTTTGCACCCTAAATTTGCACCATAGGTATGCACCATTTGCCATGGACAAAGCTGTCCCATTCTAATCACTAATTATGTTAATGAGTTAGAGGTTAGGGGTTAATTATTGGTAGATTGGGGGATTAAAATTACAATAGTACTCCCTTTAAAATCTACACTGTGCCTCTGCTATGCTATTTAATGCTCTGTAACCAATTCAAGCTACCCTTCCTTTTGTTTGTATGAATTCACAACACTGTTTTACATCAGTGCAAAGGTATAAGCCCCTGCTGAAGTACACACCAGCGCTAATTGCAATTGATATCTACTTTCTACAGGAGTTTGAATTGTCCATGAAATGTGTGGCCTAGTTGAAATTAGCACCACATTTATCTCTTACATTTCTCCGACGTTTGTTTCTGTAGAGCATACAATCTGAGAGCCTCTGCAGAAACAAACAAAAATCCTGGCTATACCACTCCATCGAAACGTGATTTTGGGCGCATTTGTGAAAGTAAGCAGTTTTCATTCTTTAACTTAATAATTATCCGTTATTGGTCGCAAAATCTCTCATTCACAAGTTTTCATGACACTAGATATCATGTGGTTTGCAGATATAATTTAGAAATATGATTTGATTTTTTTTACTCTTTATTAATAAGCTCGTTTTTATAAACATGTTTCTTTTCATTTTTTATGATAAGCCTTTTTTCTATGTTTATTTTTGTAACTTATAAATGAATTACCAAAACACAAGTAACACTGAGTCCACTTGCTGAAAGAAATATCAAAATCTACTATATTTGTCCATGCAGTTAATATCTGTTACATATTTTAAGAATAGATGGCAGTAGCAGTCCATCTCTAGCGATATGTAAGTTGAAACCAATGTCTGTGTTGAAGAATGACTTGCTCCACAGTTAAACTTTCAACCTTGAATTGTTTGCGAGGCCTGGGTAGATAAAGACAAGGATAAAACAAAATGCATAGAATTGTTTGTAAAATGACAACTAACTAGTGGTCTTGGCAGATCCATCACAATGCCTAACGCTGGCCCTTGGAGCTTTGCAAAATGATCCTGTTCACCAATAGGCCTGTGATGATGCGACAGTCTTCCTTGATGTGGGGCAAGTTTTCACGCTCTGTATGTGGGTTTTCTTTCACGCTGGCCAGTCTATCATCCTTTCCCCCTTCTTCGGTCAGGGGGGTTTTGGTCCAACAGACTCCCGTTCATCCAGAGGCCTCCGAACGGGTGGACTCCAACTATCCCATGCGATGATACCCAGCTCCAGGACCGTTGGTGAAGGAAGTGGGTAATATCTAAATCAGAAGAGAAATCGACAGATTAAGTATCAAGTAAAATACTTTTTTTCATATTGCCATTACTCTTCTTCCCTTCATAACCTGGAAGAAATATTTTGTATTACACAACATACAAATACATTATATAACACCTCATTATCATTATTTTCCCGGAAACAAAAGCCTATGTTAAACAGCAACCCGCTGCAACTCTCTGAAAGCAAATGTATGAATTAAACATAATGTAAACATATATTTCAAACATCTCCCATCTGTTCCACCTATTTGGAAGCCAAAATGTGTACTACCTATCATTAACCTAAAAATACAATATTGCAAGCCTAAATACTTTTACATTTTTTTTTTGTTTTACTTATTTTCACACCTCACATCCATACTCTCAGGCACAAGCACACCTACTTACCTGATGCATCTCCCTTTTTTACCCCCCTTATCTCAATAGTTCCATCCACACCTACTTACCTGCTAAATTGCATCTACTTTCTATGGGAGTTGTCGCCGAAATGTGTGACCAAGGTGAAATTTGCACCACCTGTATCTCTTACATCATCAGGATGGCCCTTTGCAAGGCAGTGGCCCACAGCAATTCCTGCTCCCAGTCTGTTGCTGGCCCAAAATAGTGTCCCCCAATTGTACATGGACTATGTCCATCAGGGGTAGTTGGCCTGCCCAAATCTAAGCAGTCAGATGGAACAGCCTGCTGCCTGGTATCTCCGTCACCTGTGCCTCACAGCACTGAGCACTCCAGTGAATTGAGAGGTAATGTTGCCGTTGGGCAACACCAGCAGCTGTGCAGACACCGGAGGAAGCCACATCAATGACCCCACTCACATGAACCAAAGATACTTATTTACCACCAACAGATGTTAATAGTTGCCCCATAGTGCCAGGAGCAGTTGCCAAGCTCATATGGGTGTCAGACACAGAGCCACCATGTAACATGCTTGTTGATAGGGCTACCTCCTCCTTTACAGATTACACACCTGTAATTTATCAAACAACTTTAATCAGTAAAGTTTCCGTAGAGACAGACATGTCACAATGCATCAATTCTGTACCCCATAAATACAGCACATCATGCACAGTAACAACAATATCCTGCTCAAGAACTATACAATTGCATATCCACACAGAACGTGTATCATGTGCAAATTCCTTCATAAAATTACACATGAAAAGTTACACCCAAGTTAGGTCAAACATACAAAAAAATACATGATCTGACTTTCCTATGAGCAACTCAGAACCTACACTATCACCATTGAAAAGTGCTTTTGTTTACAATACTCACAACACCAACATATTGGCCCTCATTCAGAGTAGGGCGGTAAGGGATACCAGGCACCGGTAAGGAGACCGGTAATCCCTTACTGCCCTACTACGAGGTCCCTTAGTGGGTCCCTTCTTTAATGCCTGGTCTGACCATGTGCTAAGGACAGGACACATTAAGGGACCTGGGCGCAAATAACAGGCTTGGTATAGGCCGGCCCGTTATTTGCACCATTCCCATTGAACCCTATGGGGGCTCAAATGGGAATGGGGAATGGTTTGGTAATTCCAAGGTCGGAATGGA
This sequence comes from Ambystoma mexicanum, assembly GCF_040938575.1. Lineage (NCBI taxonomy): Eukaryota > Metazoa > Chordata > Amphibia > Caudata > Ambystomatidae > Ambystoma > Ambystoma mexicanum. Next base: position 784,501,733 of record NC_090936.1, read on the forward strand.
TCGGTAATTCCCCATTGAACAAAACAGGAGTCGGTACCGGTATGGGAGGCAGTCATGACTGCCTGATGTGCTTAGTGTGTATGGTAATTTTGTATGTCATTCTCAACGTCACTACCTCTTGTCCTTAGCCTCTGGAGGTGGAGGGCACGGTCTGGCCTGATGATTGCAGTGCATCCCTGGAATTCAGCACTGCAAAGGGTGAGGTGTTAACAACAGGGGTCAAGTCCTAAAAATAAATGTGGGGGGACTCATCAACAAACGCAATGGGATGTGACGTCACCAGAAATGAGCATATAAAGGTGAAATATGCACATTCCATTAAATTGGCTTTGCATAACCACCCAAATTGCACAGCACGAATGGCATTTGCCTTTCATAAAATCAATACACACACACAAAACCAAGAGGATATGATCTTCTAATAGTGTTTTTGAAAACGTTAAAAGATGTGCATGTTTTAAACTCCAAGAAACAATATCTTTTGTGGTTTGTTTTTTTTTGTCAGGTTATATGGTGCAGTGGTGGAGTGTCTAGCCTGCAAACCTGATGACTGCAGTTTGATCCACGAAGGTGGCTTTAATTCATAAATTCAAATATGACATTCAACATTTCTCATTTTAGCTGGGGTGGACTGAGTCCACCCCCTGAAAAAAGTGGGTGGACTCCGTCCAACCACGTGTACCCTCGACTTGAACCCTGGTTAACAACCATCTCTGTGGCTACAAATGGTCCACCCTGCACCACCAAGAACCAAATATATGAGCAATGAATGTGAATATGAGGATAGTATGTGCACTTCCAGCAGACACAGTGAGTATGTCAACATGGCTACATGGTCTCTGTAATAATATATAATAATATAATATTAATTTCTTATATATCGCTACGCACCCATGGGTCTCAAAGCGCTGAAATAACACATTGCATTATATCCCACAAGCAGTACTCGTGTATCGACCTCAGAAGGATGAAAAGCTGAGTTGACATTGCAAGGATTCGAACATGCCACAGCAGGTTGCACACAGATATATGGAGTGAGCGCTCAACAAGCTGTACTATCCGACCAACTGTATGTTGGAACGTGTCATATGTGCAATATAATGAAACACCAAGTTGTCTATGTGCATTTCATGTGCATGTCCGTCAAGTACAAACACTCTTGCAGGTGGAGAATTGACACTGGGAAGGTCAGCCTGTCAGAAGGTCCAATTTGCAGAAACCACATTTCTACACCCATCTATTTATCTGTAATTTGGGTGGCTCACCCAATGCAATAGCACCTTGGGATGGCATTCTGGTAATGATTGTGACTCCAGCTATTCTCAGGTGTACGCTGGGTTGCCAATTCCAGAGCAGGGGTTTGTACCCTAGTTGAAGTAAACCTGCACTGCAGGTATTAGATGTGTAATTCCTGAATATCAGCCTGTTGGGCTTCTCTGGGTGGTGAGCTGGAACATTTGCACTCTCCATGTGCTCCACTGGCAGGGTACAGCATGTCTGTCTCAATGTTGAGGACGCAACTCCAACAGTGTGCGGCTAGGACATTGCTGTGCAGTTGAAGGTTGTGCAGCTCACATCTTTAGCAATGGCTAATGTACATGGAGAAAATACAGTCAGAATGCAAATGCCATTTCAGGATTTACCCTGATTTATTACCCTAGTCCTGCACTACTCACTGTCACACTCATGCTCAGATCAGTGCAAAAGGGTATACACCAAGCACTGCAGTGCAGACATCATCCCACAACATTTTGCATATAGCACAGTTGGAGAACATTGTCTAAACCCCATTGTTAATGTGAACACCAGGATCTCTGCGCAATGTGTGCAGCATAAACTTGACTGATGAGTGGCTAAAAGACAATGGGCCTCATTACGAGTCACCCGGTATGGAAATAACGGTGGCGGTAAACTCGCCGCCACCATTGTTTCCATACCGGGTGATCTCGAGTACTGCAGGCGGAGGTGTAATTCCCGCCATGTATGACCTGGTGGGTTTAACACCACCCGCCTGCAAGCGGACGTAGAAACACTGGCACCATCACGAGATGGTGCCGGCGTTTCCCCATTCCCATTGAGTCCTATGGGACTCAATGAGAATGGGGATTTACCAAATTCCACCTCCGGAATTCCCGGGTCACCGGGGTCATAATGCCCCGGTAATTCCGGGACTCACGAAGGCAGAATGGTAATACGAGTCCGGCGGTAACCTGCCGGAATTTCAGGCACGGTTACCGCCGGACTCGTAATGAGGCCCAATGAGTCTCATCACGAGTTTGGCCTTAGCCCTTAAATGAGGCAGTAATGGTATTACCACCGCATTTAAGGGTCTGCCCAATCTTGAGTTGGGCAGAAGGTTTGGAGTTTTACCTCCAGCGTCTTGCTGTAGATAAAAATCCAGCTTTCTGCCCCTTATTGGCCATTTTCAATGATATTACCACCAGTGTTAATAGCGCCACCCAACCCCATTGGGTCCAATGGACTCAATGGGGAATGGGAACTTACTGCTGGATCGCTACTAGCGCCGGACCCAGTAACGTTAACGATATTTGCATTGGCAGTATCCCGGCTGTTTAACCGCTGTGGTACCACCAAGACTCTGATAGAGTCCAGTGGGTGAAGAGCATGCACCAGGGCACCTTTCACCAGTGACATATTGATAATGTGTCGCTTTGCAGGGTAGGAATGCAGGCCGTGGATGCATGCACTGCATAGCATATGCAATGTCGCAAACTGAAAGGAGCATTGGTGTGAAACACCCACACATTGCACATGGGTAAATTAATGGCAATACACAAACACTTGCAAGGCTTTTAGATGGAATGGGTATTGGCCTACTCACATACAAATGATAAATGATGTTGGCAAAGTCCTCTGGCACTATCATTCATGAGATGGGGTGCAAGTATGCATACAGGTATTCACTAACTACTCCGCCTGAGTCCCATTTGTGATGCATTAACACCCGCATGTTGATGCAAGATACTGTGCCATTTGCCACATGATTTCACTGGGGTTACAGCACATTAACACTGCCATGCAGGGCAATTTAATTCTGCTTTCAAGCTGATTATGGACAGCATGGATGATAGTAGGGACTGTGTGGTTGTCCACGTTCATCCTGTAAAGACAACATTACCTACATGACATGAGCTGTATCCTTATGTTGTCCTTGGAAATCTGTGAGTGCGTTCACCAGGTATCTTAAATAATGAAGTTACGTGTCACCTATGTCAAAGAGTGAATCAGTCATGTGACCACTGCAGGGGAATTTATTCTGAATTTCAACATGTGTAGCTCCACCTTTCAACATCCACATTTTAGCAAAGATCTGAATTTCAATTAGGGCCAAGAGTGTGTGACTCATGTGTGAATCTAATAGATGCCAAGATTGGGAATTGTGAGAAACTTGAAGGTGTCTCAACCGCTAGTCCTCGGGGATCTGTCATCCAGGTTGCCAGGACACGGCCATCGCTATTGGATCCAGTTCCTGGGGGTGGACCAGTGCGGGAGGATCACCTGGATTGGGGTCTTCGGGGAATGGAAGTGGGACACCCAAGGGTGAGACAAGGTATCCCCTTCTTTATGACACATTTTCCCCATCCAACCCAGTAGGATATTTAGAAACTCTAGCCCCCCATTTTCCAACACAAACACTTTCTCACACTATGAGCGATAACAGAATGACACCCTAGCTGTACACCTGACATGCACCAAAACAAGAGTCAGGCAATTGCTGATAATTACACATACCTGACTGCCCTTTCCCTTCCCCATAGGGATGAAAGGCAGAGCACGAGAGCACACTCTGAGCAAGGCTAAATGCATGAAAAAGCAGCCATCCCAAGACGGCAGTTCAGACAGAGGAGAAAGGCAGTGAGACCTGAAAGGATGTCAAGGAGGGAATTCCTCTTGCCCTTTTCAACCCAGGCCCGTGAAGCCTCCGATAAAAGAAACATATGACTGTGAATCGCAGCTGGCATATGGTGTGATGGATGTCAGCGGTACAAGGAACCCTGCCACACTGATAGCCAGGGCAGGAAGATGTGGTTGCCATTGTGGTACCGCCCTTGACTCTAGCGGCAAAAGAAACACCAACAAGTTCAGCACTGCCGGTGAGTTGGAAGAACCTGATAGTAGACTGGACTGTGTTAGGCTCAAGGTTGCTGTGGCAACATTAAGAAGATTACGAAACAAGGGTCTTTTTTCGAACAAACTTGGTACCAGAGATAGAGTGGTCCGATGTCACATGGGCACTCATTCGGAGGTCGCTGGCTGGTACCCTTGTCCTGTACAAAGAGACTGTGTCAACGAAAAGTGTATTGAAAACTACCAGTACCAAGAGGCCATAGGGAAGGCTGATATAAGTGTCAAGGTGGTCATACATGGGTCAAGTCAAACCCCTTGTACAATTGAGTGGTGAAACAGGCGTTTGCACCCGGCTTTGGGGAACACTGTGTGAACTATGATTTTGTAAAGCATACACTAACCAACAGCTGACAGAGTGACCCAGCGAGACGTGATTGCCCGTATGAAGTCATTGTTTAACAGTGGCAAGTGTTTTTAAAGGTCTCAGCCCGGATGAGGGGAATTTAAGGGTGAAGGGAAATCACCTGATGTGAAGATGAGTAGAAGGAACTTTTGTTTTGTCGTTTGTAATGCATCAGGCCCTCTGAAGCAAGAGACTTTGCATGAAAGAAACTTGGACACAGAAGGTCCCCATATTGTGGAAAGGAACTATAACCTCAAGCTGGAGAAGCCCAGGAGTGTGCTGTGCTCACGAGTCCCACCTTGTCCTGTGCTAAAAACGTGAGGAATGGAGACCCCAGCCATTACATCCTGACTTGTCATTTTGTGAAAACCTCTTTATTTTGTTGTGAAAATTATCCCTCACTTTACTGTAGCATAGTGGTAAGGATTGGCAATAGGTTTTGTAGTATAGGCCCTTTTTATTTCACCAGACTACACTAGGACTGTATTATTATTATTTGATGGTCGTAGCTTGCCCCCATCTTAGATTTAAGTTTAGATTAGGTGTTTATCTCACCCATTTTACAGTTTAATAAACAACCTTGAACTGTTATCACTTGTGTATGTCTTAATTTGATACCATGCCTCCCTTACATATGGTGTCAGAGTGGGATCTGACTCAATTGAAACTAATTGGAGAACCCTACAATTTCAAAAACTCAGTCATAGAGCTTGTAGCCCCTTAATTGTCACGAAAGAATTGATAGCTTTCAATTCCTTCAGCCATAGGGAGGCTGTTATCCCTCCTGGGAAAAGAGGAGTGATTCCTATTGATTTGGTTTTGTTACTCCCTCTGGGGTGTTACATAAGGTTGGCCCCAAAATCTGGCCTAGCGTGGAAGTTTGGTACAGACGTTTTAGCAGGCGTCATCGATCCCGACTTCGGTGGAGATGTAAAGGTTCTCTTACAGAATCATGGTGAAATCCCATTTGAAGTATGTTGTGGGGATTAAATTGCCCAAGGCATTTGGGAAAGGACTCTACTACCTCAGTTTAAAGAGAGTGAATCAGATGAAACAGAAAGAGGTACATTAGTCTTTGGGGAAGCTGATAAATCAGTTTACATCGAAGAAATGAAGGGAGAAAGCCTACAATCTATTCTGACCTACCCTTTGCCCAGCGAAATGATCCAGCTCTCGCCAAAGCTTTCTTACAAGCTATTCCAGAAGCAGAAGGTATAAAGAAGGGAAGACCATTTTTCTTCTTAAATCAGGGGTTGCTATATAGAAGAGAAACATCTACAGAAGGCTTAGTGAAGACGCAGTCAGTAATTCCCACAACCCACTGAATGGTTGTATTAGAGATTGCGCATTCCCATTTAACAGGGGTGCACTTAGGACAATCTGAAACCCAGGCACATATCAGTAGGAACCTTTACTGGCCAGGTATCCACGCTGATATCAAAACCTTTGTCCAGACGTGTGACATTTTCCAAATCCCAGTACACACATCCCCTTAGCTACCCCTCTGAATCCATTACCAATCATAGAAGTCCCTTTTTCAAGAATCAGGATGGACATTATTGGACATTTAGAAACAACCAGACTAGGCAACAAGTATGTCCTTGTGATTGTTGACTATGCCACCAGATACCCTGATGCTAAACAATACCACACAGCAAATCCTTAAACACCTCATACAGTATTTTTCCCAGGTTGGCTTTCCCAAAGAAATACTAACCAATCAAGGTTCAAATTTTAAGAGCAAGCTTATGGCCGAAGTCAAAGAGCTCCTTCATATTATCACCTTATGAACTTCTGTGTACCATCCTCAAACTGATGGCTTGGTAGAAGGATTCAATAAGACACTGAAATTAATCCTATGGAAATTGGTAGATAAGGACAGGAAAGACTGGGACAAAATGATCCCTTGGGCACTATTTGTAGTAACAAAAACCCCTCAGGCCTCTACAGGATTATCTTCTTTCTAACTACTTTATGGTACGGAGCCTAGAGATGTCCTGGACATGCTCCATTAAACCTGGGAAGAATGAGAAGAGGCACCCATTCCCATCTTGAAAAACACTACTCAAATGCGAGAGCATATGAGACTTGTTCAAGATCTAGTCTGTACTCATACAGAAAAAGCCCAGAGCCATCAAAAATTCACTTATGACAGGAAGTTGAGCTTACAATTGTTTTTTCATAGGGCAGAAAGTAATGGTCCTCTTACCCACCTCAGAAAATAAGCTTGTCTCTAAGTGGCACGGGCCCTATGAAATATTAGTACAAATGGAAGCCTGTACTTATAAAGTAGCCCAACCGGACAGGAAACAGACGGCCCATTTATATCACATAAACCTCTTAAAAGAGTATAAAGAGAACCGTTCAGATACCCATGCCAAAGTACTATCGTTTTTGGTTCCAGAAGAAAAAGATAGCCTCAAAAGAATTTCTCTACAGCTTTCTAGTCAACAAAAAGAATATCTAAAAGATGTCATTACATCATTTCCCAATGTGTTTTCAGAGAGACCAGAAAGTGTGAAGGGCACCTACCACTATAGTACAACTCCTAATGCAAAAGTGATTCATTTGAAGCTGTATGGGTTCCCGGAAGCCCGTAAACAGATAGCAGTTGAGGAGGTAAATAAAATGCTGAAAGCAAATATTATCAAGCCTTCTTCGAGCCATGGCCCTCCTGTATCTTGTTGGTCAATAAACCGGACAGTTTCTGGAGGTTTTGTATAGACTTCCGTCAAGTTAATGCAATGTCTGACTTCAATGCCTACCCTATGCCACACATTGATGACCTGATTGATAAACTCAGAGCAGCCACATTTTTATCTAACTTAAACCTAACAAAAGGGTACTGGCAAGTCCCAGTATATGGGCCAGATAAAGAGAAAACAGCTTTCTCAACACCACTAGTACTATTTCAATTCACAGTCCTCCGTTTCAGCTTACAAGCGTGTGTACGCCTCATGGATAAAAGCTGGCGGCACTATTCCAATTTCTGTGTAGCTTACATTGACGATATTGTCATTTATAGTAAAAACTGGAAGTACAATCTCTTCCATCTTTATACTAATATGAAACTCCTCAGAGAGACCAGCCTAACTGCTAATCCATCTAAATTCAGAATGGCCCAGTCATGAAATACCTCGGCTTCTTTGTAGGGAATGTGAACGTACAGCCTCAAGATGAGAAAGTAAAAGCCATCTTAGATGCACCAACACTTAAAACTAAAAGAGATCAGCACCACCAGGGGGCGCACAAATGAGCCTGCTCTTCATGTGAGCTCCACACCTGAGGTCCCAAAAGTGGCTCTGAGCCCCCACTTTACGACCCCCCTAGAGTTGGTTACGGAGCAAGACACGTTGGAAGGTGACCCCCCCATCTGGGGAAAAACCTGAAGAAAATCGGTGGAGACTTCGCTGGGAAAACGAGACAAACATTCTGAGGCCCTGGCCACGACGTGCGCAGCAGTAAACGGAAAGCGCACCCCCATGGCTGTATACGCGCTTGAGGGGAGAGCTGATCTTCACGGCGGCCCCTGCACGGCTGGGTGTGTCTCGCTAGGCCTCGCTGGTGTCGCGGCCCGTCAGTGTGGGTCGGACGTCGCAAGCCGAGCCCTATCTCCGCGTGGGACCTGGAGGGGCCCCATCCGATGAGATAAGGCAGGCAGCCCCCCCTCTCCCCCTGTCTGCAGAACTCCACCAGGCAAGCCTGCAATCGGTCCGCTGACGTAAGGGAGCTTCCTCCTCTCCCTCCCCCTACTCCTGCTGAGGGGTCGAGTAGCACGCGTGCTGTGTGGGCCGCCCCCCTCCCGACACGAACCCGGAGTCCAGCGCAGTTCAGAACGGGAAAATAGGAGTCTTCATGCACCCGAAGGCGAGGCTACCCCCACCACCCGTGGGGCCCCTTAAGTGCATGCCCACTACTACCGTGCAGTCAGGGGAAGGGAGGAGAAGCAAAGGAAGAGAAGGAAAATACAATTAGACTAAAGGAAAGCATACGGACAGAAAGGGGGGAAAACCTTGACACATGGACCCCACGTTCTGCAATCCCCAGTGACAGCAAGTAGTTTGGAACGGCATTTGCCGGATACCACGCATTCAGATCAGCATACTCGGGGCCCCTCTGGCCCTGCTGACATGCCCCCCTGGAGGGAACCCCGCAGCAACCACCAGAGAGCACCGCCAAGTAAGTGCCTCAACTCTGCCAAACTAACAGACCTTGCGCCAAACCCACAGGCATACCGAAAGTTTATCAGGACTGAGGGTTGGGCCCCCATACCTGGGGCGTGTGCCTGCTAGAGTAGCCTTGAGCATAAATGAGCCGATATTGAGGGGACACTTTGCAATTCCCCCCCCCTGAAAAGGAGGAATCTGCAAGGCACACAGACCACTCACAACTGGAGAGAGGTGATGAATCAATGTTTTGGAGAATGTGAATTCCTGCCTGAATATTCTGTTGAACAAGCTACATGTGAGTGCTCCGGAGGGAGCCGCGACCCCACGGTCGCTTTGCAATAAGGGGCGCTAGTGGAACCTCCGCAGGCGACAAAGGATTGAGGGTTGGGCCCCTGCTTGACAGGGCGTGTGCCCTCCTCTGACCACATACACGCTCCCAAGCTCACCGGACCTGGCGACACGATCCCGGCTTTCCACCTGAAGTGGTCTCTACGCATGTGGCATGCCCCTCTTCCTGGAGACCTATCCCCAGAGTTTTCTGTTGTGCTACGCCACGGGCAGACCTCCGCTAGAATAAAACGAAACAAGGTACAAGAAGGAGTCAAGTGGTGCTTGATCTTAAGAGGAACGCTGCCCGTCAGTGGTGAACTTTTCAAAGCTCTTTTACCTCAAGCCTCCCCTGGCCACCGTGGGATAACAGCTCGCACGCACAAGCGTATTACCCTCGAATGACCGCCACAGCAGCATAGCCCTCTTAAATCCATCTGAGACCCATCCTCCATGGACCCCAGGGGTAAACTGGCGAAATACAAGTTCACACCAGCTATCGAACCTTCAAGATCTTCCACTGAGTCCACGATGTTGACGGCAGGGTCAGATGCAGCTGCGACCAAGGCGGACATCGCTGGCCTACTCACCGAGATGAGAAGCATGAGAGCGGACATTGGTAGCAAAATAGACAAAATTACACAGAGGATGGACAAAATGGATGACAGGCTAGAACAGGTCGAGCATAATCAAACCTCCCTGAACACATTGGAGGTACAAATGGATCACTGCATCGCCGAGATAGAACATAAAGAGGAGGAAATACACCTCAAGGTTGATGATCTTGAAAATAGGAAGTGCCACAACAACATAAGGGTCTTTGGTGTTCCTGAGAAAGAAGGTGAAACTGAATTTGATCTAAAGCAAACCCTTCACAAGATTCTGAAGCTCCTCTTCATGGATGATTCTTTGGATGAACCCAGAATTGATCATATTCACAGAGCTCGGGGTAGACCAGGAGGCCCGAGATCGGTGCTGGCCCAATTTCACAATTATGCTGACAGAGCACGAATCCTGGAGAAGGCCAGGAATACCCCACAACTTTCACTCGAAGACTCCAATATTTCACTCTACCAGGATTTATCATCACTCACGCTGGCACTGAGGAAGAAGTGTTCCCCGATCACGAAGATGCTAAAGGACAAAGGCGTTAGATACAGATGGGGTTACCTGTTCTCCCTCACCTTTGAGTGGGAAGGCTCGACGATGAGACTCGGCTCAGAGAAGGACATCGCTGACTGCATAGCGGACCTGTTGGGTCCCCAGGGGGAGGGACCCTCCCTTGCGGAATCAAAAAGGGAAGAGTGTGAGTGGCGCACCAAGGGCCCACGGCGGAGAAGAATTCAAGGATCCAGGAAATTCCAGAGGATGAACAATTCCCAAGATATGGAACATTAATCTGGGGCCTGGATTGTCACATCACGCCGTACAACGCAAAAGAAACACTGAGGTGATAACATGGTGAAGGCCGGGAGCATGAGCGTCGCCAGACATTGGTTGGAGTAATTTAGCTCATTTAATGACGAACTAATTCCCGGCGCGTGCCACCGATATGCCCGGCATAAGGGTCGAACACCTGTCTTACTGTCCAACTCCAGTCACACAAGCAGTGTACCAGGGCTAGAGTGCCTGGGTCACCTGATAGATCTATGAGGCACAGCAGACACTGGACAGATGCCTAAGATGGAGGTTGGAGGTCCTATTTACAAGTTTTTTTTTATGAATGTTATGAGAACAAAGTTGGGGGCTCTCTGTTATGTTGGTTTATATTTTGATAGGACCGCTTGTTTTGTGGTTCCCACTGGTGGTCCGAAGCCGACTGGGTGATGTTAACCTGGATGGACCGGACGCCGAATGCATGGCGGGGAGGGAAGGGGTGGGTGGGTGAAATGGGACGACACATAGTATACTGGAAGGCAGACCTGGGGGACGGAAGAATACGAAGCAAGTTTATGAAATAACTGAAGGCGTACCGGGCAGGTCATTCATTGACCTCCTCAGGACATGTTGAGTCCCAATTCAAGAATGACGGATCATGCCCCGTCCTATCAATCATGTTAAGGGCCATGAGGCAGACGATTCAGCCATTGATGTATTCACATAAACCTTGTGATGTCTCCCACTTTCGCATTCACTAATAATACGTTACGCATATGCACACTGAATGTAAAGGGACTGAACTCCCCCACAAAACGCTCCATGGTGGCCAGAGAATTTAGGCGGTCAAACATAGACATTCTATTTCTCCAAGAAACACGATACCGTAGAGGGGAGGAGAAACATATTCCTTCTCGTGAGGTGGGCCCTTCTTTCTGGTGCTCCAATATCACAAAAAAGAGGGGAATGGGGATTCTTATTCGCAAAAGTCTCCGGATGGCAACTCTTGATAAGCGGACGGATAACGAGGGAAGGGCTCTCGTGATGGTGGGGAACATTCACGGCACAATTGTCACCCTGGCTACACTTTATGCACCTAATCAAGGGTAGAATAGGTTCCTTCATAAGATTACGGAGAAGGTCTTTACCATGGCACAGGGACACATAGCTCTTGGAGGAGACTTTAACACCTGGATGTACAGTTTGATGGATAGACAAACTAGGGCAGATGCACATAACCCACCCACCTCTCAAGATGTAGCCAAAATTAAACATACCCTTGACCTATATGGTCTTGCTGACAGTTGGCGCCACCTGCACCCAGCGGATAGAGGCTTCACTTTCCACTCCCTCCCCCACGACACGCTTACGCGTATTGATTATATCTTCCTTACCAATGGTCTTCTGCGGATACTTCGTGTGGCGAATATTCATCACACCGCGTGGTCAGACCATGACATGGTTGCGGTCGATGTGTGCTGGGACGACCTGGTCCCTCGAAACTCCAAATGGAGGTGCAACGATTCCCTATGGACTGAATCGGTCTTCAAAGAAACCCTTGAAACTGAGATTGAGCAATTTTTCTTGCCTATGATACGGGAGAGGTCGGGAAGGTACAGGTATGGGAAGGTGCTATGCCACTTGGAGGGGGGTACTCATTAGGGAAGGGGCCCAAAAAAAGAGAGAACGTGCTCTGATAGAAAAAAAACATTAGGGAAAAGCTCCACATAGCCCAGAAATTAGCACAGTCTTCCCCGTGTGACAGACCCAAACACAAGGCTGAAGCCAGACGGCTCAGGGAAGAGCTCAGACTACTCATCGTGGGTAAGACAGCCCGAGCCCTACAATATTTAAAACAAACATTTTATGAAAAGGGCGACAAAGCAGATGCCCTTCTGGCGGCCCGTCTTCGGGTGCAGAAAGCAGAGAGATGGGTTGATCTTATTGAAAGGACCGATGGCACCCTCATAGACACGATCATCACGTCTCCTGGGGAGGAAACAAGAGGCATTTGCCTACTTTTATGAGGATTTATACACATGCGACCCCCCCTCCCCTAGGAAGCATTGACACTTACCTTAGAGAAGTCCAGATCCCCACACTCACATCTACAGAAGCCGAATCCTTAGACACGCCAGTCACAGAAGAAGAAGTCACAGAGGCCATGAAATGCCTAAAGACTGGGAAGGCCCCGGGAGATGATGGTTTCACACCCGGATTCTACAAGGCTTTCTCCACACTCATCGCCCCCTTCCTTGCATCCTTATTTAATCACATTTTTGAAACAGGACAGGCGCCCCCGTCCTTCTCCCAAGCTCTTCTCGCTATCATCCCAAAAGAAGGGAGAGACCCCACGCGTTGTAGTTCCTATCACCCTATCTCTTCTTAATATAGATGCTAAAATATATGCGAGAGTCATTGCAGCCTGACTCGAAACGTACTTACCGTGATTAATACACTCCGACCAGGTTGGCTTTGTCATTGGGAGACAGGGTGCAGATACCATGAGGAAAACTCTACATCTTATTTACGAGGCGCAAGGAAAGGGAGGGAATCCATCTCTTCTGTCAGTAGACGCCGAGAAGGCCTTTGACAGGGTGGCCTGGGACTTCTTAGAAAGGGTGCTAGTCTGGAATGGGTTGGGGCCGAAGTTACGCCGTGCCATTACGGCTCTGTATACATCCCCCACAACGTCAGTGAGAGTAAACGGGGGCTATTCGCGATGGTTCCCTTTGGAAAGGGGAACAAGGCAGGGTTGCCCACTGTCAGCAATACTATTCGTGCTCTCTCTTGAACTGTTGGCACAGAGATTGAGGCAGGATGCTAGAGTAAAAGGCATTACGGTAGGAGAATGCGAATACAAACTAGGCCTCTATGCGGATGATATATTACTGCACCTAACTGATCCCCTAAGTTCTGTCGCGACCGCAATCAGCATAATCGAAGAATATAGAGAACTGGCTGGCCTTAAAATCAACACCGGAAAGTTGATCCTCCTTCCACTTGACAAAAGTGGAGACTCTGAGGTAGACCGATTCGCTCCCTTCGGAGTAAAGGTCAGCCTCACCACGCTTCGATATCTGCGCATTAATGTGACCCGAGACCTTGACTCCCTTTATGAGGCTAACTTTCCCCCACTATCACTCTCCCTTCAAAAGGATATCCAAAGGTGGTCCAGACTAAATGCAATAAAGATGGTGATTCTCCCTAAAATACTTTACCTGTTCCAAATTCTCTCCATTAAAATGCCCCAGAATACTTTACGAGCATGAGAAAAACCCTCTTAAACTTTCTGTGGGAGGGCCAAAAGCGAGAGTCCCCAGATCCTTGCTACAGCTCTGGAAGGACAATGCAGGAGTGGGCCTCCCGGATATAGATGCATACTATAGGGCAGCCCAACTATGTGTCCTTGTCCCGCACGTCAGGCAAAAGTCAGAGCCACAGTGGATAGCCCTAGACAATTACCATCTCCAACTATTCACCCTGGGTGAATGGCTATGGGTTCCGGGCCCCAATTGTGAAACAGTGTTAAAAACCACCCTATTATTGGAACAATATGGACAATCTGGAAACCAGGCAAGAAAATGGTGGGAGTTACAACCTGGCCCTCTCCCCTTGGACACCTATGGTCACCGGGGATCCGGGACGCTATCCCAGACCCAGGGAGCTTGGAGACATGGTACGATGCGGGATTAGAAAGGGCTGGTCAACTCTCGGCATAGGCCCGCTCTCGATCTTCCTATATCTCAGACTCAAGGGGGTGATGACAAGGGCGATATGGAAAGAACAGTTACAAAGGGATCTCACCCCATTTGAAACCATTCTTAACACGTGTACGAGTTCAAAGGGCTTGATGAGTGCAATGTACTCGGCGCTGATTGAGGTTGATATTACACCATCACACACACTGAGGAGCAGGTGGGAATCAGACATGGGCAGGCAGATCCCGCAAAAGCTATGGCTCCAAATTTGTAGAAGAACGGCCAAATCTTCCATATCCTGTCAATATAAATTGCATGCCGTCAAGTTGTTGTATAGGTGGCAATATCACCCGGTCCGACTGGCCAAAATGTATCAAGGGATAAGCCCACATTGCTGGAGGGGCTGTGGAAAGCGGGCCGACTACTGGCATATGTGGTGGGGATGTGAGGTGGTCCGAACTTACTGGACGGAGATTCTCAGCTGGATCAAGGAGTTGGATGATGACGACAGAGAGATCCATCCACTTCTGATCTTGTTTGGCTTGGTTGAAACGGATGACACAATTAAGAAGGTGCCCAAAATGATTCAGGGTTTACTGTTGGCAGCTCGAGCGTGCCTCACCATGGTGTGGAAGAGAGCAAGTCTCCCAAATAAAACCGAATGACTGAGTGTTTCCTTGAATATATATAGAATGGACAACCTCACGGCGGTCCTGCATGGAGATCGTACCTCAGTTGAGAACGCATGGTCGGAATTTCAGGCTAAATATGTGACATGAAAAATGTGTGCAAAGCGTCTCTATGTTTGGAGACTTTCTAGTTAATGGCTGAATTTCTCTGCTATGTTAAACTCGCAAGTTCTAATATGTCCATGTGCCCGATGTCAGGCAGTTAATACTGGTTCGGAGATAGATACTGGTCTCTTCTAGCCCTTCAGATGGTACTATGTGCAAGGGGTGCTGGGGGGAGGGTAGGGGTAGTTAGGTTTGATGAAGCTACTCAAAATGTATGTGATTTGCATTAGATACTAAACGTTTTACACACTGTTTTATTATTGATGTGATATTCTTTGCACTTGACCGACTGGTCGCAAATGCTTCTATTTCAAAAACTAATAAAAGTCAAATTTAAAAAAATAAAAAAAAACTGAAAGAGATCTGAGCGCTTTTCTAGGGCTAATTGGATATCACTGAAGGTTTATCCCAAATTTTTCAGACAAAACATCTAGGCCAACTGATCCGTTCAAGAACGCCGAACCCCAGAAACTCTATTGGATGGAAGAGGATAATATATGTTATAACACCGTAAAACAAACCCTGTGCCAGAACCCAATCCTAAAGGTAGTAGACTTTTCTAAAGAGTTCATACTGCAAACCGATGGCTCCCTTACAGGGCTAGGAGCAGTCCTATATCTAGTTTGCGACGGATTACAACATCCCATCTAGTTTACAAAGTCGACTGCTTTTTCCCATGTGAATGAAAAATGACTCTGTGCTGCAGCTAGAGGCCTTGGCCTTCAAGTAAGCCATTATCCATCTTAGATACTACCTCTGAGGAAGGAAGTTCACATTTGTCACAGGCCATTCTCTCGTACAGTGTATTAGCCAACAAAAGACTCCAAATCTCGTGTCATGCAATGGTTTCTAGACCAGCAACCTTACTGTTTCACGGTGGAACACTGAAAAGGTAAATACCAGGGGTTTGTAGATTTCCTTTCCTGGTTCCCCTGTGAAAAAGATGCGGCTACATCGCATGGAAGAAGGGTAAGTGAGAAACCTGAAGGTATCTCACCCGTTAGTCCCAGGGATCTGTCATGCAGGAGGCCAGGACATGGTAATCGCTATTGGATCCAGTTCCTGGGGGTGGACCAGTGCAGAGGATCACCTGAATGGGGGTCTTTAGGGAGTAGAAGTGGGACACCGAAGGGTGAGACGTGGTATCCACTTCCTTATGACACTTTTTCCCCACCCAACCCAGTAGAATATTTAGAAACACTAACCACTACCCTCCCACCTTTTCCAACACAATCACTTTCTCACACTGTGAGCGACAATGGACTAACACCCGAGCCGTATACCTGACATATACCAACACAAGGGGCAGGCAGAGTCAGGCAATTGCTGATATTTGCACACACCTAACTGCCCTTTCCCTTACCCACACGGATAAAATGCAGAGCACAAGAGCATGCTCAGAGCAAGGTCGAATGCAAGAAGAAGCAGCCATTCCAGGATGGCAGTTCACATGGAGGAGAAAGGTGGCGAGGCCTAAAAGGACGTCAAGGAGGACATTTCCCTTGCCCTTTTCAACCCAGACCTGCAAAGCCTCAGACAAAAGAAACTTAAGGACGGGAATCGCAGCTGGTGAATGGTGTGACAGATGTCAGCGGTACATGGAATCCCCCGCACTGCTAGCCAGGGTGGGAAGACATGGTTGCTACCATGGTACCGCCCTTGACTCCATCGGCAAAAGAAACATCAACATTTTCAGCACAGCCAGTGAGTTGGAAGAACCTAATAGTATGACAGACTGTGTTAAGCTCAAGGTTGCAGTGGCAACATTAAGAAGATTATGATATAAGGGTCTTTTTTTTAACAAACTTGGTACCAGAGATAGAGTGGTCCGGCGCCATGTGGGTGCTCATTCAGAGGTCTCTGGCTGGTACCCCTGTCCTGAACAAGGAGACTTTGTCAAACAAAAGAGTATTGAAAACTACCAGTACTACGAGGCCACAGGAAGGCCGACGTGAAGTGTCAAGGTGGTCATACGAGGGTCAAGCCAAACCCCTTGTTCAATTGAAAGTCCTTGACGCGTTGCTAAAGTTTTGATGATTTGGGAAGTGTGAACCCGACTGAGGGAGTTATGAAACAGGGGTTATCACCTAGCTGAGGGAAATGCCCTGTAAACTATGATTTTGTGGAGCATACGCTTGCTTCCAGCTAACAGAGTGACCCCGCGACATATGATCGCCCTTTGGAGGTCTTTGTTTAACATTGGGAAGTTTTTTAGAAGATCTGATCCCACATGAGAGGGATCTAAGAGTAAAGGGAAATCACCCAACGTGAAGATAAATAGAAGCAACTTTTGTTTTCTCTTTTTTAATGCATCAGGCCCTCTGAAGCAAAAGAATTTGCACGAAAGGAATTTGAACACAGAAGGTCCTGTTATTGTGGAAAGGAACTGTAACCTCATGCTGCAGAAGCCCAGGAGTGTGCTGTGCTCACAAGTCCCGCCTTGTCCCGTTCTAAAAACATGGGGAAGGGAGACCCTCCGGCCATAACATCCTGACTTATCATTTGTTGAACACTTCTTTATTCTCTTGTGAAAATGATCCCACACTTTTTTTGTAGCATAGTAGTATGGATTGGCAATAGGTTTTGTAGGACAGGCCCTTTTTATTTGACTAGACTCCACTCGGACTGTATTATTATTATTTGATGGTTGTAGCTTGCTCCCACCTTAGATTTAGGTTTAGAGCACATGCTAGAAAAATACCACGGTTGTGGGCTGATTTGCACCGAAATAAAAAACTAACATGAAACTGACATACTAGTTTTCCTTATTCATTTAACACATAACAGATCCGCACACTGACAATCAGTGCACATCAGTTCATGCCACTTATATAAACTTGGTGCAGATTAATTTAAATGCATGATTAATTTGAAATGCAAGTAGATACATTTTGAGAATAGACTTTTACGTGCAGTCTCTAAGAAGGGTCTTTGTTCACTTTGTGGAGCAGGAAGAACACAGTGCGGTAGAAATGTTACTTTAGCATCCATGCTATGCAGGAAGGCTGTTTACCAGTCCTTCAGAGCTTTCAGAAAGGCTGGCTGAATTTAAAGGGAGGTGGTTTTGAATGACTGATATGTCGCATCACAGAAAAGGCAGGCATTTTTACAGTTTGTGTAGGTCGTATTTAGATTCTGCGGAGGTTTCAGAAAAAGGCTTAAAACGGTTTGCAGATGGAAAGGCTGGCTCCCACGCTCTCTCACTCACTATCTCAGGCTGCTAGTCTTACATAATCTCTGGCTTCAGGTTCCTGGCTGGCAGTCGTCTCAGAAGAGTTTTGCTGACCCTGGGGCGAAGTGTGCAGGCAGAAATCCTGACAGAAGACTCAGTGGGCCTGATTTACAAAAGCGTTCATCATGTGAGGAGCAAGCCAATGTGCAAATGATTTGTGATCAGATAGTGTAGAGTGGGAAATTTGTTTTTAGGTGTTGCACTGTACAGTGAAAGTTGTAAATGTGTATAACTGTGTTTATTTATTTTTCTGATTCATGCGACACAACTCAAAGGTAATAGTAGTATAGCCTATATAGTAAACTCACGGTCAATTTCCACAGTGTGCTGCCTAGTTACCAAAATACACTGTCCTGAAGGCTCATTTATAAAAAAAAAGAACAGTTTAAAATCTAGCATAGCAAATCCCTTTTATTGCAGAGAAATTGAAAAAGTGAATTGCACTTAGAAATGTTTACTGTCAATTCCTGGTTCCATGATGCTCGGGATAAGTGAACGTTTTGAATTGTATACTAAGTCTGTATTTTGCAAATTTCTAACTTCTGATAAAGAATGACAATTCAAAAATCGAATTATCTCAGAACATGTATGCGTTTTTAATCTATGATGGTGACACTGGGCACTTGGAATACCCAATAGTGAGTTTGTACTACCAAACTTGGTAATTCATTTTACCATGTGTGATAAGACAACAACAAAATTGGTTGTTGTACATTTGATTTTAGAAGGGGTATGTATGTGTGTGAATGTTCATATGTCATTTACATGGTAAATGTGTTCTGAGATGCAAGCCAAAAGGGTATACACTCGGTATTTTAATGAAATACTGCAGGGACATAGAGTCAACATTGGGCGTGTACTAAGTCCAGTATTTACTTGCTGTCAGTGATCCTCGCATAAGAACCATTATCAGACAGTAGTCTAAAGTTAGACTCACCACTATACCAACAAAAAAAATAGTACCACCCGAATACAGTAAAAAAAGAAAATGCCTCTACACCACTTACAAAAGCTTTGCATATCAATTGAAATGCATATATACCTTCTATTCATAGTGGTTATGGCATGCATGCACATCATGTGCTGTGTGACACATGTAACTTATGCGCAGAGGGACATTCCTCGAATGTTCTCATCTGCTGCCTCGTGGAGCTAGTTTACACACATGTGCTATGTCAGTCCTCCTGCTTTCAGCCATTTGTTGCCTGATCCTCTTTTTTTTCCTTCTCTGTGCAACAATTCCTGCTGCCTGGCAATGTGTCACTGGTTGATGGCCACTTACACTGTCTTGTAGTGCGTGCTTGTCACCCACAGTCTGTTAAATTCTGCTGGGGCCCTGTGCAGTATATCTGCAGATGCTGTCTGTGACCACCTCATCTGGCTCATTAGGAACAACACACCTCCCTAGTGCCATTGCAGCTCCTCTGGAATGGTACTGCCATGCGCTATGTCTGTTACAACATCTAGAACCCCTAAGGTGGTGAGGCTGAGGGCTGTCAAATTCTCCGCAATTGAAGTTGCCATCTTGGGTGGAGTGGTCTTGATCCATTATGATTCCCTCTTCAAAGCAGAGAAGTAGGTAGGGGGCTCAGCCCTGTCATCGGCTCTGGAAAGAAATCATAGCAGCAAATAAAGTAGGAAGGGATGGCCCTAGGTACGGTTGAAACCATCAATAAAGTGATTATGGCCATTGTAAATGGAGGCACAGTCGAGGTGCACTCTGCAGGCCACCATGGGGTAACACTATTGCAGCTCCAAATCATGAAGAAGGTAAATACAGCATTTTATGCCCAGGTCCTTGACCTGCAGGCCTGGATCCAAGCTGCTGGTAGGTACACAGAGGGAAGGCAGTGCATCATAGCAACAATGACAACGATGAGTTTACATGAAGGAAGCAAGAAAGGGTATACACCCATCATTTAACGAAAAATGCAAAAATGTTGAATTTTACATCCAAATGTCACCCCATATATATGTGGGGTGGGGTAAAGTAAATAATACATGTGGGGAGGACTTTGGCTGGTCTCCCCCTGCATATATATGGCATGAAAAGGGGTGGAACCAAAATTCAAATATTTTGGTATTTCACTCAAAAATAATTGCAGTATTCACATGACTCCACAAGAGAGTACATCAAACTATATGTGTGGGTTGCTAAACAATTGAGTTGCATTGCTGCCTCATTGATACTCTGTTACAATGGAAAGGGGCACACCAGCCAAGTGGTAAAGTAGTGTGTGTTAGCTTTGGGTGCTAATCAAGCCATGTGTATGGAATGGCTGTCAAAGGTGATAAGGCGAAGGAGAGGGACATGACACATGATTAATCTTGGAAGGCATATTGGCCACGTTTTTTGAAAAACATTTGACAATACTGAATGTAATGCCATCACACATGATCAACATTGTACAAGTCAATCAAATCCCATTACATAGTCATGGGGTGGCAGCTGTTATGCCCCCAAAACACAAATGATGGCCTAGAGGTGTATGTGGAGACCCCTGTGAAGCAACCTGAATCCCCTCTCCCATTTTGTCTGCTCCAGTATGCCTATCCATTAGGTACAATTTGGTGAGTGCCTACCCTGGCCGCCTCACTGTACTGCACAGAGCCTCTGCCCTGAAGCAGACAGCCAAGCTCCCTACCAGGGTCCAAAAATGATTTGCACCATTATGAATCCAGAGTACGGTGACAAACCCACCACCACACTGTTATTGAGATACAGGTCTAGGGCACCACAATCACCACATTAACCATGCAATGCAACCCATGGGCTCACTGGTGCAATTCTTCATATAGAAATACATCCAAACAATAGCAACCCTCCTCTCCAGCTCACCGGTACAAAACCTGCACCTCCTTTATGGGCTCAACCACATCTTACCTCTCTCCAGCTTTTTTCCCACAATCTGCGGCCTTTGGTCTTACAGTTCAGTGTTGCATCTCTCTGCCCCTGTTGGCAATGTCCAGCACAGTAACGTTTAGCCATTTATTTTTCATTTCTGTTACTCTGTTTTGTAAAGGATTGTTCCTAGAGCACAATGTATCAACTGAGCAAAAGGGACAAACAAAGGTTAAAGCAGTTCTTGAGATGGCCATATTTGTCCCTTGCCACACTGGTACTCCTGCTGGCTCAGTGAGGCACCAGCTCCAGAGGTATCTGTCCTTTCTTCTAAATCAGCTGTTAAGGGCCCCCAACAAACTTGGAGCTAAATTATCACAACAAAACTCTCCTCCAAGGTTCTTTGGTTCATGTCCCATTCAGCACTAAATACATCTTGCCACACACTTATCAAAGAACTGACTACAAACAACAAACACCTCATGGGCCATGTTGATAACCTGGCTCTACAAACCCCAAGTAGGCGATCGCCGATGAAAATGCTCATGGCCTCAGCAGCTCTGACGACCATATTCACAGAGTAATAACCAAGTAGTATGCCATTGTTGTGCCCCACATGTCTTCTTTCGACCGTTTAGTTTGTGTGCATAATCCCTTTCTGACTATGATCAGCTATGCTCTAGTCATCCTGAGCACCGTACTGGAAGACACACTGCAATGATCATTCACTCCCTACCTACCAGCACCTCAGACCCTTTACCCTAAGTCATGAGATATCTGCCTGGGACATTCCACGCCTCAGAAAAACAACAGCCTGCCAGGTCCCTGACAAAGAACAGCTTCTGCTAACTTGGTGCGGCTATAATTCTGGACAGCTTCACCAGCACATGAAGGCCACATGCACCAATCAAACCAATGTTTGGCCCTTCTCATATAGGCCCATGGCCAAGACATCGTTCCCCTAAGGATCTTTTGGATCGGAATGTAAGCGCCAGTAATGATGTCAAGGCACTGCTGAGGATCAATTCACTACCTAATCTCTCTCCTTTGGCCAGCCCCAGTGCCTCTCATCCTAGCCTGCCTGCCATGTTCCAGATCCTTGCTGTCATTGGGAGGGCACCAGTTTACATGACAAATATTTCAATATTGTACAATGGATTTAACAAGTTTGCATGTGTCAGGGACTCAGGTAGGCAGAGACAAGGACAGGCTGGCCGCAGGGGTGTTG
Organism: Ambystoma mexicanum; assembly: GCF_040938575.1. Taxonomy (NCBI): domain Eukaryota; kingdom Metazoa; phylum Chordata; class Amphibia; order Caudata; family Ambystomatidae; genus Ambystoma; species Ambystoma mexicanum. The sequence continues at coordinate 784,523,895 of NC_090936.1, forward strand.
TGGGTACTGTTGTGGGCACTGGTGGGGAGAGACAAACAAAGCTGAAACCATACAAAAGGCTGCTTTGCCCCATGTGCAGGAGAAAGAGGTTAAAAACTGCATTTCCCAGCAGCCGGCGCCAAAGGACTACAATCCCCAGCATGCCCAGGGACGTTTTGGACCAATCGGGGACCAGGAATGGAGCGGCCGTCCCATCGCGCATGCGCAGAGCCCCGAGCACGGGGCTTGCGCTTGAGACTCCAAGCCGACAAGACGTTTGGACCGGAGCTCCAGCAAAACTACACGCGAGGGGCCCAGCCCCACCCGAGCAGCAGCCCGGCCCCTCGCCCACACGAGATAAGTACTCCTCCTTGCTAAGAGCCCAAGGGGATCGAGGGGGAAGTGCAGGGGGGATCGCTTGCTCACCCAGAGCCCCTGCACCGCTACGAAAAAGCTAAGTGGCCTAACTTTGGCGCTAAATGCGCCGGCGGCATTCTTTTGGGTTAAATTAACCTGTGCACGGGCGATTTGTCATTTGGGATGTTTCCGCCTCTCGGAGACCATAGAAACCCGTGAGGCAAAAACACAGCACTAGAAATACCTACCACAGATTTACAGCACCAATTGGTCACGAGGGTCTGCAGGAAGACCGCTTGTGCATTTTATCACGTTTGCAGGGGTCTGCAAGAAGATCGCCTGCGTAGCATAGTGCGAAAGCACTATACAGGTCTTGAGAGGCCATTTTAGCGTGTGTCTGTGTGAGTGGAAGTTGCATGAGGTGAATGCAGACAATGATAATGGGCATGTTTTAATGCTTGTTACTTTCTTTTAGCTTGGACCTTTTGAAAACATCCCTTCAGACGTGCCAAGGACGCGACCGCTCTTCATGGACGAGACACAGAACCAGAGCTAAGTTGCATGCTAACTCCTGTACCGATCTGATGACTTAGGGTTAGGCAGTATAAGAATGTTCTTATGTGCAAGATGGTGCTTATGTATAAGTAGTTAGTAAGGGCTGAGGACACCAGAACAAAAGTGCGCAGCAACCAATCCTTCATACCCCAATCCCACCCATAACCTCTACCTCACCCTCAATGCTGTTTACCTAACTCCCCCTACCTATCCAACCATCGAGACCCTAACCCTCCTTCCCCGCTCTGGTCCAGGAAACCCGTGTAAGCCCTGACTTGCGGGCTCAACGACCAAAGTGGGGGTGGTTGGTACTACGTCGCTCCTGCGCCTTGGATTCTGGACTTCGTGACAGCATGTCCATGAAGTTACAGTGGTGGCATTGGTTCTCTGATCCACAGTAACCTAGTTTCAAGAAAGAACACAACACATTACAACCAAAGCACACGGTTTGAGTTTGCTCTACATTGTCTCGTTGTTTATATGAGGATGAGGCTTGTGAGCGCAAACAACACTTGGATTGCAGTTCATACGAGTCACAAGGTTTCTTTGCATAGAACAAACAGTCTGCTCTCGGTCAGTCTAAATGCTGACACAACTCAAAGGTTGTTCAGCTCGGGTGCAGGTTGAAAACACAGTCCACCATTTTAGAACACAAAACAAGAGTTGAAATAAAAATGGCAGACGATTCTTAAAATGGCGGCGAAGTTGATCAAGAATTGAAACATTTCAGGCACGGTTTTCCGTGGAACACGAATGGGCTTAGGCCAATATTCATAACAAGGCGGTATTATACGAATACAGTTTAACAAACCCTCCTTTTGGCCTAATCCAAGAGCATTACTGAAACATTCACTATGCTCAAAACCCCACATCTCAATGTCTGTACATCCTGAATCACATTTTTCAGAAATATCGAATGCCATAAGTTCCCTGGTAGTAATATCCTTCATTACAAAAGTGTTATCAGTTTTCTTGGGCTCATGTACTTTCGGTCCAAATGTACCTATCGTTTGTGCACAACAACCTCCTAACATCGAACATATGGCAGGAAGACATTGTATAAAGCAACAACAAAACAGTAGAACACCAAGAACTATCATTAGGACTGCAAAGAGCTTCCAGACCCATGAATGTAGTAGGTCCCAGAACCAAGCACTAAGATCCCAGTTTGCCTCGGGGACATGTAATTCCTTACTCCGGATATGCAGATTTTGTACTGCCTTGAATATGGTAGGGGAGGAGTCAGGGAAGAAAACACAGCATGCAGATCCCACCAATTTACATACCCCACCACGCTCAGCTAGGATGATGTCTAACACCATCCTATTTTGGAGGGCCACTAATCTAATGGCCTTTTGCTCTAGCATCATGTTGTACAGAATATCAGTGGTTCTTTTGATGGTTTTCTCCAGTACCCTTGCTAGTCTGCTGATATCCTCAGAGTTTATTATCTGTCCCCAAAATGGCACAAAGGATTTTTCTGCATCGCCCATGACTTGTGAAGGAGTATCAGCATTCCCATCCCATCTTGGATGAGCTCTGGAGACTTCAGAAGTGGTAGCCACATATACCCCACGTAACAAGATACCCAAATAACAAGTACCCTGCCAATCTCTAAGTAACCAAGGATACGCTTCATTGCCAGAGACAAAGTAAATGGGATCTCCTACATACAAAGGTCTGTCCTCACTGGTCAGATTTGCAATTTTAGTACAACCCTCGAATGTACCCATTGGATGAGAAACATCCCTTTGTATGCAGAAGGAAACAGAGTTGGGGTTATGATTAATATTATAGGAAGGAGGCATTGCATCCCGTGTTCCTACGGGAGCCATTTTGAAAGAAATGAGTGATTGAAAAGGCCTAGAGTCTATCATAAGGCCTAATAGAAGCAACATTAAGTTTTCTCCTATTTGCAGAGAGGGAACTTCCCAAATGTGTTAGGACTTGTTTTTCGAACTCATTTAGATTAGTCCAGTCAAAGTTCTCAGAAATACTATTGCTCCAACGACCAAAGAGTAGTGCCCTGAGCGAGGCATAGCATGCAGTAGTTAAAGGAAGAGGATGAATATACCAGCCCAATCCCTTTTCCCCGTGTTGTGGCAAATGTGAACACACTCGCAATTTTTTCTGTTTAGAATTGCAAGGGTCGCATTTATGATCATTAGAAGAGTGTTATTGTGATAACCCTGTCTATGTTGGGAGTTTTGAGAAGGAAGAGTGTGCAGATGCACGAAATGTGGAGACACAGTGGAGATAATTTCAGTAGGTAACAAAGTCTCAAGTGGACACACCCCTTCCACATACCAGAATGCAAGCAAAAATACAATTACTAAACAGATCAGTACTGTGATTAGAAAACAATGGGTACTCAGGGACCATGATCTTTAATGAACAGATTCTTTATCAGCCACGAGACCAACAGCTTGTTCCGCACAAGTAGATTTAGGAAAGGACATTGTTTCTCAGAGTCTGTTTAGAAGCCTCTCCGTTAGGCTCTTTTAGTTCATCCATCGGTGGGTCCTGACCATGTGGCCTATCTTGCTTGAAGGTAACTTTGCCGGTCCCTGCCTCTTATTTATTTTTCAGTGAAAGAGTGATAAGGGACTGGCTCAATGATGATTCCTTGTGGGCACCGCCAATGCTGTGCTGTAAGTCTGATTCCTCGGGTGCAGATCGTACCTCAAGACTCCAGGTATGGTGTGATCTGCGAACAGAGTGTCATTGCTTCCTGAAGGAAGTGATGAAGCAGAGGCAAGATTGCTCAATGGTGAAGAAAAATCCGAAGAAGAACTTGAAGGCAAAGCAGCAGTCTCCCCAGGCTCAGGAAGGATTTCCAGGACACCCTCGGTGTTGGTTAGAACAGACTTGTCATGAGGAACAGAGCGAACAATTTCCTTCTCTTCCCCTTTGTCGTGGGGCAGAGGAAAAGGTATCTTCTTGAGGTGCGTTGCGTGGATCCAGTGTCATTTTCTGTCTACTCATACAGTGGTCTGTGTGGCCAACAGGACTTGGACCGGTCCTTTCCAGCGAGGTGCCTGACAGGAGGCTCTTTCAAACGATTTGATGAGCACCCACGTGCCAGGTCGGAGTCGATGACCTGGATCCTCATATTTTACTGGGAGGGTTTCTCGCACCTGTTGATAAATCAAATACAAGTTTTGAGTTAACTGGTCACAGTAATTCAGAAAGGAGTAAATGCTCTACATCTTTTAACCGCTTGGGCTTGGGTACATTCCAAATATTGGCTGGTCTCCCCATGATTATCTCATAGGGAGAGAGCCCAGTGTTTGTTTGTGGGGTCATCCGCATGGGCAATAGAGCTATCGGTAAGGCATCTGGCCATTTCAAATTGCTACTAGCACACATTTTAGCCAATTTATTCTTCAATATACCGCTGTGGCGTTCTACAAATCTCTGATACCCCGCATTTCACCTCCCGACTCACCTTCGCGGGATGCCCTTGCCACTTACCCGCAGCTACAACTACAATGGACCACATCCTTTACACCTACGGCTGAACGCAGTGCATCCCTTACTTGCCCCTCTCCTTTAGACCTTTCTTTACATCCCCCTTATTTACAAGTATATCCTGTAATGCCTGTCCAATGCCATTTTGTATCTAGATGCCTTTATACTGTGCCTACTGACCTGATTTGCACTGCTGTTAGCTGCCTAATTGTGCCATTTTGAATCTAGATGTCCCTATACTGTGCCTACTGACCTGATTTGCACTGCTGTTAGCTGCCTAATTGTGCCATTTTGAATCTTGATGTCCCTGTACTGTGCCTACTGACTTGATTTGCACTGCCGTTAGCTGCCTAATTGTGCCATTTTGAATCTAGTTGTCCCTGTACTGTGCCTACTGACCTGATTTGCACTGCCGTTAGCTGCCTAATTGTGCCATTTTGAATCTAGATGTCCCTGTACTGTGCCTAATGACCTGATTTGCACTGCCGTTAGCTGCCTAATTGTGCCATTTTGAATCTAGATGTCCCTGTACTGTGCCTACTGACCTGATTTGCACTGCCGTTAGCTACCTAATTGTGCCATTTTGAATCTAGATGTCCCTGTACTGTGCCTACTGACCTGATTTGCACTGCTGTTAGCTGCCTAATTGTGCCATTTTGAATCTAGATGTCCCTGTACTGTGCCTACTGACCTGATTTGCACTGCTGTTAGCTGCCTAATTGTGCCATTTTGAATCTAGATGTCCCTGTACTGTGCCTACTGACTTGATTTGCACTGGCGTTAGCTGCCTAATTGTGCCATTTTGAATCTAGATGTCCCTGTACTGTGCCTACTGACCTGATTTGCACTGCCGTTAGCTGCCTAATTGTGCCATTTTGAATCTAGATGTCCCTGTACTATGCCTACTGACCTGATTTGCACTGCTGTTAGCTGCCTAATTGTGCCATTTTGAATCTAGATGTTCCTGTACTGTGCCTATTGACCTGAGTTACACTGTTGCTGGCTGCCTAGTCGCGCCACCTCTACTCCTTTATACCCTTTGTCCTGAACCCATATAATTATATCCTCAGTCCCCTGAGAAATACAAGCTGCGACATGCAGCTAAGAACCTGTGCCAGCATTGACCTTATATTCATAGTCTTCCTAGGACTATCAGCCTGCACTGCTGCCAGCTACCGTGCAAGTAACACTAAGACCTTACTTATTCGCCCATCAACCATGCTCTACCATCCCGAGCCCCTATCGAACCCTTACCTCAATGACCCAGCCCTCTGGCTCAAGCACTTTGCTACCAAACCCACTCCAAACATCCCATGTACTTTACAACAAAGGAATAGCAGACTTAGAACTAGACTGCCCAGACCACCTTGTATTTTGCGCAATCGCTCTGCCCTTCCACTGCCCAACTCTACCACAACGCCTAGTCCTCCACCATCCACCTTACCCATCGCAGCACTCAAGGGAGCCCTTATCAATGCTAGATCCCTCACGGCGCACGCCCTTGACATCGCTGACCTCATCACGGTCCAGAACCTTGACTTCCTAGCTATTACCGAAACCTGGTTACATGACGCCTCTGGCCCACTCCTCGCTCTATCCCTACCCAAGGGTTATACCATCATCAGAAACGACCGCCATTCCAACTTGTCGAAAGGAGGAGGAGCCGCTTTTATTCATAACAACAAAATCGTTATGAGAGCTACTCCCCACATACAACTTAGTTCTGCAGAATCTCTCTCAGTGAAACTATCGCTCTCTCCTACCAATACTGCTACACTCCACCTTATATACAGACCTCCAGGCCCATTGGGTTCATTCACAGATGATGTTGCATCCACCTTGTCGACTAACACCAAGCCCAACTCTCAGATACTGCTACTAGGAGACCTCAACCTAGGTCTCTCAGATCCCAAGGACCACATGGCCACTGAAGTAGACACCACCCTCTCCAACCTAGGTTTCCAGCAGCGTATTCGTGATCCTACACACATCAAAGGAAGAACGCTCAACTGGCTAGCCGACCTTAACTGTAACACCAATGTCACTTCTAATGATGCATGCGCCTGGTCTGACCATCATGTTATTACCTTCCTCCTGCCAGCCACCAACCCCCAGCCAATACCTACCATAGCCCCCGCTATACCTACCAGAAATAAAAAAGATATCACCAGGGAGAAATCTTATCCTCCCTTGCTTGAACACTCTTGCTGCACAGCAGAAGGACAAGGACCCCACTGTCCTAGTAGACACTTATAACAGCCTAATGACCAACGCCATTGAGAGCCTAGCTCCACTAAAAATCCGTAAAGCCTGAACACCTGGTTCACCCGGCAGCTCAACGCGCTGCGCAAAGAAAAGCGCAAGGCTGAAGCCCTTTGGAAAAGCCACGCCAATGCTGCCAATAAAGCCTCCCTTCTAATCACCTCTCTTAACTACAAGGAGGCCATATTACAAGCCAAAAAGGAGACATACAACTCACGAATATCCCAGGCAGAATCGAACACTAGAGAATTATTCAAAATCCTCAAAGAGCTAGAATCTACCTCACCTGCCCCGGACACGCGCACCAAGGACAGCACCTGGTGCAACAATATACAAAATGCCCTTCTCAACAAAATATCCACCTTGCAATCCAAAATTAACGCCAAACAAAATACCCTCCACACCCCTACATTTAGCAATACCAGGCCACCTAAAATAACAACCCCTGACTCCCCGGTGCCGTTCAGCTTTACACCACTCACCGTTCTGGAGGTTGAAAAAATCATCTGCAACTTAAAACCCTCAAACTGCCAAGGGGACACCTGTCCAGCCCCGATCATTAAGGAGTCGGCTCACGACCTCGCTCCTTTTATCACCTCTTTCATCAACGCCTCCTTTCAATCGGGAGTGGTCCCCAATAACCTAAAGGATGCTTGGGTTATCCCTCTCCTAAAAAAACCCACCTTAGACCCGGAGGTTCCAACCAATTATGGAGCAAGGCTCCCAAATAAAACCGAATGACTGAGTGTTTCCTTGAATATATATAGAATGGACAACCTCACGGCGGTCCTGCATGGAGATCGTACCTCAGTTGAGAACGCATGGTCGGAATTTCAGGCTAAATATGTGACATGAAAAATGTGTGCAAAGCGTCTCTATGTTTGGAGACTTTCTAGTTAATGGCTGAATTTCTCTGCTATGTTAAACTCGCAAGTTCTAATATGTCCATGTGCCCAATGTCAGGCAGTTAATACTGGTTCGGAGATAGATACTAGTCTCTTCTAGCCCTTCAGATGGTACTATGTGCAAGGGGGCAGGGGGGAGGGTAGGGGTAGTTAGGTTTGATGAAGCTACTCAAAATGTATGTGATGTGCATTAGATACTAAACGTTTTACACACTGTTTTATTATTGATGTGATATTCTTTGCACTTGACCGTCTCGTCGCAAATGCTTCTATTTCAAAAACTAATAAAAGTCAAATTTAAAAAAATAAAAAAAAACTGAAAGAGATCTGAGCGCTTTTCTAGGGCTAATTGGATATCACTGAAGGTTTATCCCAAATTTTTCAGACAAAACATCTAGGCCAACTGATTCGTTCAAGAACGCCGAACCCCAGAAACTCTATTGGATGGAAGAGGATAATATATGTTATAACACCGTAAAACAAACCCTGTGCCAGAACCCAATCCTAAAGGTAGTAGACTTTTCTAAAGAGTTCATACTGCAAACCGATGGCTCCCTTACAGGGCTAGGAGCAGTCCTATATCTAGTTTGCGACGGATTACAACATCCCATCTAGTTTACAAAGTCGACTGCTTTTTCCCATGTGAATGAAAAATGACTCTGTGCTGCAGCTAGAGGCCTTGGCCTTCAAGTAAGTCATTATCCATCTTAGATACTACCTCTGAGGAAGGAAGTTCACATTTGTCACAGGCCATTCTCTCGTACAGTGTATTAGCCAACAAAAGACTCCAAATCTCGTGTCATGCAATGGTTTCTAGACCAGCAACCTTACTGTTTCACGGTGGAACACTGAAAAGGTAAATACCAGGGGTTTGTAGATTTCCTTTCCTGGTTCCCCTGTGAAAAAGATGCGGCTACATCGCATGGAAGAAGGGTAAGTGAGAAACCTGAAGGTATCTCACCCGTTAGTCCCGGGGATCTGTCATGCAGGAGGCCAGGACATGGTAATCGCTATTGGATCCAGTTCCTGGGGGTGGACCAGTGCAGAGGATCACCTGAATGGGGGTCTTTAGGGAGTAGAAGTGGGACACCGAAGGGTGAGACGTGGTATCCACTTCCTTATGACACTTTTTCCCCACCCAACCCAGTAGAATATTTAGAAACACTAACCACTACCCTCCCACCTTTTCCAACACAATCACTTTCTCACACTGTGAGCGACAATGGACTAACACCCGAGCCGTATACCTGACATATACCAACACAAGGGTCAGGCAGAGTCAGGCAATTGCTGATATTTGCACACACCTAACTGCCCTTTCCCTTACCCACAGGGATAAAATGCGGAGCACAAGAGCATGCTCAGAGCAAGGTCGAATGCAAGAAGAAGCAGCCATTCCAGGATGGCAGTTCACATGGAGGAGAAAGGTGGCGAGGCCTAAAAGGACGTCAAGGAGGACATTTCCCTTGCCCTTTTCAACCCAGACCTGCAAAGCCTCAGACAAAAGAAACTTAAGGACGGGAATCGCAGCTGGTGAATGGTGTGACGGATGTCAGTGGTACATGGAATCCCCCGCACTGCTAGCCAGGGTGGGAAGACATGGTTGCTACCATGGTACCGCCCTTAACTCCATCGGCAAAAGAAACATCAACATTTTCAGCACAGCCAGTGAGTTGGAAGAACCTAATAGTATGACGGACTGTGTTAAGCTCAAGGTTGCAGTGGCAACATTAAGAAGATTATGATATAAGGGTCTTTTTTTTTAACAAACTTGGTACCAGAGATAGAGTGGTCCAGCGCCATGTGGGTACTCATTCAGAGGTCTCTGGCTGGTACCCCTGTCCTGAACAAGGAGACTTTGTCAAACAAAAGAGTATTGAAAACTACCAGTACTACGAGGCCACAGGAAGGCCGACGTGAAGTGTCAAGGTGGTCATACGAGGGTCAAGCCAAACCCCTTGTTCAATTGAAAGTCCTTGACGCGTTGCTAAAGTTTTGATGATTTGGGAAGTGTGAACCCGACTGAGGGAGTTATGAAACAGGGGTTATCACCCAGCTGAGGGAAATGCCCTGTAAACTATGATTTTGTGGAGCATCCGCTTGCTTCCAGCTAACAGAGTGACCCCGCGACATATGATCGCCCTTTGGAGGTCTTTGTTTAACATTGGGAAGTTTTTTAGAAGATCTGATCCCACATGAGAGGGATCTAAGAGTAAAGGGAAATCACCCAACGTGAAGATAAATAGAAGCAACTTTTGTTTTCTCTTTTTTAATGCATCAGGCCCTCTGAAGCAAAAGAATTTGCACGAAAGGGATTTGAACACAGAAGGTCCTGTTATTGTGGAAAGGAACTGTAACCTCATGCTGCAGAAGCCCAGGAGTGTGCTGTGCTCACAAGTCCCGCCTTGTCCCGTTCTAAAAACATGGGGAAGGGAGACCCTCCAGCCATAACATCCTGACTTATCATTTGTTGAACACTTCTTTATTCTCTTGTGAAAATGATCCCACACTTTTTTTGTAGCATAGTAGTATGGATTGGCAATAGGTTTTGTAGGACAGGCCCTTTTTATTTGACTAGACTCCACTCGGACTGTATTATTATTATTTGATGGTTGTAGCTTGCTCCCACCTTAGATTTAGGTTTAGAGCACATGCTAGAAAATTACCACGGTTGTGGGCTGATTTGCACCGAAATAAAAAACTAACATGAAACTGACATACTAGTTTTCCTTATTCATTTAACACATAACAGATCCGCACACTGACAATCAGTGCACATCAGTTCATGCCACTTATATAAACTTGGTGCAGATTCATTTAAATGAATGATTAATTTGAAATGCAAGTAGATACATTTTGAGAATAGACTTTTACGTGCAGTCTCTAAGAAGGGTCTTTGTTCACTTTGTGGAGCAGGAAGAACACAGTGCGGTAGAAATGTTACTTTAGCATCCATGCTAAGCAGGAAGGCTGTTTACCAGTCCTTCAGAGCTTTCAGAAAGGCTGGCTGAATTTAAAGGGAGGTGGTTTTGAATGACTGATATGTTGCATCACAGAAAAGGCAGGCATTTTTACAGTTTATGTAGGTCGTATTTAGATTCTGCGGAGGTTTCAGAAAAAGGCTTAAAACGGTTTGCAGATGGAAAGGCTGGCTCCCACGCTCTCTCACTCACTATCTCAGGCTGCTAGTCTTACATAATCTCTGGCTTCAGGTTCCTGGCTGGCAGTCATCTCAGAAGAGTTTTGCTGACCCTGGGGCGAAGTGTGCAGGCAGAAATCCTGACAGAAGACTCAGTGGGCCTGATTTACAAAAGCGTTCATCAAGGGGAAAATGTTGTTGAAAAACGCTTTGTAAATCAGGGCCTGTGGGGCTTGTTTTAGGTGAAGAGGGAGCTGGACAGGGGCATTGGCAGTTCAGGACACATTTAAACAGGTTATCCTTGGCGATTTCAGTTAATGTGAGGAGCAAGCCAATGTGCAAATGATTTGTGATCAGATAGTGTAGAGTGGGAAATTTGTTTTTAGGTGTTGCACTGTACAGTGAAAGTTGTAAATGTGTATAACTGTGTTTATTTATTTTTCTGATTCATGCGACACAACTCAAAGGTAATAGTAGTATAGCCTATATAGTAAACTCACGGTCAATTTCCACAGTGTGCTGCCTAGTTACCAAAATACACTGTCCTGAAGGCTCATTTATAAAAAAAAAGAACAGTTTAAAATCTAGCATAGCAAATCACTTTTATTGCAGAGAAATTGAAAAAGTGAATTGCACTTAGAAATGTTTATTGTCAATTCCTGGTTCCATGATGCTCGGGATAAGTGAACGTTTTGAATTGTATACTAAGTCTGTATTTTGCAAATTTCTAACTTCTGATAAAGAATGACAATTCAAAAATCGAATTATCTCAGAACATGTATGCGTTTTTAATCTATGATGGTGACACTGGGCACTTGGAATACCCAATAGTGAGTTTGTACTACCACACTTGGTAATTCATTTTACCATGTGTGATAAAACAACAACAAAATTGGTTGTTGTACATTTGATTTTAGAAGGGGTATGTATGTGTGTGAATGTTCATATGTCATTTACATGGTAAATGTGTTCTGAGATGCAAGCCAAAAGGGTATACACGCGGTATTGTAAATGAAATACTGCAGGAACATAGAGTCAACATTGGGCGTGTACTAAGTCCAGTATTTACTTGCTGTCAGTGATCCTCGCATAAGAACCATTATCAGACAGTAGTCTAAAGTTAGACTCACCACTATACCAACAAAAAAAATAGTACCACCCGAAATACAGTAAAAAAAGAAAATGCCTCTACACCACTTACAAAAGCTTTGCATATCAATTGAAATGCATATATACCTTCTATTCATAGTGGTTATGGCATGCATGCACATCATGTGCTGTGTGACACAGGTAACTTATGCGCAGAGGGACATTCCTCGAATGTTCTCATCTGCTGCCTCGTGGAGCTAGTTTACACACATGTGCTATGTCAGTCCTCCTGCTTTCAGCCATTTGTTGCCTGATTCCCTTTTTTTTCCTTCTCTGTGCAACAATTCCTGCTGCCTGGCAATGTGTCACTGGTTGATGGCCACTTACACTGTCTTGTAGTGCGTGCTTGTCACCCACAGTCTGTTAAATTCTGCTGGGGCCCTGTGCAGTATATCTGCAGATGCTGTCTGTGACCACCTCATCTGGCTCATTAGGAACAACACACCTCCCTAGTGCCATTGCAGCTCCTCTGGAATGGTACTGCCATGCGCTATGTCTGTTACAACATCTAGAACCCCTAAGGTGGTGAGGCTGAGGGCTGTCAAATTCTCCGCAATTGAAGTTGCCATCTTGGGTGGAGTGGTCTTGATCCATTATGATTCCCTCTTCAAAGCAGAGAAGTAGGTAGGGGGCTCAGCCCTGTCATCGGCTCTGGAAAGAAATCATAGCAGCAAATAAAGTAGGAAGGGATGGCCCTAGGTACGGTTGAAACCATCAATAAAGTGATTATGGCCATTGTAAATGGAGGCACAGTCGAGGTGCAATCTGCAGGCCACCATGGGGTAACACTATTGCAGCTCCAAATCATGAAGAAGGTAAATACAGCATTTGATGCCCAGGTCCTTGACCTGCAGACCTGGATCCAAGCTGCTGGTAGGTACACAGAGGGAAGGCAGTGCATCATAGCAACAATGACAATGATGAGTTTACATGAAGGAAGCAAGAAAGGGTATACACCCATCATTTAACGAAAAATGCAAAAATGTTGAATTTTACATCCAAATGTCACCCCATATATATGTGGGGGTGGGGTAAAGTAAATAATACATGTGGGGAGGACTTTGGCTGGTCTCCCCCTGCATATATATGGCATGACAAGGGGTGGAACCAAAATTCAACTATTTTGGTATTTCACTCAAAAATAATTGCAGTATTCACATGACTCCACAAGAGAGTACATCAAACTATATGTGTGGGTTGCTAAACAATTGAGTTGCATTGCTGCCTCATTGATACTCTGTTACAATGGAAAGGGGCACACCAGCCAAGTGGTAAAGTAGTGTGTGTTAGCTTTGGGTGCTAATCAAGCCATGTGTATGGAATGGCTGTCAAAGGTGATAAGGCGAAGGAGAGGGACATGACACATGATTAATCTTGGAAGGCATATTGGCCACGTTTTTTGAAAAACATTTGACAATACTGAATGTAATGCCATCACACATGATCAACATTGTACAAGTCAATCAAATCCCATTACATAGTCATGGGGTGGCAGCTGTTATGCCCCCAAAACACAAATGATGGCCTAGAGGTGTATGTGGAGACCCCTGTGAAGCAACCTGAATCCCCTCTCCCATTTTGTCTTCTCCAGTATGCCTATCCATTAGGTACAATTTGGTGAGTGCCCTGGCCGCCTCACTGTACTGCACAGAGCCTCTGCCCTGAAGCAGACAGCCAAGCTCCCTACCAGGGTCCAAAAATGATTTGCACCATTATGAATCCAGAGTACGGTGACAAACCCACCACCACACTGTTATTGAGATACAGGTCTAGGGCACCACAATCACCACATTAACCATGCAATGCAACCCATGGGCTCACTGGTGCAATTCTTCATATAGAAATACATCCAAACAATAGCAACCCTCCTCTCCAGCTCATCGGTACAAAACCTGCACCTCCTTTATGGGCTCAACCACATCTTACCTCTCTCCAGCTTTTTTCCCACAATCTGCGGCCTTTGGTCTTACAGTTCAGTGTTGCATCTCTCTGCCCCTGTTGGCAATGTCCAGCACAGTAACGTTTAGCCATTTATTTTTCATTTCTGTTACTCTGTTTTGTAAAGGATTGTTCCTAGAGCACAATGTATCAACTGAGCAAAAGGGACAAACAAAGGTTAAAGCAGTTCTTGAGATGGCCATATTTGTCCCTTGCCACACTGGTACTCCTGCTGGCTCAGTGAGGCACCAGCTCCAGAGGTATCTGTCCTTTCTTCTAAATCAGCTGTTAAGGGCCCCCAACAAACTTGGAGCTAAATTATCACAACAAAACTCTCCTCCAAGGTTCTTTGGTTCATGTCCCATTCAGCACTAAATACATCTTGCCACACACTTATCAAAGAACTGACTACAAACAACAAACACCTCATGGGCCATGTTGATAACCTGGCTCTACAAACCCCAAGTAGGCGATCGCCGATGAAAATGCTCATGGCCTCAGCAGCTCTGACGACCATATTCACAGAGTAATAACCAAGTAGTATGCCATTGTTGTGCCCCACATGTCTTCTTTCGACCGTTTAGTTTGTGTGCATAATCCCTTTCTGACTATGATCAGCTATGCTCTAGTCATCCTGAGCACCGTACTGGAAGACACACTGCAATGATCATTCACTCCCTACCTACCAGCACCTCAGACCCTTTACCCTAAGTCATGAGATATCTGCCTGGGACATTCCACGCCTCAGAAAAACAACAGCTTGCCAGGTCCCTGACAAAGAACAGCTTCTGCTAACTTGGTGCGGCTATAATTCTGGACAGCTTCACCAGCACATGAAGGCCACATGCACCAATCAAACCAATGTTTGGCCCTTCTCATATAGGCCCATGGCCAAGACATCGTTCCCCTAAGGATCTTTTGGATCGGAATGTAAGCGCCAGTAATGATGTCAAGGCACTGCTGAGGATCAATTCACTACCTAGTCTCTCTCCTTTGGCCAGCCCCAGTGCCTCTCATCCTAGCCTGCCTGCCATGTTCCAGATCCTTGCTGTCATTGGGAGGGCACCAGTTCACATGACAAATATTTCAATATTGTACAATGGATTTAACAAGTTTGCATGTCCATGAAGTTACAGTGGTGGCATTGGTTCTCTGATCCACAGTAACCTAGTTTCAAGAAAGAACACAACACATTACAACCAAAGCACACGGTTTGAGTTTGCTCTACATTGTCTCGTTGTTTATATGAGGATGAGGCTTGTGAGCGCAAACAACACTTGGATTGCAGTTCATACGAGTCACAAGGTTTCTTTGCATAGAACAAACAGTCTGCTCTCGGTCAGTCTAAATGCTGACACAACTCAAAGGTTGTTCAGCTCGGGTGCAGGTTGAAAACACAGTCCACCATTTTAGAACACAAAACAAGAGTTGAAATAAAAATGGCAGACGATTCTTAAAATGGCGGCGAAGTTGATCAAGAATTGAAACATTTCAGGCACGGTTTTCCGTGGAACACGAATGGGCTTAGGCCAATATTCATAACAAGGCGGTATTATACGAATACAGTTTAACAAACCCTCCTTTTGGCCTAATCCAAGAGCATTACTGAAACATTCACTATGCTCAAAACCCCACATCTCAATGTCTGTACATCCTAAATCACATTTTTCAGAAATATCGAATGCCATAAGTTCCCTGGTAGTAATATCCTTCATTACAAAAGTGTTATCAGTTTTCTTGGGCTCATGTACTTTCGGTCCAAATGTACCTATCGTTTGTGCACAACAACCTCCTAACATCGAACATATGGCAGGAAGACATTGTATAAAGCAACAACAAAACAGTAGAACACCAAGAACTATCATTAGGACTGCAAAGAGCTTCCAGACCCATGAATGTAGTAGGTCCCAGAACCAAGCACTAAGATCCCAGTTTGCCTCGGGGACATGTAATTCCGTACTCCGGATATGCAGATTTTGTACTGCCTTGAATATGGTAGGGGAGGAGTCAGGGAAGAAAACACAGCATGCAGATCCCACCAATTTACATACCCCACCACGCTCAGCTAGGATGATGTCTAACACCATCCTATTTTGGAGGGCCACTAATCTAATGGCCTTTTGCTCTAGCATCATGTTGTACAGAATATCAGTGGTTCTTTTGATGGTTTGCTCCAGTACCCTTGCTAGTCTGCTGATATCCTCAGAGTTTATTATCTGTCCCCAAAATGGCACAAAGGATTTTGCTGCATCGCCCATGACTTGTGAAGGAGTATCAACATTCCCATCCCATCTTGGATGAGCTCTGGAGACTTCAGAAGTGGTAGCCACATATACCCCACGTAACAAGATACCCAAATAACAAGTACCCTGCCAATCTCTAAGTAACCAAGGATACGCTTCATTGCCAGAGACAAAGTAAATGGGATCTCCTACATACAAAGGTCTGTCCTCACTGGTCAGATTTGCAATTTTAGTACAACCCTCGAATGTACCCATTGGAGGAGAAACATCCCTTTGTATGCAGAAGGAAACAGAGTTGGGGTTATGATTAATATTATAGGAAGGAGGCATTGCATCCCGTGTTCCTACGGGAGCCATTTTGAAAGAAATGAGTGATTGAAAAGGCCTAGAGTCTATCATAAGGCCTAATAGAAGCAACATTAAGTTTTCTCCTATTTGCACAGAGGGAACTTCCCAAAGGTGTTAGGACTTGTTTTTCGAACTCATTTAGATTAGTCCAGTCAAAGTTCTCAGAAATACTATTGCTCCAACGACCAAAGAGTAGTGCCCTGAGCGAGGCATAGCATGCAGTAGTTAAAGGAAGAGGATGAATATACCAGCCCAATCCCTTTTCCCCGTGTTGTGGCAAATGTGAACACACTCGCAATTTTTTCTGTTTAGAATTGCAAGGGTCGCATTCATGATCATTAGAAGAGTGTTATTGTGATAACCCTGTCTATGTTGGGAGTTTTGAGAAGGAAGAGTGTGCAGATGCACGAAATGTGGAGACACAGTGGAGATAATTTCAGTAGGTAACAAAGTCTCAAGTGGACACACCGCTTCCACATACCAGAATGCAAGCAAAAATACAATTACTAAACAGATCAGTACTGTGATTAGAAAACAATGGGTACTCAGGGACCATGATCTTTAATGAACAGATTCTTTATCAGCCACGAGACCAATAGCTTGTTCCGCACATGTAGATTTAGGAAAGGACATTGTTTCTCAGAGTCTGTTTAGAAGCCTCTCCGTTAGGCTCTTTTAGTTCATCCATCAGTGGGTCCTGACCATGTGGCCTATCTTGCTTGAAGGTAACTTTGCCGGTCCCTGCCTCTTATTTATTTTTCAGTGAAAGAGTGATAAGGGACTGGCTCAATGATGATTCCTTGTGGGGACCGCCAATGCTGTGCTGTAAGTCTGATTCCTCGGGTGCAGATCGTACCTCAAGACTCCAGGTATGGTGTGATCTGCGAACAGAGTGTCATTGCTTCCTGAAGGAAGTGATGAAGCAGAAGCAAGATTGCTCAATGGTGAAGAAAAATCTGAAGAAGAACTTGAAGGCAAAGCAGCAGTCTCCCCAGGCTCAGGAAGGATTTCCAGGACACCCTCGGTGTTGGTTAGAACAGACTTGTCATGAGGAACAGAGCGAACAATTTCCTTCTCTTCCCCTTTGTCGTGGGGCAGAGGAAAAGGTATCTTCTTGAGGTGCGTTGCGTGGATCCAGTGTCATTTTCTGTCTACTCATACAGTGGTCTGTGTGGCCAACAGGACTTGGACCGGTCCTTTCCAGCGAGGTGCCTGACAGGAGGCTCTTTCAAATGATTTGATGAGCACCCACGTGCCAGGTCGGAGTCGATGACTTGGATCCTCGTATTTTACTGGGAGGGTTTCTCGCACCTGTTGATAAATCAAATACAAGTTTTGAGTTAACTGGTCACAGTACTTTAGAAAGGAGTAAATGCTCTACATCTTTTAACCGCTTGGGCTTGGGTACATTCCAAATATTGGCTGGTCTCCCCATGATTATCTCATAGGGAGAGAGCCCAGTGTTTGTTTGTGGGGTCATCCGCATGGGCAATAGAGCTATCGGTAAGGCATCTGGCCATTTCAAATTGCTACTAGCACACATTTTAGCCAATTTATTCTTCAATATACCGTTGTGGCGTTCTACAAATCTCGGATACCCCGCATTTCACCTCCCGACTCACCTTCGCGGGATGCCCTTGCCACTTACCTGCAGCTACAACTACAATGGACCACATCCTTTACACCTACGGCTGAACACAGTGCATCCCTTACTTGCCCCTCTCTTTTAGACCTTTCTTTACATCCCCCTTATTTACAAGTATATCCTGTAATGCCTGTCCAATGCCATTTTGTATCTAGATGCCTTTATACTGTGCCTACTGACCTGATTTGCACTACTGTTAGCTGCCTAATTGTGCCATTTTGAATCTAGATGTCCCTATACTGTGCCTACTGACCTGATTTGCACTGCTGTTAGCTGCCTAATTGTGCCATTTTGAATCTTGATGTCCCTGTACTGTGCCTACTGACTTGATTTGCACTGCCGTTAGCTGCCTAGTTGTGCCATTTTGAATCTAGTTGTCCCTGTACTGTGCCTACTGACCTGATTTGCACTGCCGTTAGCTGCCTAATTGTGCCATTTTGAATCTAGATGTCCCTGTACTGTGCCTACTGACCTGATTTGCACTGCCGTTAGCTGCCTAATTGTGCCATTTTGAATCTAGATGTCCCTGTACTGTGCCTAGTGACCTGATTTGCACTGCCGTTAGCTGCCTAATTGTGCCATTTTGAATCTAGATGTCCCTGTACTGTGCCTACTGACCTGATTTGCACTGCCGTTAGCTGCCTAATTGTGCCATTTTGAATCTAGATGTCCCTGTACTGTGCCTACTGACCTGATTTGCACTGCCGTTAGCTGCCTAATTGTGCCATTTTGAATCTAGATGTCCCTGTACTGTGCCTACTGACTTGATTTGCACTGCCGTTAGCTGCCTAATTGTGCCATTTTGAATCTAGATGTCCCTGTACTGTGCCTACTGACCTGATTTGCACTGCCGTTAGCTGCCTAATTGTGCCATTTTGAATCTAGATGTCCCTGTACCATGCCTACTGACCTGATTTGCACTGCTGTTAGCTGCCTAATTGTGCCATTTTGAATCTAGATGTTCCTGTACTGTGCCTATTGACCTGAGTTACACTGTTGCTGGCTGCCTAGTCGCGCCACCTCTACTCCTTTATACCCTTTGTCCTGAACCCATATAATTATATCCTCAGTCCCCTGAGAAATACAAGCTGCGACATGCAGCTAAGAACCTGTGCCAGCATTGACCTTATATTCATAGTCTTCCTAGGACTATCAGCCTGCACTGCTGCCAGCTACCGTGCAAGTAACACTAAGACCTTACTTATTCGCCCATCAACCATGCTCTACCATCCCGAGCCCCTATCGAACCCTTACCTCAATGACCCAGCCCTCTGGCTCAAGCACTTTGCTACCAAACCCACTCCAAACATCCCATGTACTTTACAACAAAGGAATAGCAGACTTAGAACTAGACTGCCCAGACCACCTTGTATTTTGCGCAATCGCTCTGCCCTTCCACTGCCCAACTCTACCACAACGCCTAGTCTTCCACCATCCACCTTACCCATCGCAGCACTCAAGGGAGCCCTTATCAATGCTAGATCCCTCACGGCGCACGCCCTTGACATCGCTGACCTCATCACGGTCCAGAACCTTGACTTCCTTGCTATTACCGAAACCTGGTTACATGACGCCTCTGGCCCACTCCTCGCTCTATCCCTACCCAAGGGTTATACCATCATCAGAAACGACCGCCATTCCAACTTGTCGAAAGGAGGAGGAGTCGCTTTTATTCATAACAACAAAATCGTTATGAGAGCTACTCCCCACATACAACTTAGTTCTGCAGAATCTCTCTCAGTGAAACTATCGCTCTCTCCTACCAATACTGCTACACTCCACCTTATATACAGACCTCCAGGCCCATTGGGTTCATTCACAGATGATGTTGCATCCACCTTGTCGACTAACACCAAGCCCAACTCTCAGATACTGCTACTAGGAGACCTCAACCTAGGTCTCTCAGATCCCAAGGACCACATTGCCACTGAAGTAGACACCACCCTCTCCAACCTAGGTTTCCAGCAGCGTATTCGTGATCCTACACACATCAAAGGAAGAATGCTCAACTGGCTAGCCGACCTTAACTGTAACACCAATGTCACTTCTAATGATGCATGCGTCTGGTCTGACCATCATGTTATTACCTTCCTCCTGCCAGCCACCAACCCCCAGCCAATACCTACCATAGCCCCCGCTATACCTACCAGAAATAAAAAAGATATCACCAGGGAGAAATCTTATCCTCCCTTGCTTGAACACTCTTGCTGCACAGCAGAAGGACAAGGACCCCACTGTCCTAGTAGACACTTATAACAGCCTAATGCCCAACGCCATTGAGAGCCTAGCTCCACTAAAAATCCGTAAAGCCAAACAACAGTCCCACCTGAACACCTGGTTCACCCCGCAGCTCAACGCGCTGCGCAAAGAAAAGCGCAAGGCTGAAGCCCTTTGGAAAAGCCACCCCAATGCTGCCAATAAAGCCTCCCTTCTAATCACCTCTCTTAACTACACGGAGGCCATATTACAAGCCAAAAAGGAGACATACAACTCACGAATATCCCAGGCAGAATCGAACACTAGAGAATTATTCAAAATCCTCAAAGAGCTAGAATCTCCCTCACCTGCCCCGGACACGTGCACCAAGGACAGCACCTGGTGCAGCAATATACAAAATGCCCTTCTCAACAAAATATCCACCTTGCAATCCAAAATTAACGCCAAACAAAATACCCTCCACACCCCTACATTTAGCAATACCAGGCCACCTAAAATAACAACCCCTGACTCCCCGGTGCCGTTCAGCTTTACACCACTCACCGTTCTGGAGGTTGAAAAAATCATCTGCAACTTAAAACCCTCAAACTGCCAAGGGGACACCTGTCCAGCCCCGATCATTAAGGAGTCGGCTCACGACCTCGCTCCTTTTATCACCTCTTTCATCAACGCCTCCTTTCAATCGGGAGTGGTCCCCAATAACCTAAAGGATGCTTGGGTTATCCCTCTCCTAAAAAAAACCACCTTAGACCCGGAGGTACCAACCAATTATAGAGCAAGGCTCCCAAATAAAACCGAATGACTGAGTGTTTCCTTGAATATATATAGAATGGACAACCTCACGGCGGTCCTGCATGGAGATCGTACCTCAGTTGAGAACGCATGGTCGGAATTTCAGGCTAAATATGTGACATGAAAAATGTGTGCAAAGCGTCTCTATGTTTGGAGACTTTCTAGTTAATGGCTGAATTTCTCTGCTATGTTAAACTCGCAAGTTCTAATATGTCCATGTGCCCGATGTCAGGCAGTTAATACTGGTTCGGAGATAGATACTGGTCTCTTCTAGCCCTTCAGATGGTACTATGTGCAAGGGGGGCAGGGGGAGGGTAGGGGTAGTTAGGTTTGATGAAGCTACTCAAAATGTATGTGATGTGCATTAGATACTAAACGTTTTACACACTGTTTTATTATTGATGTGATATTCTTTGCACTTGACCGTCTGGTCGCAAATGCTTCTATTTCAAAAACTAATAAAAGTCAAATTTAAAAAAATTAAAAAAAACTGAAAGAGATCTGAGCGCTTTTCTAGGGCTAATTGGATATCACTGAAGGTTTATCCCAAATTTTTCAGACAAAACATCTAGGCCAACTGATCCGTTCAAGAACGCCGAACCCCAGAAACTCTATTGGATGGAAGAGGATAATATATGTTATAACACCGTAAAACAAACCCTGTGCCAGAACCCAATCCTAAAGGTAGTAGACTTTTCTAAAGAGTTCATACTGCAAACCGATGGCTCCCTTACAGGGCTAGGAGCAGTCCTATATCTAGTTTGCGACGGATTACAACATCCCATCTAGTTTACAAAGTCGACTGCTTTTTCCCATTTGAATGAAAAATGACTCTGTGCTGCAGCTAGAGGCCTTGGCCTTCAAGTAAGCCATTATCCATCTTAGATACTACCTCTGAGGAAGGAAGTTCACATTTGTCACAGGCCATTCTCTCGTACAGTGTATTAGCCAACAAAAGACTCCAAATCTCGTGTCATGCAATGGTTTCTAGACCAGCAACCTTACTGTTTCACGGTGGAACACTGAAAAGGTAAATACCAGGGGTTTGTAGATTTCCTTTCCTGGTTCCCCTGTGAAAAAGATGCGGCTACATCGCATGGAAGAAGGGTAAGTGAGAAACCTGAAGGTATCTCACCCATTAGTCCCGGGGATCTGTCATGCAGGAGGCCAGGACATGGTAATCGCTATTGGATCCAGTTCCTGGGGGTGGACCAGTGCAGAGGATCACCTGAATGGGGGTCTTTAGGGAGTAGAAGTGGGACACCGAAGGGTGAGACGTGGTATCCACTTCCTTATGACACTTTTTCCCCACCCAACCCAGTAGAATATTTAGAAACACTAACCACTACCCTCCCACCTTTTCCAACACAATCACTTTCTCACACTGTGAGCGACAATGGACTAACACCCGAGCCGTATACCTGACATATACCAACACAAGGGTCAGGCAGAGTCAGGCAATTGCTGATATTTGCACACACCTAACTGCCCTTTCCCTTACCCACAGGGATAAAATGCGGAGCACAAGAGCATGCTCAGAGCAAGGTCGAATGCAAGAAGAAGCAGCCATTCCAGGATGGCAGTTCACATGGAGGAGAAAGGTGGCGAGGCCTAAAAGGACGTCAAGGAGGACATTTCCCTTGCCCTTTTCAACCCAGACCTGCAAAGCCTCAGACAAAAGAAACTTAAGGACGGGAATCGCAGCTGGTGAATGGTGTGACGGATGTCAGCGGTACATGGAATCCCCCGCACTGCTAGCCAGGGTGGGAAGACATGGTTGCTACCATGGTACCGCCCTTGACTCCATCGGCAAAAGAAACATCAACATTTTCAGCACAGCCAGTGAGTTGGAAGAACCTAATAGTATGACGGACTGTGTTAAGCTCAAGGTTGCAGTGGCAACATTAAGAAGATTATGATATAAGGGTCTTTTTTTTAACAAACTTGGTACCAAAGATAGAGTGGTCCGGCGCCATGTGGGTGCTCATTCAGAGGTCTCTGGCTGGTACCCCTGTCCTGAACAAGGAGACTTTGTCAAACAAAAGAGTATTGAAAACTACCAGTACTACGAGGCCACAGGAAGGCCGACGTGAAGTGTCAAGGTGGTCATACGAGGGTCAAGCCAAACCCCTTGTTCAATTGAAAGTCCTTGACGCGTTGCTAAAGTTTTGATGATTTGGGAAGTGTGAACCCGACTGAGGGAGTTATGAAACAGGGGTTATCACCCAGCTGAGGGAAATGCCCTGTAAACTATGATTTTGTGGAGCATACGCTTGCTTACAGCTAACAGAGTGACCCCGCGACATATGATCGCCCTTTGGAGGTCTTTGTTTAACATTGGGAAGTTTTTTAGAAGATCTGATCCCACATGAGAGGGATCTAAGAGTAAAGGGAAATCACCCAACGTGAAGATAAATAGAAGCAACTTTTGTTTTCTCTTTTTTAATGCATCAGGCCCTCTGAAGCAAAAGAATTTACACGAAAGGGATTTGAACACAGAAGGTCCTGTTATTGTGGAAAGGAACTGTAACCTCATGCTGCAGAAGCCCAGGAGTGTGCTGTGCTCACAAGTCCCGCCTTGTCCCGTTCTAAAAACATGGGGAAGGGAGACCCTCCGGCCATAACATCCTGACTTATCATTTGTTGAACACTTCTTTATTCTCTTGTGAAAATGATCCCACACTTTTTTTGTAGCATAGTAGTATGGATTGGCAATAGGTTTTGTAGGACAGGCCCTTTTTATTTGACTAGACTCCACTCGGACTGTATTATTATTATTTGATGGTTGTAGCTTGCTCCCACCTTAGATTTAGGTTTAGAGCACATGCTAGAAAAATACCACGGTTGTGGGCTGATTTGCACCGAAATAAAAAACTAACATGAAACTGACATACTAGTTTTCCTTATTCATTTAACACATAACAGATCCGCACACTGACAATCAGTGCACATCAGTTCATGCCACTTATATAAACTTGGTGCAGATTAATTTAAATGCATGATTAATTTGAAATGCAAGTAGATACATTTTGAGAATAGACTTTTACGTGCAGTCTCTAAGAAGGGTCTTTGTTCACTTTGTGGAGCAGGAAGAACACAGTGCGGTAGAAATGTTACTTTAGCATCCATGCTAAGCAGGAAGGCTGTTTACCAGTCCTTCAGAGCTTTCAGAAAGGCTGGCTGAATTTAAAGGGAGGTGGTTTTGAATGACTGATATGTCGCATCACAGAAAAGGCAGGCATTTTTACAGTTTATGTAGGTCGTATTTAGATTCTGCGGAGGTTTCAGAAAAAGGCTTAAAACGGTTTGCAGATGGAAAGGCTGGCTCCCACGCTCTCTCACTCACTATCTCAGGCTGCTAGTCTTACATAATCTCTGGCTTCAGGTTCCTGGCTGGCAGTCGTCTCAGAAGAGTTTTGCTGACCCTGGGGCGAAGTGTGCAGGCAGAAATCCTGACAGAAGACTCAGTGGGCCTGATTTACAAAAGCGTTCATCAAGGGGAAAATGTTGTTGAAAAACGCTTTGTAAATCAGGGCCTGTGGGGCTTGTTTTAGGTGAAGAGGGAGCTGGACAGGGGCATTGGCAGTTCAGGACACATTTAAACAATGAAATTTGTTTTTAGGTGTTGCACTGTACAGTGAAAGTTGTAAATGTGTATAACTGTGTTTATTTATTTTTCTGATTCATGCGACACA
The DNA here is from genome assembly GCF_040938575.1 of Ambystoma mexicanum. NCBI lineage: Eukaryota > Metazoa > Chordata > Amphibia > Caudata > Ambystomatidae > Ambystoma > Ambystoma mexicanum. Next base: position 784,548,590 of record NC_090936.1, read on the forward strand.
ACTCAAAGGTAATAGTAGTATAGCCTATATAGTAAACTCACGGTCAATTTTCACAGTGTGCTGCCTAGTTACCAAAATACACTGTCCTGAAGGCTCATTTATAAAAAAACAGAACAGTTTAAAATCTAGCATAGCAAATCCCTTTTATTGCAGAGAAATTGAAAAAGTGAATTGCACTTAGAAATGTTTATTGTCAATTCCTGGTTCCATGATGCTCGGGATAAGTGAACGTTTTGAATTGTATACTAAGTCTGTATTTTGCAAATTTCTAACTTCTGATAAAGAATGACAAATCAAAAATCGAATTATCTCAGAACATGTATGCATTTTTAATCTATGATGGTGACACTGGGCACTTGGAATACCCAATAGTGAGTTTGTACTACCACACTTGGTAATTCATTTTACCATGTGTGATAAGACAACAACAAAATTGGTTGTTGTACATTTGATTTTAGAAGGGGTATGTATGTGTGTGAATGTTCATATGTCATTTACATGGTAAATGTGTTCTGAGATGCAAGCCAAAAGGGTATACACGCGGTATTGTAAATGAAATACTGCAGGAACATAGAGTCAACATTGGGCGTGTACTAAGTCCAGTATTTACTTGCTGTCAGTGATCCTCGCATAAGAACCATTATCAGACAGTAGTCTAAAGTTAGACTCACCACTATACCAACAAAAAAAATAGTACCACCCGAAATACAGTAAAAAAAGAAAATGCCTCTACACCACTTACAAAAGCTTTGCATATCAATTGAAATGCATATATACCTTCTATTCCTAGTGGTTATGGCATGCATGCACATCATTTGCTGTGTGACACATGTAACTTATGCGCAGAGGGACATTCCTCGAATGTTCTCATCTGCTGCCTCGTGGAGCTAGTTTACACACATGTGCTATGTCAGTCCTCCTGCTTTCAGCCATTTGTTGCCTGATCCTCTTTTTTTTCCTTCTCTGTGCAACAATTCCTGCTGCCTGGCAATGTGTCACTGGTTGATGGCCACTTACACTGTCTTGTAGTGCGTGCTTGTCACCCACAGTCTGTTAAATTCTGCTGGGGCCCTGTGCAGTATATCTGCAGATGCTGTCTGTGACCACCTCATCTGGCTCATTAGGAACAACACACCTCCCTAGTGCCATTGCAGCTCCTCTGGAATGGTACTGCCATGCGCTATGTCTGTTACAACATCTAGAACCCCTAAGGTGGTGAGGCTGAGGGCTGTCAAATTCTCCGCAATTGAAGTTGCCATCTTGTGTGGAGTGGTCTTGATCCATTATGATTCCCTCTTCAAAGCAGAGAAGTAGGTAGGGGGCTCAGCCCTGTCATCGGCTCTGGAAAGAAATCATAGCAGCAAATAAAGTAGGAAGGGATGGCCCTAGGTACGGTTGAAACCATCAATAAAGTGATTATGGCCATTGTAAATGAAGGCACTGTCGAGGTGCACTCTGCAGGCCACCATGGGGTAACACTATTGCAGCTCCAAATCATGAAGAAGGTAAATACAGCATTTTATGCCCAGGTCCTTGACCTGCAGGCCTGGATCCAAGCTGCTGGTAGGTACACAGAGGGAAGGCAATGCATCATAGCAACAATGACAACGATGAGTTTACATGAAGGAAGCAAGAAAGGGTATACACCCATCATTTAATGAAAAATGCAAAAATGTTGAATTTTACATCCAAATGTCACCCCATATATATGTGGGGGTGGGGTAAAGTAAATAATACATGTGGGGAGGACTTTGGCTGGTCTCCCCCTGCATATATATGGCATGAAAAGGGGTGGAACCAAAATTCAACTATTTTGGTAATTCACTCAAAAATAATTGCAGTATTCACATGACTCCACAAGAGAGTACATCAAACTATATATGTGGGTTGCTAAACAATTGAGTTGCATTGCTGCCTCATTGATACTCTGTTACAATGGAAAGGGGCACACCAGCCAAGTGGTAAAGTAGTGTGTGTTAGCTTTGGGTGCTAATCAAGCCATGTGTATGGAATGGCTGTCAAAGGTGATAAGGCGAAGGAGAGGGACATGACACATGATTAATCTTGGAAGGCATATTGGCCACGTTTTTTGAAAAACATTTGACAATACTGAATGTAATGCCATCACACATGATCAACATTGTACAAGTCAATCAAATCCCATTACATAGTCATTGGGTGGCAGCTGTTATTCCCCCAACACACAAATGATGGCTTAGAGGTGTATGTGGAGACCCCTGTGAAGCAACCTGAATCCCCTCTCCCATTTTGTCTGCTCCAGTATGCCTATCCATTAGGTACAATTTGGTGAGTGCCTGCCCTGGCCGCCTCACTGTACTGCACAGAGCCTCTGCCCTGAAGCAGACAGCCAAGCTCCCTACCAGGGTCCAAAAATGATTTGCACCATTATGAATCCAGAGTACGGTGACAAACCCACCACCACACTGTTATTGAGATACAGGTCTAGGGCACCACAATCACCACATTAACCATGCAATGCAACCCATGGGCTCACTGGTGCAATTCTTCATATAGAAATACATCCAAACAATAGCAACCCTCCTCTCCAGCTCACCGGTACAAAACCTGCACCTCCTTTATGGGCTCAACCACATCTTACCTCTCTCCAGCTTTTTCACCACAATCTGCGGCCTTTGGTCTTACAGTTCAGTGTTGCATCTCTCTGCCCCTGTTGGCAATGTCCAGCACAGTAACGTTTAGCCATTTATTTTTCATTTCTGTTACTCTGTTTTGTAAAGGATTGTTCCTAGAGCACAATGTATCAACTGAGCAAAAGGGACAAACAAAGGTTAAAGCAGTTCTTGAGATGGCCATATTTGTCCCTTGCCACACTGGTACTCCTGCTGGCTCAGTGAGGCACCAGCTCCAGAGGTATCTGTCCTTTCTTCTAAATCAGCTGTTAAGGGCCCCCAACAAACTTGGAGCTAAATTATCACAACAAAACTCTCCTCCAAGGTTCTTTGGTTCATGTCCCATTCAGCACTAAATACATCTTGCCACACACTTATCAAAGAACTGACTACAAACAACAAACACCTCATGGGCCATGTTGATGACCTGGCTCTACAAACCCCAAGTAGGCGATCGCCGATGAAAATGCTCATGGCCTCAGCAGCTCTGACGACCATATTCACAGAGTAACAACCAAGTAGTATGCCATTGTTGTGCCCCACATGTCTTCTTTCGACCGTTTAGTTTGTGTGCATAATCCCTTTCTGACTATGATCAGCTATGCTCTAGTCATCCTGAGCACCGTACTGGAAGACACACTGCAATGATCATTCACTCCCTACCTACCAGCACCTCAGACCCTTTACCCTAAGTCATGAGATATCTGCCTGGGACATTCCACGCCTCAGAAAAACAACAGCCTGCCAGGTCCCTGACAAAGAACAGCTTCTGCTAACTTGGTGCAGCTATAATTCTGGACAGCTTCACCAGCGCATGTAAGCGCCAGTAATGATGTCAAGGCACTGCTGAGGATCAATTCACTACCTAGTCTCTCTCCTTTGGCCAGCCCCAGTGCATCTCATCCTAGCCTGCCTGCCATGTTCCAGATCCTTGCTGTCATTGGGAGGGCACCAGTTCACGTGACAAATATTTCAATATTGTACAATGGATTTAACAAGTTTGCATGTCCATGAAGTTACAGTTGTGGCATTGGTTCTCTGATCCACAGTAACCTAGTTTCAAGAAAGAACACAACACATTACAACCAAAGCACACGGTTTGAGTTTGCTCTACATTGTCTCGTTGTTTATATGAGGATGAGGCTTGTGAGCGCAAACAACACTTGGATTGCAGTTCATACGAGTCACAAGGTTTCTTTGCATAGAACAAACAGTCTGCTCTCGGTCAGTCTAAATGCTGACACAACTCAAAGGTTGTTCAGCTCGGGTGCAGGTTGAAAACACAGTCCACCATTTTAGAACACAAAACAAGAGTTGAAATAAAAATGGCAGACGATTCTTAAAATGGCGGCGAAGTTGATCAAGAATTGAAACATTTCAGGCACGGTTTTCCGTGGAACACGAATGGGCTTAGGCCAATATTCATAACAAGGCGGTATTATACGAATACAGTTTAACAAACCCTCCTTTTGGCCTAATCCAAGAGCATTACTGAAACATTCACTATGCTCAAAACCCCACATCTCAATGTCTGTACATCCTGAATCACATTTTTCAGAAATATCGAATGCCATAAGTTCCCTGGTAGTAATATCCTTCATTACAAAAGTGTTATCAGTTTTCTTGGGCTCATGTACTTTCGGTCCAAATGTACCTATCGTTTGTGCACAACAACCTCCTAACATCGAACATATGGCAGGAAGACATTGTATAAAGCAACAACAAAACAGTAGAACACCAAGAACTATCATTAGGACTGCAAAGAGCTTCCAGACCCATGAATGTAGTAGGTCCCAGAACCAAGCACTAAGATCCCAGTTTGCCTCGGGGACATGTAATTCCGTACTCCGGATATGCAGATTTTGTACTGCCTTGAATATGGTAGGGGAGGAGTCAGGGAAGAAAACACAGCATGCAGATCCCACCAATTTACATACCCCACCACGCTCAGCTAGGATGATGTCTAACACCATCCTATTTTGGAGGGCCACTAATCTAATGGCCTTTTGCTCTAGCATCATGTTGTACAGAATATCAGTGGTTCTTTTGATGGTTTTCTCCAGTACCCTTGCTAGTCTGCTGAAATCCTCAGAGTTTATTATCTGTCCCCAAAATGGCACAAAGGATTTTGCTACATCGCCCATGACTTGTGAAGGAGTATCAACATTCCCATCCCATCTTGGATGAGCTCTGGAGACTTCAGAAGTGGTAGCCACATATACCCCACGTAACAAGATACCCAAATAACAAGTACCCTGCCAATCTCTAAGTAACCAAGGATACGCTTCATTGCCAGAGACAAAGTAAATGGGATCTCCTACATACAAAGGTCTGTCCTCACTGGTCAGATTTGCAATTTTAGTACAACCCTCGAATGTACCCATTGGATGAGAAACATCCCTTTGTATGCAGAAGGAAACAGAGTTGGGGTTATGATTAATATTATAGGAAGGAGGCATTGCATCCCGTGTTCCTACGGGAGCCATTTTGAAAGAAATTAGTGATTGAAAAGGCCTAGAGTCTATCATAAGGCCTAATAGAAGCAACATTAAGTGTTCTCCTATTTGCACAGAGGGAACTTCCCAAAGGTGTTAGGACTTGTTTTTCGAACTCATTTAGATTAGTCCAGTCAAAGTTCTCAGAAATACTATTGCTCCAACGACCAAAGAGTAGTGCCCTGAGCGAGGCATAGCATGCAGTAGTTAAAGGAAGAGGATGAATATACCAGCCCAATCCCTTTTCCCCGTGTTGTGGCAAATGTGAACACACTCGCAATTTTTTCTGTTTAGAATTGCAAGGGTCGCATTCATGATCATTAGAAGAGTGTTATTGTGATAACCCTGTCTATGTTGGGAGTTTTGAGAAGGAAGAGTGTGCAGATGCACGAAATGTGGAGATACAGTGGAGATAATTTCAGTAGGTAACAAAGTCTCAAGTGGACACACCCCTTCCACATACCAGAATGCAAGCAAAAATACAATTACTAAGCAGATCAGTACTGTGATTAGAAAACAATGGGTACTCAGGGACCATGATCTTTAATGAACAGATTCTTTATCAGCCACAAGACCAATAGCTTGTTCCGCACAAGTAGATTTAGGAAAGGACATTGTTTCTCAGAGTCTGTTTAGAAGCCTCTCCGTTAGGCTCTTTTAGTTCATCCATCGGTGGGTCCTGACCATGTGGCCTATCTTGCTTGAAGGTAACTTTGCCGATCCCTGCCTCTTATTTATTTTTCAGTGAAAGAGTGATAAGGGACTGGCTCAATGATGATTCCTTGTGGGCACCGCCAATGCTGTGCTGTAAGTCTGATTCCTCGGGTGCAGATCGTACCTCAAGACTCCAGGTATGGTGTGATCTGCGAACAGAGTGTCATTGCTTCCTGAAGGAAGTGATGAAGCAGAAGCAAGATTGCTCAATGGTGAAGAAAAATCCGAAGAAGAACTTGAAGGCAAAGCAGCAGTCTCCCCAGGCTCAGGAAGGATTTCCAGGACACCCTCGGTGTTGGTTAGAACAGACTTGTCATGAGGAACAGAGCGAACAATTTCCTTCTCTTCCCCTTTGTCGTGGGGCAGAGGAAAAGGTATCTTCTTGAGGTGCGTTGCGTGGATCCAGTGTCATTTTCTGTCTACTCATACAGTGGTCTGTGTGGCCAACAGGACTTGGACCGGTCCTTTCCAGCGAGGTGCCTGACAGGAGGCTCTTTCAAACGATTTGATGAGCACCCACGTGCCAGATCGGAGTCGATGACCTGGATCCTCGTATTTTACTGGGAGGGTTTCTCGCACCTGTTGATAAATCAAATACAAGTTTTGAGTTAACTGGTCACAGTACTTCAGAAAGGAGTAAATGCTCTACATCTTTTAACCGCTTGGGCTTGGGTACATTCCAAATATTGGCTGGTCTCCCCATGATTATCTCATAGGGAGAGAGCCCAGTGTTTGTTTGTGGGGTCATCCGCATGGGCAATAGAGCTATCGGTAAGGCATCTGGCCATTTCAAATTGCTACTAGCACACATTTTAGCCAATTTATTCTTCAATATACCGTTGTGGCGTTCTACAAATCTCGGATACCCCGCATTTCACCTCCCGACTCACCTTCGCGGGATGCCCTTGCCACTTACCCGCAGCTACAACTACAATGGACCACATCCTTTACACCTACGGCTGAACGCAGTGCATCCCTTACTTGCCCCTCTCCTTTAGACCTTTCTTTACATCCCCCTTATTTACAAGTATATCCTGTAATGCCTGTCCAATGCCATTTTGTATCTAGATGCCTTTATACTGTGCCTACTGACCTGATTTGCACTACTGTTAGCTGCCTAATTGTGCCATTTTGAATCTAGATGTCCCTATACTGTGCCTACTGACCTGATTTGCACTGCTGTTAGCTGCCTAATTGTGCCATTTTGAATCTTGATGTCCCTGTACTGTGCCTACTGACTTGATTTGCACTGCCGTTAGCTGCCTAGTTGTGCCATTTTGAATCTAGTTGTCCCTGTACTGTGCCTACTGACCTGATTTGCACTGCCGTTAGCTGCCTAATTGTGCCATTTTGAATCTAGATGTCCCTGTACTGTGCCTACTGACCTGATTTGCACTGCCGTTAGCTACCTAATTGTGCCATTTTGAATCTAGATGTCCCTGTACTGTGCCTACTGACCTGATTTGCACTGCCGTTAGCTGCCTAATTGTGCCATTTTGAATCTAGATGTCCCTGTACTGTGCCTACTGACCTGATTTGCACTGCCGTTAGCTACCTAATTGTGCCATTTTGAATCTAGATGTCCCTGTACTGTGCCTACTGACCTGATTTGCACTGCCGTTAGCTGCCTAATTGTGCCATTTTGAATCTAGATGTCCCTGTACTGTGCCTACTGACCTGATTTGCACTGCTGTTAGCTGCCTAAGTGTGCCATTTTGAATCTAGATGTCCCTGTACTGAGCCTACTGACTTGATTTGCACTGCCGTTAGCTGCCTAATTGTGCCATTTTGAATCTAGATGTCCCTGTACTGTGCCTACTGACCTGATTTGCACTGCCGTTAGCTACCTAATTGTGCCATTTTGAATCTAGATGTCCCTGTACTATGCCTACTGACCTGATTTGCACTGCTGTTAGCTGCCTAATTGTGCCATTTTGAATCTAGATGTTCCTGTACGGTGCCTATTGACCTGAGTTACACTGTTGCTGGCTGCCTAGTCGCGCCACCTCTACTCTTTTATACCCTTTGTCCTGAACCCATATAATTATATCCTCAGTCCCCTGAGAAATACAAGCTGCGACATGCAGCTAAGAACCTGTGCCAGCATTGACCTTATATTCATAGTCTTCCTAGGACTATCAGCCTGCACTGCTGCCAGCTACCGTGCAAGTAACACTAAGACCTTACTTATTCGCCCATCAACCATGCTCTACTATCCCGAGCCCCTATCGAACCCTTACCTCAATGACCCAGCCCTCTGGCTCAAGCACTTTGCTACCAAACCCACTCCAAACATCCCATGTACTTTACAACAAAGGAATAGCAGACTTAGAACTAGACTGCCCAGACCACCTTGTATTTTGCGCAATCGCTCTGCCCTTCCACTGCCCAACTCTACCACAACGCCTAGTCCTCCACCATCCACCTTACCCATCGCAGCACTCAAGGGAGCCCTTATCAATGCTAGATCCCTCACGGCGCACGCCCTTGACATCGCTGACCTCATCAGGGTCCAGAACCTTGACTTCCTAGCTATTACCGAAACCTGGTTACATGACGCCTCTGGCCCACTCCTCGCTCTATCCCTACCCAAGGGTTATACCATCATCAGAAACGACCGCCATTCCAACTTGTCGAAAGGAGGAGGAGTCGCTTTTATTCATAACAACAAAATCGTTATGAGAGCTACTCCCCACATACAACTTAGTTCTGCAGAATCTCTCTCAGTGAAACTATCGCTCTCTCCTACCAATACTGCTACACTCCACCTTATATACAGACCTCCAGGCCCATTGGGTTCATTCACAGATGATGTTGCATCCACCTTGTCGACTAACACCAAGCCCAACTCTCAGATACTGCTACTAGGAGACCTCAACCTAGGTCTCTCAGATCCCAATTACCACATGGCCACTGAAGTAGACACCACCCTCTCCAACCTAGGTTTCCAGCAGCATATTCGTGATCCTACACACATCAAAGGAAGAACGCTCAACTGGCTAGCCGACCTTAACTGTAACACCAATGTCACTTCTAATGATGCATGCGCCTGGTCTGACCATCATGTTATTACCTTCCTCCTGCCAGCCACCAACCCCCAGCCAATGCCTACCATAGCCCCCGCTATACCTACCAGAAATAAAAAAGATATCACCAGGGAGAAATCTTATCCTCCCTTGCTTGAACACTCTTGCTGCACAGCAGAAGAACAAGGACCCCACTGTCCTAGTAGACACTTATAACAGCCTAATGACCAACGCCATTGAGAGCCTAGCTCCACTAAAAAACCGTAAAGCCAAACAACAGTCCCACCTGAACACCTGGTTCACCCCGCAGCTCAACGCGCTGCGCAAAGAAAAGCGCAAGGCTGAAGCCCTTTGGAAAAGCCACCCCAATGCTGCCAATAAAGCCTCCCTTCTAATCACCTCTCTTAACTACAAGGAGGCCATATTACAAGCCAAAAAGGAGACATACAACTCACGAATATCCCAGGCAGAATCGAACACTAGAGAATTATTCAAAATCCTCAAAGAGCTAGAATCTCCCTCACCTGCCCCGGACACGTGCACCAAGGACAGCACCTGGTGCAACAATATACAAAATGCCCTTCTCAACAAAATATCCACCTTGCAATCCAAAATTAACGCCAAACAAAATACCCTCCACACCCCTACATTTAGCAATACCAGGCCACCTAAAATAACAACCCCTGACTCCCCGGTGCCGTTCAGCTTTACACCACTCACCGTTCTGGAGGTTGAATAAATCATCTGCAACTTAAAACCCTCAAACTGCCAAGGGGACACCTGTCCAGCCCCGATCATTAAGGAGTCGGCTCACGACCTCGCTCCTTTTATCACCTCTTTCATCAACGCCTCCTTTCAATCGGGAGTGGTCCCCAATAACCTAAAGGATGCTTGGGTTATCCCTCTCCTAAAAAAACCCACCTTAGACCCGGAGATTCCAACCAATTATAGGCCTTTCACAACGGTCCCATTTCTGCTAAAGATCTTAGATAGAGCAGCCTATCTTCACATACAGAACTATCTGGAATCAAACAACCTACTAGGCACGAGACAATTCGGCTTCAGACCAAAGCACGGTACGGAGACAGCCCTCCTCGATCTCAAGACCCAAATTGAGGATCTCAAAGACAAAGGTAAACTAGCCCTGTTACTACTATTAGACTTTTCTGCTGCGTTTGATCTGGTTAATCACCAAATCCTCTGTCACCACCTGAAAACTACAGCTCACTTCTCCGACATGGCCACAAACTGGATTCAATCATTCCTGGATAACAGAAAGATGAGGGTATTTTTGCCCACCTCCGCGGCTGACCCTGCACCAGTCCCTTGCGGAGTCCCCCAAGGATCGTGTGTATCCCCGACCCTTTACAATGTATTTACTAAACCCTTATTTGATGTGCTCGACTATCTGGGTGTCACCTACACAAATTATGCGGATGACACCCTGATACTCATCCCCATCACGGGTGATTACACATTAGACTCAAAAGTCTTGAACAACGTTTACCATGTCATTCAAACATGGATGGCCCAACATGAGCTCTGTCTCAATGACGACAAGACAGAGCTCCTCATCCTAGGTACTCAGCAACAAGCTGAACCCTATGTTCAGCTCCTTTTACATCGATGGAAATATAATAAAAGTCTCCAAAGAGACAAAAACGCTTGGAATTTACCTCAACTCCACCCTCTCCCTTCACAGACAAACTAATGCAGTTGCGGCGGCCGCCGCCTATACCTGCAAGCTGATCACAGCATGTCGCCCTTTCCTCTCCTCGCACAACTGTACTATCCTTGCTAGGACCCTGGTCATGTCCAAACTTGACTATTGCAATGCATTGTACCAGGGCATTAATCAGGGTAACCTAGACAAGCTCCAAATCATACAAAATAACACCATCAGGGCAGCCCTCAATATCCCCAGATCCGCACACATTTCGGATACCAGGAAGAACCTTCATTGGTTGTCAGTCACCCAAAGGATCTCACTAAAATCGCTTGCCCTTACCTACAAATGCATGAACAACCTGGCCCCCACTTATCTCTCCTCACGATTCACGTTGTACACTCCAGTTCGCTCACTTAGATCTACCCTCAACCAGAGCCTACTGATACCTAGATACAAGCTCCAAACAGCTGGTGGTTCTAGCTTCCCAGTCGTGGCAGCCAAACTGTGGAATGCTGTCCCCTTGACTATCAGAAACCTCCCCTCCCTCAACCTTTTCAAACATAGAGCCAAATGTTGGCTCGCCTCTTCCAATGCCTAAGCTACATTCTGAAAACGTGTTGCAATAACCTATGTAGGGATGTACTACTTGACAAACCATGTATCGTTGTACTACCTACCTATGTCTATTTCTATGCCATATTTATTGTTTGATATATTATCACTGTATGCAACTTATGTAACCATTGCCTTAAGAAATGCGCCCGGTAGCCTCCGGGCCTGGTCTGCGCTATACAAATAAAATAAATAAATAAATAAATAAAATAAATAAATAGCACTCTGAGCGTTTCTGGCCAAATGGAACCGTTTATCGATCTGTAATCCTGCGCATACTTGCAGGATAACAGCAGCTCTAAAATGGGGACCATTGTCCGACCAAATGACCCTCGGCAAATCAAACCTAGGAAAATATTCTTTCAGCATGATTTTCACTGTTGCCATTGCTGTGGCATCTTTTAAAGGAAAGGCTTTGACCCATTTGCTGAACGCACAAATAACTACCAAAACATATTTGTAATTCTGACAACGCTCCACTTCAATGAAATCAAAGTGTATAACCTCAAAAGGCACAAAGGGGGGACCAAAACTACCCCTCGGTGTCGATGTACCCTCCCTACATTATGCTGTAAGCATACCACGCAATTCTGGACCAAACACTCAGTAGTTTTTGGGATATTTACATTCACCCAGACAGGTTCTAACAATTTAAAAATCTTTTTAGCACATATATCAGTTGGAGCATGAGCCATTGTAACCATAGCAGTGACATAAGCATCGGGTAGCATCCATCTTTGCTCTGCATTATCTATCCAACAACCTTCATCGTCTAAACTTGCTAAACCCTCGGCCCATTGCTTAAGTTCTTCTGAAGTGGCATTCCTCTCTGACCGACCCTCCCAGGTCCAACTTGGGTCCTTCCTCTCCGACATCTTTTTCTCTACCTGTGGTGTCCCCCAGGGATCTAACCTCTCTCCCTGGCTGTTCAACCAATACTTGGCACTCCTTGCCCACCGCATCGCCACTCTCTGTCCCAACTTTCAGTGCTATGCGGATGATACCCAGCTTATTTTCAGGCTACCGTCAGCCTCCTCCAGGCCTTCCCTCATCTCTGACTGTCTGTCTGCCATTCAGGAATGGTGTGCCGCCAACGACCTCTGTCTTAATGCCAGTAAGACTGAGATTCTACTCATCGGCACACCCACTCCCTCTTTCCCTGCAGCTCTCTGGCCGGCCTCTCTTGGCCCTCCTCCCACTCCCACCTACAAGGCTAAAAACCTCAGGGTCATCTTCGACTCTGCACTCTCCTTCTCCCTTCACATCTCTGACGTCTCCAAGAAGTCACACTACCAGCTGCACCTCTTTAGAGGTATTCTTCCTTTCCTCTCCGTCCCCCAGAAGCTCACTCTCTCCAGAGCCCTGGTCCTGTCCAAGCTGGACTACTGTAACAGCCTCTATCTAAATCTGCCTGCCTCTACTCTCCGCCCTCTGCAACTTATCCAGAACAGGACTGCGGGACTTGTCCTTGGCCTCAAGCCCAGGGATCGTATCTCTCCAGGACTGAAATCTCTGCACTGGCTCCCAGTGGCTGCGAGGATTAAGTTCAAAACCCTCTGCATTGTACACAAGGCCTTCTGGGGTCTGGGACTGAAATACCTTCAACTCTCTCCACCTAAATATCTCCCTTCTCGAGCTCTTCGCTCATCTGCCTCCAACTCCCTTACGGTCAGTCGCTTCTCCAAGAAACGAGTTGGTGGCAGATTACTCTCTTCAGCAGGGGCCTCTCTCTGGAACAGCCTTCCTGCCTCCCGTAAACTTGAGAAGAACCATCTCCGGTTCCGGAAACACCTCAAAACCTCCCTCTTTGCTTCTGCTTACTCTCCTCCTCTCCCTTGCTGAATTACAGACCGTAATTGCACTGGCTACCTGTGCCACCCTTTTGATCTCTGGCCCAGGCCCTGTCAATTACCCAGCTGCATGGCCTCCCTGGCAACCCCTGCACTTGGGACCGTTTCCTGTACCCCTTCAGTCCCCCCCTACTAGCACTTCCGTCTGCACTCCCTTGCACATGCCACTAGCTGGCTGTTATGTGTCAAATTTATTCCACTTCCCATGCACTGCACTTTTCCCCTCTCCCTTCCCCCTGCGCACAATCCTTTCCCCCTTCCCATGCACTTGCATGATCTGAATGACACCTGGCCTAATAGGATCGCTGTTTTGTCCTCCCTTTGTTCCCCCCCTTGCCTCGTCAAGCCTTCAAACACTTGTGTATAGGCACATTATAAATGCCATATCATATCATATCATCAGCCTGAATGTCTTTTATAGAACCAATTATTTCATCTATTATACAAATGATGTCAGCAGAAGTGTTTCCTATCCCCACATCATCTGTTACTTTCTGGTGTGCTGCACACTTAATTATTGTTAACTGAGTAGGAAGCACAAGTGCTGAGAGTAGCCGAGCTATGAAAGTGCCCTGTTGGATCTTAGTTCCATGTGAGGTTAAGAAACCTCTCTCTGCCCATAACATACCGAAGTTGTGAACCACCCCAAAGGAATATTGACTGTCTATAAATATATTCACACTAAGCCCTTTGTAAAGTTTGCAAGCTCGAGTCAATGCAATAATCTCTGCGGCCTGTGCAGAGTTATGTAGAATTCTTTTGGTTTCCAAAATAGTGCTTAATGTAGGGATTGCATAAGCAGCAGTGGATGTACCATCCAGAAGTTTGAAGCAGGAGCCATCGCAAAACAGCTCCCCTTGTGGATCTTTTAACAATGTATAATTTCAGTCAATTCTGCCTTTAGCCTCTTGTTCTGTGGTATAGAGGCAGCCATGTGACATCTTGTCTCTGCAAGCAATTTCTTGCGGAAGAGGCAATAGTTCGGCCACATTTAATGCTAAACATCTCTTAATTTGGATATGTGGTGCAAATAGAATCAGCTCTTATCTTGTTAATCGTGAAATCGGTACTGGCTGGGAAACCGGACTAACCACTGGCATATCAGAGAACCCTACAGAAATGTTGTTCTGCCCTGACAGTGGAATATCTAGAACTCGCAAATGATCAACGTAACACTTCTGTGCTCCTGTGTCTATCAAAAATAGATGCTTCCTATTCACCACCTTCATCTCTACTTAGGGCCCTTTCTGATCGATGGGAATAGGTACTGGGTCCAGACTCTGCTTCGGGCTGGCCTAACAGAACAGTACATTATCAGATGCAAGGTCCTCAGAAAGGTGAACAGTCGAAGGATTATCAAAAATGTTCCCATTATTTGCACAATGCTGCTGACTATCCTGTGAAAATGGCTGTTGATTCTGAGCGAACTGACTTCTAACAGGAACCCCTATCCCAGGACGATCTCTGGATCGTCTACCCATGGTACCATATGTGTTATTCGATCTCTGCTGAAGGACTGGGCATTGTGCTCGCCAATGACCTTCTTGTCTGCAATAGGCACATTGGTTCATGTGTACAGGACCCATTTGCGCATTACTCTGTCGGGAAAACTGTCCTCTGAACTGTGTATTTCCGCTCTAGTCCCTCTCACTATCTGCTGCAACAATACTTTTGTCTTCAAGTCTCCCTTCTTCTTTTCTATCCTCTCTTTTTAATTATTTACCCTATTTTCATAATACTGAACCATGTGCAATACTTCAGACTGTGATTTTGCTTGCCAGGCGCTTTCTTAAGTCATAATTTGTGATTGGATATCAGGCAACAATCTATGCAGAAATGTGTCCACAAACAGCCTTTTTCCTGACTCGGTACTTAAGTCCTGACCGCTAAAATCCAAAAACACTTGTTCGAACTGATTAAAAAATGTGGTAGCACCCTCAGATTTCCCCTGGATGCAAGCTGTAAACTTGTCCCAAACCATTCTTCTCTCTGGAACCAAAGTCTTTAATTTAGTTACTATTCTGTCTGGCAATGTCAATATCACCTGTGGTGGTTTCTCATCAGCATTGTACTGCCAGATCATCTATAGTTCTAATCTGTTTCCATAAATCAGCAGGTAGGATCACAGGGAACGACAAGTCTATATCACCCAGCATGAAAACTGATGAATGCAAAACAGATTCTATTTCCTTATAAAATCCTGTTGGTTTTTCCTAATATCTGGAATCATCTGTCTAATGGTATTCACTTCCTGTCTAGAAAATGGGACATGAACAAACTGTGAGACATAATGAGCTTCAATAGTAGTGGCTGCTGCGCTTGTTGCGACATTACCTGGAATTTCTACTTTAGGAACAAATGTCGGAGGAACTTCCCTCATCGGCAATTGAGAAGTAGGCAATTCTGAACGTTCATTAAGCAACAAAGCTAAATCAAGTGACAAAGTAGTCAAAGCAGTATCAGGCGAAAATGCTCTCTTATGAATAAACATCAAATCTCCCAGACAACACACCTTTTTCTACATGAACTCATCCTGCAGGTACTCGACCATTACCTGTAACACTTTCCTTTGCATTGCCGGAGGATACTGACTAAACGTGTCATATACTTCATTGGGAGAAATTGAAACATTTGAAATCCCTCTAAGGGCGTCCCTTGTGCAAATACGCGTCTCTTCACTCATTGGTTTACAAGAAGGAAGACATTGTTTCTGCACATACGAAGCATCAAATCTATTACCATATATTTAAACATTCTATAAAAGGTCTAACTCTCTCTTAAACTCAAAAACCCTCTCAACATGCTCATGTACTTTTTCCACAGAGTCCCTTTAGTGAGCTAACACATTCAAATCCCTCAACCCTTGTGGGACATCCATGTCCTTCAAATCACTCCAAACATCACCCAAGTGCATTCACATCCCCTCTATCAAAATATTCTGTTCGGGAATACTTCATTAGTCGGAAATTGCAGTCAAGACAGCTGATTTTTCTCCTTCTTCTATACATTTCTTAGCCCATGCATACAATTCTCTTTTTCTAGTTTTAGAAACTGTACTACGAGTCACTACTTTCGAATTAACACTCACCTCTGCAATCACTGCAAGTGGAGCAGAACCATTTGGAAAAGAAAGTTCAGACAAATCTTGTACAATCGGCAGTGGAGACACTACCACTGACGGTAAAGAGGGAGTTAAGAGAACATCAACTGTTGGTAAGGGCGGAGATGCAAAAGGGGAACAACAGGAAGTGGAGCAACAACTGGAGTTGGAGTAACAACGGGAGGAACAGGAGCAACAACAGGAGGAGGTGCAACAGCGGGAAGAGGTAAAACAACACGGAGAGGCACATACGGAGGTGGTGCATTGGCAACCATCCTACACTCATTTAAAAGCTAATCAATTAGCTCGTCTGAGGCATCATAATCCTGAGACGGATATATTTTCTGTACCCTATCCATGTTTCTAATAGATTTTGACTGTTTCTGTTGATCATACAATAATGCTTTTTTAGCGTTAGACATATGTCGACGTGCATGTTTCTCTTTACTCTTAAGTTGCTGCATAGCTTCCTTTGTCCAATTCTTAATTACATACAATTCTGCAGGCCTAGCCTTTTTCTTTAACAATATAGTCTCCAAATACTCTATACGGGCAATTTCAAAACTACCATGAACTGGCCACTGAAATTCAGAAGCATGTCTAGTTTGTCTGTGCCAAATATCGTTGAATACTATACTACCAAGGCGGTACTTGCAGTACATTGTACATGCCGGCAAACCCTCAGGTGGCGCGGGTCGGCTGTATTCCAAAGATTGCCTGTCTCTGCGGAATAAACCCCTGAAACAAGCAGACAATTTCCCAGACATATCAGATCACTGGTGTTACCTGGCATTGTTTGAACTCGCGAGCACAAATCTACAACCAAATATCAGGATTCTTAGGAATCGGGGCACGACTCACCTAATTACAAAATGCAAAGGAGGTCCGATCGGATTACAAAAGATCCTCGTGGTTGGCAATTTTGGCAAAGAGCCTGCCTCAGCATGGGGACCCTCGTCAAGATGCCCTCCCGAACGGCAGGCTCACCGTTCAGGGATCGGATTGTGCAGTACTGTCGAGGTGTCTCGTGTCAAACAAAGGGGCGCCCTTTTTATTAAATTATTCATGAATGATGTAAGTGTGTTGGGGATTGGGATGTTGATGGTGAGGGGGTTGTTGGCTCTGTGGTCATGGACTGCAAAGGGCTGTTTTCCTTTTGTTTATACCTATAAAGTAGAAATGTGGACATGTCCTTGTTTGGCAGAATATTGGGGATGATAGGATGCATATTTCTTAACAAAAGTCACTTATGTTCGTGAGTATGACAGCCTTGTAGATGTTACTTCTGATTATGAAGTTGAGTTATTGTAGAGGTGTGAGGCAATGCTGTTTGATGAGAGTTATTCCAACGTTCCCCACTAAGCACTTTTGCGAAAGGTAGATACCTATTTTTTTAACATATTACCTATGCAGCTTCATTCATGCACCCTTGTTTCTAAAACTTATTTTATTTAATGGCCAGAGAGCGTGTTTTCTCCGATGTGGCCCCTTGTCTGTTGATGCAGCCCTGCCATGTGTTCACCCCGCTTCCGCCCGTCCATGCGCTTTGTGCTGGGATTCCTGGCTCACTTTTGCACCTGGCTATCTCTCCTCACCCACAGCAAATTGACTTGGTAATTTTTATGCCTTTGGGCGTTTTACTTTCTCTTCAAGCAATCGGGGTAGCTGAATAGAAAGGGTTAATCTCTTTCACATTATTTACTTTGTTTATGTCTGCTTCCCCACAGGGCCCAGTTTTTGTATGATATTTCGCCCTGAGGAAGGCATCTTTAACTATGTCATGGAACTATTATCCAGACAGGTGGCACTTTTGCCGAAACGTGGTCCAACGATGTCAATTTAAATTTACTGTTTATGTCACTAATTTTTGACACGCACACGTAGGCAGACCTGTCAGAAAATCATAGGACATAGAACAAATTCTACTCCTGTCAACTCTTTTGAGAACAACTTGTTCTTGCAGTGGCCCAATACAAGCCATAAATAAGAATATTGGCTGGGATCTAGGCCACCATACAGTTGGCAGCTTGTTGTCCAGTTTCTTTTAGAATTCTCTTTTGTTTTCTTTGTTCAAAAAGCTATGTTTAAGTTTTTGTGTTTTACGTTTGGTGTTTCTTTTTTGACTATTAACCTTCCAACCATTGAACAAATGCATTTATATGTTTGTTATATTGCTTTATGTTTAGTTGTTTATGTATTTACACAACTGTTTCTTTGTTAAATAAACATATTCTATATGGTTTTTCAATCCCCCTGCACCCCCAGCCACCAGGGGCACCCTCCACCAGGCCCCCACCCATGTCTCCCACCACCCCCACCCCCCAGCAGTGCAGGGGCACCCTCTACCAGGCCCCCACCCATGTCTCCCACCACCCCCACCCCCCAGCACTGTGGGGCACCTGCCAGCAGGCCCCCACCCATGTCCAACTCATGTTCCCCACCACCCCCACCCCCCAGCACTGTGGGGCACCGTCCACCAGGTCCCCACCCATGTCCAACTCATGTTCCCCACCACCCCCACCTCCCAGCACTGTGGGGCACCGTCCACCAGGCCCCCACCCATGTCTCCCACCACCCCCACCCCCCAGCAGTGCAGCGGCAGCCTCCACCAGGCCCCCACCCATGTCTCCCACCACCCCCACCCCCCAGCACTGTGGGGCACCCTCCACCAGGGCCCCACCCATGTCTCCCACCACCCCCACACCCCAGCCACCAGGGGCACCTGCCAGCAGGCCCCCACCCATGTGCAACTCATGTTCCCCAGCCAACATGTCATCACAATCTAGATCCCTGGTCCCTATGGTCAGCCTCCAAATGCAAAACACCCACCCGAGTATTGCATCCACCCATTCATAATTTGCAATTACATCACAGAACACCAATTGCAAGTTCCGAAACAAACACATTTCCCTCACATACACCCAATGGGTGTCAGTGAATCTCAAAACCCATATCATGAAATGCATGAAACCAATGAGATACCACACATTGAAGTTCAACAAAAAAAATATGTATTAAAGGAAACATAAAGAGAATCAAAAATGAAGAAACAGAAATGTGAATGTCCAAAAATTAAAAGAAGCATGTCCGTGAAAAAAAGCAAAACCAAAAATAAAATTCCAAAGTAATGGTGTCCAAAGTCAATGTCCACAAAACAAAATCCAATGGGAAATAAAAAAGAAAGCCGTTGCTCCATGGTTAAAATGTGAAACAAAAATACAATCCAACAGTGAACTATGTACATGGGAACAAGCCAGGGTCCATTATCCCAACAAAAGAAAGGAAACCTATCTAACTACACTAACTAATAAAATAAGCTATATACAAAAATGTGGCCAATGTCCGAAAGGTCCAAATAAAATCAAAACAAAAATGAAACCTATCACTACCTACATAACTATGTACAAGGGCAGCGGGCTAGTTTCACGGCTCACTTGTGGATGTCCCGGGCCAGGGCATCATCGAACTCCTGCTCAATGTCCCGGAGGCGGTCCTCCTCCATGCCCCGAGGGTCCGCAGGGCCGTCGCCGTGTCCACCTCCAAACCCCTGCGGGCCCTCTGCATGGAGTTCTCCACCCTGACCATTGTGAGCCATGCCTCTTCCGCCCGCTACCGCTCCGCATCTATGGTGTGGCCCAACCGCTGCCACACGGAAGACACTCTCTGTCCTGGGTCCTCCTGCCCTCCGGCCGATGCCTGCCCCTCCGATGTTGAAGGCCCCGAGCCTTCATGGCTCCCACCACATTGCTGCTGCTGCTGTGCCTCTGCCCGTGCACTGCCTCCTGCTGCCTGCACATCCTCCGCCAGCTGGGGTGCAGTCGTAGATGTGGCCACCCCTGCTGGACGTCCGACTCCCGACTGTGGCAGGGATGCCTCCTCCACCAGCCTGGCCGCACCGTCAGAGGCAGCTCCAGGTGACTGATGGGTGAGAAGATGGCACGGAGGACGACTGGCGCGTAGGGGGTCCAGTTGAGGAGGGGGTCGTAGCAAGCCCCATCATAAGGAGGAATCCGGCCTGGGTGACCTGTCCCAGCAGGCTGACGTGGTCAACGAGCCATTCGAGATGACGTGCAGTCTCCTCATGAAAAGACTGCAGGTCACCTCGCATGGCCTTTTGACGCAACGCCACACCAGTCAGGACAGTCTCAACCCGGACCCGGATAGCCACGTCCGCAGGCAGAGGAAGGCCAGTTGACGTGAGCTCATCCCCTGCCTGAAAACGGGTATGGACGTAGGCATCCCTGCTGGTGCAAGATGATGCAGGGACAGGATCAGGGACAGGATTGCACACAGGCACCTCCGCGGCAGCCTGTGCTGCCTCCTGTCCCTGGTCCTGCACTGCACCACTAGCACCAGTGGGATCCCCACCTCCAGACCCCGTCTCTGGTGCTTGAACGGCCTCCTCCTCCACCAAACCCCCCACCAACCTGGATGACTCTGTGCCATCTTCCCCTGTTGGGCCCTGTGGGGTCCCAGCTGCCCCTTCTGCTGCCGAGGAGTCCAACTCCAACCTCCGCCTCTTGGACCTCCCCCCGGCAGCTGCGGCCTGGGATGCGGCACCGGACTCCTCACTCCCCGACGAGATCACAACATGGGAGGGGAGCCGAGCCTTGCGTCTCCGGCTGGCGGTGGGATCCCCGCCGCTGTGCTCCACAGCACCTTCTCCTCCCTCTTCATCAGTTGACGCTGCAGACAGGGAGAAACAAAACACAGGCATCAGGGCACTGTACAATGGACACATACACACATGACAGTTGTAAATGAGTGGCATTGGCAAACCTCAGACATGTCATCAGAATCCCCAACACACATGTCATTACAACTCGCACACATGAGCCATACCACAGCCATATCGCAACTGCCAGCACCATCCATACACATACAACAGCATGAGCAGGCAAAGGTGAGCCAGACATCACATGCAACACAGGAAGTGCACCACACATGTACACACACCACCACACTTGCATGCATGTGTACACCCCTGCCAAGTGTCGCAGTGTTCAGACGGGCATCCATGTCACATCTGCCAATCAGGCTTCCACATACCGCTGTCACATGCATCCATGTTGCATCACTGTTGTCAAATACACACACATGCACATGTACACAGTGCTGATACATGCAGCCGAAAACAACATACATGCATGACATCACGGATATGTCTACTTACATACACATTCATCCAAACATGTGTGCCCACACAACTGCATTTGGCATGCAAGCCTACACACACAAGCACCATCCATGTCTCACACATTCCAGCCCTTGCATGTGTTAGCCCCACGGCCCTGTACACCCCCACCCATACTCGACCCCATAAAAACAGATGTGCAACCTGCACACTACTGAAAAATCACCACACGCACTGCTCACAATCAGGATGCATGTACACTTACCGCTCGACTCCAGACGGGTCTGCCTCTCAAGGACCTGGACGTGGAGCGCTGGGGATATGCGTTCCAGGACCCTCATCTGTTCTTCCGACAAGTGGCCCCGGCGCCCCTTGGCATCCGCTGCCTTCAAGAGGCGCCGGGCCTTGTTCAGGGTCCTGGAACTGAAGTCCTCCCAGCGCTTCTTGACATGTTGTAAGTCGCGGACTGCCACCCCTCTCCGCGTGATGGCAGTCACGATGTCAGTCCAGATCCGAGTCCGTCCTTCCTTGTCGGCGCGGGAACTTCCGAAGAGGGCATCATACTGCCACAGGACTTGCTCCACCAGGACACCAACTTCGGTGGCACTGAAATTGGTGCCCCTCTGCCTCTCTGGCCGGGGGTTGTCAATGGTCTCAGATGGTGTTTGCCCCGACATGACAACCCCAGAGGCAGGAGTGGGTGGGCAACTGGGTCCTGGGGCTGGGCTGTGGAGCGATGGAATCCCAGTCGGAGTCTTCGGTTTCAGCAGGGGTGGTCACAGCAACAGCACCCCTGGCTGATGTGCAGGCAGCAAATGGCAGGGCACATGGGCAGCAGGCAGTCAGGCAGCAGCAGATGGCAGGTGGGAGCGTGCTCGGGGCTCTGGGGGGCAGTAGTTCGGCCTTCTGGGCAGGAGCGTGGTCTTCCGTGTGCTTACGCGTGGCCAGCTTGATAGAGTGATTTGGCACGTGAAAAATCTGCACGTCAGCGTGTAATTCGAGGAAAGGCCCTTAGCGCGTAAGCGCGTCTGCACGCATACGCATTTTCATTGGACAGAAGGCCCCTCAAGCGCAAGCGCCCCTGTGACGTGACACGTACAGACGTGCATGGGCATTTCAGCGCGCGTGAAAAACTGCACGTCCGCGTGCAATACAAGGAAAGGGCCCATGCGCGTAAACGTGCGTGGAAAACTGCACGTCTGCGTGCAATACGAGGAAAGGGCCCATGCGCGTAAGCGCGTGTGGAAAACTGCACGTCCGCGTGTAATACGAGGAAAGGGCCCATGCGCGTAAGTGACGTGACGTGCGCGTGCGTTTCCCTCAGCACGGGTTAAAGGTGAGCGGGCCCAGCAGTTCACTGTACGTGTCTTTCATGGAGACCGACGTGTGTTACTGCTTCCTGTTGTTTCGCGCGCCATCACAACTTCACAGCTATCAAGGACGTATCTCTTCTTTTGGCGGGGGTATTGGCTACGCGTGTTTTTCTGCATCGCGCTAGTCAGACGGTGAGTCGCACATGCTCCTTTTCCCACTGCGGGTGCCCCTGTGTATCGCACCCATTTTCGATGTCATAGTAGCCTGCGTACGCGTTATTCTTGTTACTGGGTGCCACCGCGTACTGCAGTAGGTTGAATCCACGCACGTAGGCTGCAGGGTTGCGTGCACGGTTTTACTGCAGTTTTGGGGTGCCTGAGCGTTGCATGACCCGTCACCACATCACCGGGGTCACATACAGCCTTGCAGGTGCAGGGGGGCTGTTAACATCTTGCTTCCCACCCCCTTCACCCCAATTGCCCAGGTCAATTGTGGTGTACACCTCCCATTGGCACCACTCCATCTGTGCCAGCACTACTACATCTGTGCCATGGTTGGGAGGGCACCAAAGGTGAGGGGCGCCCAGCTGGGCGTCCTCCTCGTGGCGGGCGTGGTCGGGGACGTGGCCATGGTGACCAGGGAGTAGGGGGACTCCAGGGTGTCCAGGGCAGCCACAGAAGGGGAAGAGGCAGGGGTGCGCCACTTGAGCACAATGTTGTGCCATGTTTCGGTGCAGTCATGCCACCACCCCCTGTGGTTCCGGGAGATGCAGCTTCTGCATCTGGCACTGGCACCCATGTGACCCGGCAGTCCGTTCCATCGACTGCCACGGGCCCAAGGGTAGTGGTAGCTGCAGGTGCAGCTGTGGACACCACCACCCAGGCTCAGGGTCTGCCAGCGCAGGCTGCGTTGGCACTTGAAGAGCCCTTGGTAGATCTCCAACAGGCCAGGGGGGAAACCATAGGGCAGGCTGGGCTGCTCAGACCAAGACACGTGTCCCTGGGGCAGTCATGTCATCTGCTGCCCCGAACAGCCGGGTGTTGGCAAGTGCAGGGGCAGATGCACCCAACAGCACCCCGGTTGTGAGTCTGCCAACCAGGACCGTTGCGGTCAATGACCCTGCCACAGCTGATGTTGCTGTGCAGGGTCCATTAGTGGGCACCCAGCTACCACTGACACAAGTTAGGCCTTTGGTCATCCCTCCACCTGCCACTCCCTTGGCTCAATCCACCGAACCCACTGGCCATACTGGTCAGGGCGGCATTAGCCAGCCAGGGTCTGCGCACAGTCCAAGAGGAGGAAGGTTTCACCTGCAGCACAGGCTGGGACCCCACACACAGCCACGACCTCCTGCACGTCGAGGAAGAAGCCTTTCTGTAAGCAGGAACTGGACTTCCTCGTGGACTATGTGCGGGGCCACAGCCGTGACATGCTAGTGGGTGCCAATAGTCAGACTACGGCTGCACAACGTGACACCCACTGGAAGCATGTTGCGGAACATGTCAGTTCATTCGGCCATGAGGAGCGCACGGCGCAGGAGTGCAAAAAGCATTGGAATGACATCAAGCGCAGCACTTACGCTAAGCATGCCTCAAATTACAACTTGACTCTGGTGACTGGCGGTGGGCCTGCACCAGAGGAGGAAGAACTCACTCCGAATGAGGCTCTCGTTGCGGAGTTCATACCACCTGAATTGGTCGAAGGAGTGGGAGAGATGCTGGACTTTGATGCCCAGTCCAGTGAGTTTTGATGCGTGTTTGTTGAGGACGTGTGTGTTTCACTTGTGGGATGTGTTGTGCATGATTGTTGCTACATGTGACGTGTACATGGTTCTGATGTGTAAGTAATGCAATGCTTCCGTCATGCATGTCTCCTCTGCCTGCATGCGGGACTCCATGTGGGCATGCTCCCTTGCCCCTCCTCCGCCACTCTGCACCCCAGTTCCACCTTTGCACTGGTCTGCTTCAATCTTGCCAATGTGTAGTTTCTTGTTCATGTGTCCTTTGTAGATGCTAACTTCCAGCATAGAAACTGCCAGACATATGCCGTGTGGTACAGCCTTAGTACTCGATGCAGGGTATCTCACTTGTACTGTGCATGGGTCAGATGTCCCGCAGGGACATGAGTGCCCATTCATGCTCCATGTGCATTGCACGCATGCCCCTATGTGTCCTTGACTGGATGATCACTGTAATATGAGTCCTTTGTTACATACATTGCCTGCCATCTCATCGGCCTCTCCATGTCAACTGTGGCTCAGTCCTGCGTTGCACACATGTTTAGGCTCTGACAATCTATGTGGCTCACAGGCCTCAGCCTGTTCAATGGCCAATGACTCTGTCCAACTCTTGTTTTTTCTTTTTCACACGTGGGCGGCCTCCAGAGTTTTCATCATGTGTCCTGCCCACTGTCCCAGCATCATTTGCAGTGTTGTAATTTTAATCAGATTAAGCTGTTGATGCCAGTCAACACTGCCTGTCAATACACAGGTGTATGGTCAGCCTTTTGATACCATGCTAGGCATCCCTGCTTTGGTACTGGGGTGGAGGGGTGCTTGGCTTCTAGACATGGTACACATTGAATGCACAATGCACATGATGTGTGAATTTGACATTGCACTGCCTTCACATTTCCTGGCACACACCATGGAGTGCTTGTACATGTAGGTAGTGAGTGGCGTACACATTTTCTGCACTGCATAGACCCACTTCCATCGAAACTGCCACCTTTCAACAGGTCTGATCACAGAAGCTATTCAAAGTAGACCCAGCAGGCATGCCAGGTCATATTTTGTGTGTCACATGTCTACCGGATGCCTTTGCTGTCGCTGTGTGTGTGTATTATGTGCTTCTGACATGTGTAGTGACCTTTTTTCTCTCTATTTTTCAGGTGATGACACAATGGAGGTGGAGGATGGTGTTGTCATGCCAGACACAGGGTTGGTTACACCACATCAACCCGGCACTAGTGGGGGTCGTGGGGTGGTAGGCCACGAAAACCCCCAAGTGCTGCAGTCCATCTTGTCTCTGGCTGCCTATGAGTCCAGCCTTGATGACGACTCTGACGTCCATGTTCAGTTGGATGAGCATCAAGTCAATGTGTCAGGGGTGAGTGATTCTGATGTGGACACTCCTCTGTCTGCGACACCTGCACTGAGGGATCAGACGGTCTTGGTTCCTCCGCCCGTGTTGGATCGGGACGCAGGGTCACCCTCCACACCAGTCACTGATGTGCCTGGGACATCACGTCGACGGGGGCATGTAGTTGTGCAGCCGCAGGCGGTGCCAACACAGAGAGGACCCCCGGTCCTTGGGTCCCGCAGGTGTCAAGCCCTGACAAAGCGTTCGCCGCACGCAACCGCTGTATACTGAGTGGGAGCAAGACATGACTGCCAATTCAGAACGGCAGGGGGCAGCAATGGAGAACATCGCTGAGAGCATGGAGCGTGTGGCCCGATCTGTGCTCCCCCCTGCTAGGCAGGTGCTTCTCCAGCAGCAGGCGGCACGGTCCACGGCCCGCTCGCTCAGGCTGGGCATGGCGGCCTCAAACAGGGCACGCCAGGCTGAAATGTCATCTCTGCGTCAAGCAATTGCTGCTCACGCAGAGGCGCACATGGATGCCCTGAGGGAGGAGTATGCTTCCCTCAGATCCACTCTGGGTGTCCTTATGATGTCCCAGAGGCAGCAGGCAGAGGAGAGGTTTGCACAGCTTGAGCGTACCATCTCGGCTGAGCTACAGGCTTGCCGGGAGGTGCAGCGGTTGTCCAGCCAGGCCTTGCAAAGGAACTCCGTGTTACACGTGCTACCTTGCAAGAGGAAGCACGTGTATCACATGAGTTTTTGCATGCAGACCTATGTCACATCGCCACACAGAACCAGGCTCACCCGTCCGGCAGACTTGCTGCCGACGAGGGGCAAGCTGCGGCTAGGCGTGGCCAGGCTACTGTGCCACGTCCTCCTTTCCAGGATGAGCCAGACTCGGATGACCATCTATCTCCCACATAGGTCGGGCAGTGCAGGCGTTGAGCCCATCGAGGTTTTTTTTTTGGCTCAGCATCATCGCATGTGGATGTTGAGCAGCACCCTGTACCTCCCCCCTCCTGGGTGCCTCCCCTCCCCCCCGGGTCGTATGTGGCCATTTTTGATTTTTCTTTTAGTTTAGTTAGTTAAGTTTCTGTTTGATAGTTAGTTTAAATAGGTTATGTAGGTTTTCCATTGTTAGTGCAATTAGTTAATAGTTGATTTAGTTTAAAATTGCTAGTCTATTGTGCATTCATGTGACGGTGCGGTGCTTTGTGGCTTTTGAAGGCATCCACTGTCTGTTCCAGCTGGGCCCTTCATGGTTGTCTTGTGTATATGTTTGCTGCTTGGGGTCCTTGACTCACATATGCCACTCCTGCCTCCCTTATCCATTGGCTCGCAAGGATGGTTCGGTGTTACAGAATATTACACAAGGCCTTTGGACTGTCAAATCTGTGGCATGTCTGGTGCTGTGTGACTTGTGTTGACACCCCTAGTGGGGATGATTTTGGTGTCATTGTCCACTGTTTGGCTTTTGCTAGATGGGGTGTGTCATGAATAATGTGTACATTGATTGCTATGCATTGTGTAGTATGTTTCATATCTTTCCTGTACACGTGCTTGTTGCAATTCATGCTGTAGATAGTGTACCACACTTTGGATGTGAAAGACAGACTGATGGTGTGATTTGTGATGTGACTCTCTGACATGGTCAAGTAATGAGATGCCTGATGAGACACACACAGATGACTTTAAAGCATTAATCATGTGTTTCATGCCCTTTCTGCAGGGGGATGAGCCTCCAGAGCACCTTTGCCAGCAGACATGGCCCATTGGACGACGGAAATCTGGACCCGTTTGTTGGTGCCGGCATGCACATGTGTGCACAAGCAGAGGCACAGGGATTGTAGACCCACATCCTAGAACTGCTGACAGGCAAGGTGAGCATCACAGGGTGGCCACGACACAGCAAAGCTTGCACCAGGCGAGTTGCACATGCAGGCTTAGTCACAGCACTGAGGGTGAGCTTAGACGAATATTGGTGTTGAAGCACACAATGCAGCTCAGATGTGTTTGTGGACTGATGGCTGTTGATAGTAGGGTTGTCTGGGACACATGCAGGGGCAGTGGCACATACCCTCCGGTACACCAAGGTCCATTGAGGCACTTTCATCGACCATGTAGCCTTCCGAGACATGGAAAGGGGCAGCTCGCAGGGACATACAGCAAGGGACATACTCGGGTGCAGTGCATCTCATTTCCATGTACTTTATGATGAATGCACTGCAAACTTTGTTTCGGTCATGGTGGTACGCAACTTGCACTGAAGTCATGGCTTGCTCTATGGGTCTGTCTGCTTACCCAGGGAACATTGCATGTTGTGTGAATTGTGACACATTGGTGTTCCATTTGCCACGCACCCACCGGCGGCTGACCTACTGCATTGACTGTGTATGACCCGTCACAGGGGTACTGATATATATGGGTACCAAGCATCTACACCAGATTGTCTGTTTGTAGAGTACTCTGTTGCTATGGGGCATGTTTGGTGGTGTGTTTTTGTGTAATTGGCACATACTGGTTGTTGACTGTGGCTCTCTTTGCAGCATTGCAGTGCTCCTGTAACCGGACCTGAGAGTGCGCAGGCAGGAGGCCAGCACTCAAAACCAGAGCTAAGTGTCTTGTTGTTTTTCTTTCAAACTGCTCTGCATAGGCTTGCTAGGGGGGTACACTAATGCATGGATGTATGTGTGATTCAATTTGGTATGTTTTTTTCCCCCTAATCACCCGGAATCCTATGCAATTTTGAAACCTGTACCCTCTACCCGGTGTTCCTGCTTCCCGTACCTATCCAAGCAACGTTCCCTAACCCTCTTTCCCCGCTGGAGTTGCGGATGCCTGTGTAAGCCCCAAACTTGCAGGCGCCAAAACCCTAGAGGGGGTGGTTGGTTCGTACCACTCCTAAGCCTGGACTACGGAAGGCCATAACAATGATGTCCAAGTTCGTTTGGATTGTGTATGTGTTCATGCAGGTAGTACATTTTCGTGCATTCCCTACTTTCATGTGTCATTGCTCCTCCCCTCTCCTGCCACTCATTCCAGTTATCCAGTGTGCCAACACCTGTCCCGACTGCATATCCCTGAACCTCCTTCCCCACCTGGGTCTCAGGCGCCTGTGTGAGTTTGACCTTGCAGGCACCCGGGACACGGTGGGGGTGGTTGTTTCATGACACTCCTGCGCCTGTACACGGGACCTGTGACAATACACATCCGTTCATGATGCATCATCCTATGTTATGTACCACACATGGTTCACATCCTGTTGTGACATTGTTTTACTGTGCTACCTTGGTTGTTGCATCATTGTGGTAGTACTTGGCCTTTGTGAGGTACTGCTACGTCAAGTCATCTACTGGAGGGTGTTCGGGTTCGTTTTTATGCCTTGGATTTTGTGATTTTGGAAATGAGTGTGGATTCTGAGGGTTCAGGCATCTTTTTACACACAAAGTGGGAGATGGTGACGAAGGGTAAAGGTGATCCTGTGGCCAGGTGGAATTGAGGGTTGGAGGCTCCATGACCCAGGTGCAGTTGTTCAGTGGGTCATGGTCATTTGTGAGGGAGGGGGGGTTGTTGTTGATAGTTGCCTTGCCCTGCAGTGTCATGGGAACCCTGACATTGTAATGGTGGTATCCTATGTACATGTTGTGTTCTGCTGATCAATGCCTGTTCATGTGTTGTGTTTTCCTTTCAGGTGCGAGGGGATAGTTGTGGTTTGACATGCTGGGGTGTACACATGGTGAATGTTCACATGTGATGTGTAGGGGACACTGATGTTCACTTGAGTGCACATGCATATGTGGAGTGCATGTCCTTGCAGAACCACACACTTGCACTCTGATGCACTACATTTACTCCCACCCTTGCATATCCATGTGTACACTGTTTGCCTTCTGGTGCCCACTGTGTCCCTGCAGCACATGTTCTGTGACCGATTATGGATCCAGTACATGCCTAATTTGATGTTTGATGTGGTCTGTCACTTAGATGTGATGCTCAGGGTGTGCATCACACACAATGGCTGTTCACTGTGCTGTGCGCTGAGCAGTGTGTTGCAGGAGTAGGACACTGCACACATGAGCTGCAGTGTTGATTTTGCAATGCATAATGTGCATGTAGACAGGCATTCATTGTTATGTTACGTCCACGACTGTTGTAATGCATTTGGAAATGACTTATTTTGGGTGGGAGATTTTGTTGGTCTGTCATTTCATCCGATTCCGGGTCAGGCATCATTGTCTGATGCCACTGTACATTTAGGACATGGCAATGTGTACCTTATCGTTACTGTGTTGGTGTATGGGTATTGCTTTCCATGCCATGTTGTGGTTTGGGAGGGTTTGAGTGACATGACAGTGATGGCCATGGCCTGTTTTGCAGGTGTGTGTGATGCACACCTTGCATGTCAGGGTCATCCGCTTCTCAGAGCAACTAGCTGGGGGTATATTTCTCTCCACGGCAGGGCCCTCCCCCTGGAACAGACCTCCTGCCTGACTTGAACCTGAGGGGAACCATCTCCAGTTCTGGAAGCACCTCAAGACCTTCCTCTTTGCTTCTGCTTACTCTCTGCCTCTTCCTTGCAGAATTCTTCACTGGAACTGCACAGGAGCTGCAACTGGGCCACTCTCACCGACCTCGGTCCCTGGCCCAGCCACTCTCCACTTGCACTGCCTCCCTGGCAACCCCTGCACTGCAGTACTGTCTCTCTATCCCTACAGCCCTCCCTTCCCAGCACTTGTCTGCACTTACCTTTGCAGTTGCCACCAGCCAACCTATGTGTTATTTTTTTGGGCTACTTGCCCTGTACTGGACTCCCCCCCCACCCTTCCCCTTGCACTTTTCCCTTCCCCCTACCCCTGCACTTGCACGATCTCAATGACACCTGGCCTAGTAGTACCGATGTCTATCTTCCCTTGTTCCCCCCTCCCTGCCTCATCGCGCCTTGAAATACTTGTGTATGGGCCATATCATGTCATATGTCATGTGTGCCTTTTGGTCACACAGGATATCTTGTGTTTAAGTAGCTAGGGATGCAGACGATGTGGCACTTCCATGGCAACTATCTCAGGGTGGTAGGGTTGTGACAGTTGACTGTCTCTTTGTCATCATCGATTGTCACCTGGTATGTGCCAGGCCTTTGTGCACTCCGCAGGGGTGGGAGTTTAGGTGAAAAATGTGGCCACAAGCTGGGTCCGGGCTTCCTCGCCACGTGCCCTGTCCCCTCCCATGGGCAGCGCCTGTGCCTGTGGTTGGGCATGTGGGGGCACCACCATGTCCACCGGGACGCCCTGCCGTGTTGCAACATTGTGCAGGACACATGCTGCCACAATGATCCTGCACACTACTGGTGGTGCATAGAGTAGTTGCCCACCAGAGCGGTCAAGGGAGCGGAAACGTGACTTGAGCACTCCGAATGTGCGCTCCACTATGCCCCTGGTTGCAATATGGGCGGCTTTGTATCTTACCTGGGGTGGTGTGGTTGGGTTCCGGATTGGCGTCATCATGTGGTTGCTCAGGGGGTAGGCACTGTCCCCTGGGGAGGTGATAATAGTTGAGATTATTAGGGTTTGGATATTTGTCTGTGTGTGACTTGCATGCATGTGCAAGGGCATTTGTACTGACCTAGGAGCCATGTGTCGCCATGCTGCCCAGCTTCCAGGGACCGGCTCAGGGCGGACATTCTGTTTATGAAACTGTCATGGGTGGAGCCAGGGTAGTTTGCATAGACAGAGGTGATGATTCCCTTTGCATCGCATACCACCTGTATATTGATGGAATGCCAGTGCTTGCGGTTTCGGTAGATGTGCTCAGTGGCCCTAGATGGACGTAGGGCCACATGGGTGCAATCTATGGCACCGAGCACTTTGGGGAAGTGTGCCACCCTGAAAAAATCCAGGACAACGGCCTGCCTTTCTGCGGGTGTTCTGGGCATGTATATGTGCCTGCGGACTGAGGGGCACGCTGTCATGTTTGCCAGTACCTGGTGTAGGCAGCGTGACTGCGTGGCCTGTGAGACCCCCCCCCACTATGGCAGTGGTCCGCTGAAATGACCCAGTGGCCACAAAATGCAGGACATTGAGCAGCTTCTCCAAGGGGCTCAATGCTTGGGAGCAAAGGGTGGGGGATGTCAGGTCATCTTCCCACTCCCTGACCAGGTCTAGGATGATGTGCGGTGGAAACCTATACCTGCCGTAGACCTGGTCGTCAGGCATCCCAAAAAGGCTTGTCCGTGGTGCGAAAATGCATGCCCTGGCTATTCTCCTCCTCCTGCGGTGTCCCACGATCGGTGCAGTGACAAATGCGGCATTCATCGTAGCTGTATATACGCGTTTGTTGTTTGCGCGCACTTTTATGCTGTGCGCGGGGACGCTTCCGCCTGCCTTCGTGTGGGCGGACGCGTTGACACCTGTGCACGTCTTTTGCCGTGCGCGGGTTTCATGTATTCGGATATGTGGTAAGACTGTACGTCCGAGTGTCATCGCGTGTGATCAGAGGGGAGTGAGCGTACACGCGATTGGCCTCGGTACGTGTGTTTCGGGGTGCGCGGGAAGTTCCACACGCGATTAGCCTGGGTGCGTGTGTTCCCGGGTGCGCGGGAACTTTCACACGCGATTGGTGGAAATCCACGTGTGTTCTGTCATCACGTGCAATGAGGGAAACACCCGCGCGCATCGCCTTTGGTCCAATGAAATCGCATATGCGTGCTGCCGTGCATACGCGCTAAGGGCCTTTCCTCGAATTACACGCTGACGTGCAGATTATTCACGTGCCAAATCACTCCGTATCAAGCTGGCCACGCGTAAGCACACGGAAGACCACGCTCCTGCCCAGAAGGCCGAACTACTGCCCCCAGAGCTCCGTGCCCGCTCCCACCTGTCATCTGCTGCTGCCTGACTGCCTGCTGCCCACGCGCCCTGCCATTTGCTGCCTGCACATCAGCCAGGGGTGCTGTTGCTGTGACCACCCCTGTGACCACCCCTGCTGGAACCAAAGACTCCCGACTGGGATTCCATCGCTCCACAGCCCAGCCCCAGGACCCAGTTGCCCACCCACTCCTGCCTCTAGGGTTATCATGTCGGGGCAAACACCATCTGAGACCACTGACAACCCCCGGCCAGATAGGCAGAGGGGCAGCAGCTTCAGTGCCACCAAAGTTGGTGTCCTGGTGGAGCAAGTCCTGGGGCAGTATGATGCCCTCTTCGGAAGTTCCCGCGCCGACAAGGAAGGACGGACTCGGATCTGGACTGACATTGTGACTGCCATCAACGCGGAGAGGGAGGGCAGTCCGCGACTTACAACATGTCAAGAAGCGCTGGGAGGACTTCAGGTCCAGGACCCTGAACAAGGCCCGGCGCCTCTTGAAGACAGCGGATGCCACGGGGCGCGGGGGCCATTTGTCGGAAGAACAGATGAGGGTCCTGGAACGCATATCCCCAGCGCTCCACGTCCAGGTCCTTGAGAGGCAGACCCGTCTGGAGTCGCAAGGCCCGGCTCCCCTCCCATGTTGTCATCTCGTCGGGGAGTGAGGAGTCCGGTGCCGCGTCCCAGGCCGCAGCTGCCAGGGGGAGGTCCAAGAGGCGGAGGTTGGAGTTGGACTCCTCGGCAGCAGAAGGGGCAGCTGGGACCCCACAGGGCCCAACAGGGGAAGATGGCACGGAGTCATCCAGGTTGGTGGGGGGTTTGGTGGAGGAGGAGGCCGTGCAAGCACCAGAGACGGGGTCTGGAGGTGGGGATCCCACTGGTGCTAGTGGTGCAGTGCAGGACCAGGGACAGGAGGCAGCACAGGCCGCCGCGGAGGTGCCTGTGTGCAATCCTGTCCCTGATCCTGTCCCTAGATCATCTTGCACCAGCAGGGATGCCTACGTCCAGACCCGTTTTCAGGCACGGGATGAGCTCATGTCAACTGGCCTTCCTCTGCCTGCGGACGTGGCTATCTGGGTCCGGGTTGAGCCTGTCCTGACTGGTGTGGCGTTGCGTCAACGGGCCATGCGAGGTGACCTGCAGTCTTTTCATGAGGAGACTGCACGTCATCTCGAATGGCTTGTTGACCACGTCAGCCTGCTGGGACAGGTCACCCAGGCCGGATTCCTCCATCTGATGGGGCTTGCTACAACCCCCTCCTCAACTGGACCCCCTACGTGCCAGTCGTCCTCCGTGCCATCTTCCCACCCATCAGTCACCTGGGTGCCCTGCGGAGCTGCCTCTGACGGTGCGGCCAGGCTGGTGGAGGAGGCATCCCTGCCACAGTCGGGAGTCGGACGTCCAGCAGGGGTGGCCACATCTACGACTGCACCCCAGCCGGCGGAGGATGTGCAGGCAGCAGGAGGCAGTGCACGGGCAGAGGCACAGCAGCAGCAGCAGCAACGTGGTGGGAGCCATAAAGGCTCGGGGCCTTCAACATCGGGGGGCAGGCATAGGCCGGAGGACAGGAGGACCCAGGACAGAGAGTGTCTTCCGTGTGGCAGCGGTTGGGCCACGCCATAGATGCGGAGCGGCAGCGGGCAGAAGAGGCACGGCTCACAATGGTCAGGGCGGAGAACTCCATGCGGAGGGCCCTGAGGCGGGCCGAGTGCCTCGAGGCAATCCGCAGGGGTTTGGAGGTGGACACGGCGACGGCCCTGCGGACCCTCGGGGCCATGGAGGAGGACCGCCTCCGGGACATTGAGCAGGAGTTCGATGATGCCCTGGCCCGGGACATCCACAAGTGAGCCGTGAAACTAGCCCGCTGCCCTTGTACATAGTTATGTAGGTAGTGTTAGGTTTCATTTTTGTTTTGATTTAACTTGGACCTTTCGGACATTGGCCACATTTTTGTATATAGTTTATTTTATTAGTTAGTGTAGTTAGGTTTCCTTTTTTTTTGTTGGGATAACAGACCCTGGCTTGTTCCCATGTACTGTTGGATTGTATTTTTTTTTCACATTTTGACCATGGAGCAATGGCTTTCTTTTTTATTTCCCATTGGATTTTGTTTTTTGGACATTGACTTTGGACACCATTACTTTGGAATTTTATTTTTGCTTTTGCTTTTTTTAACGGACTTGCTTCTTTTGATTTTTGTACATTCACATTTCTGTTTCTTCATTTTTGATTCTATTTATGTTTCCTTTAATACATATTTTTTTTGTTGAACTTCAATGTGTGGTATCTCATTGGTTTCATGCATTTCATGATATGGGTTTTGAGATTCACTGACACCCATTGGGTGTATGTGAGGGAAATGTGTTTGTTTCGGAACTTGCAATTGGTGTTCTGTGATGTAATTGCAAATTATGAGTGGGTGGATGCAATACTCGGGTGGGTGTTTTGCATTTGGAGGCTGACCATAGGGACCAGGGATCTAGATTGTGATTACATGTTGGCTGGGGAACATGAGTGCACATGGGTGGGGGCCTGCTGGCAGGTGCCCCACAGTGCTGGGGGGTGGGGGTGGTGGGGAACATGAGTTGGACATGGGTGGGGGCCTGCTGGCAGGTGCCCCACAGTGCTGGGGGGTGGGGGTGGTGGGGAACATGAGTTGGACATGGGTGGGGGCCTGCTGGCAGGTGCCCCACAGTGCTGGGGGGTGGGGGTGGTTGGACACATGGGTGGGGGCCTGCTGGAGGCTGCCCCTGGTGGCTGGGGGGTGGGGGTGGTGGGAGACATGGGTGGGGGCCTGGTGGAGGGTGCCCCTGCACTGCTGGGGGTGGGGGTGGTGGGAGACATGGGTGGGGGCCTGGTGGAGGGTGCCCCTGCACTGCTGGGGGGTGGGGTGGTGGGAGACATGGGTGGGGGCCTGGTGGAGGCTGCCCCTGGTGGCTGGGGGCTGGGGGTGGTGGGAGACATGGGTGGGGGCCTGGTGGAGGCTGCCCCTGCACTGCGGGGGTGGGGGTGGTGGGAGACATGGGTGGGGGACTGGTGGAGGGTGCCCCTGCACTGCTGGGGGGTGGGGGTGTTGGGAGACATGGGTGGGGGCCTGGTGGAGGCTGCCCCTGGTGGCTGGGGGGTGGGGGTGGTGGGAGACATGGGTGGGGGCCTGGTGGAGGGTGCCCCTGCACTGCTGGGGGGTGGGGGTGGTGGGAGACATGGGTGGGGGCCTGGTGGAGGGTGCCCCTGGTGGCTGGGGGGTGGGGGTGGTGGGAGACATGGGTGGGGGCCTGGTGGAGGGTGCACCTGGTGGCTGGGGGGTGGGGGTGCTGGGAGACATGGGTGGGGGCCTGGTGGAGGCTGCCCCTGGTGGCTGGGGGGTGGGGGTGGTGGGGAACATGAATTGGACATGGGTGGGGGCCTGCTAGCAGGTGCCCCACAGTGCGGGGGGGTGGGGGTGGTGAGGAACATGAGTTGGACATGGGTGGGGGCCTGCTGGCAGGTGCCCCACATTGCTGGGGGGTGGGGGTGGTGGGGAACATGAGTTGGACATGGGTGGGGGCCTGCTGGCAGGTGCCCCACATTGCTGGGGCGTGGGGGTGGTGGGGAACATGAATTGGACATGGGTGGGGGCCTGCTGGCAGGTGCCCCACAGTGCTGGGGGGTGGGGGTGGTGGGGAACATGTGTTGGACATGGGTGGGGGCCTGCTGGCAGGTGCCCCACAGTGCTGGGGGGTTGGGGGTGGTGGGACACATGGGTGGGGGCCTGGTGGAGGCTGCCCCTGGTGGCTGGGGGGTGGGAGTGGTGGGAGACATGGGTGGGGGCCTGGTGGAGGGTGCCCCTGCACTGCTGGGGGGTGGGTGTGGTGGGAGACATGGGTGGGGGCCTGGTGGAGGCTGCCCCTGGTGGCTGGCGGGTGGGGGTGGTGGGAGACATGGGTGGTGGCCTGGTGGAGGCTGCCCTGGTGGCTGGGGGTGGGGGTGGTGGGAGACATGGGTGGTGGCCTGGTGGAGGCTGCCCCTGGTGGCTGGGGGG
This sequence comes from Ambystoma mexicanum, assembly GCF_040938575.1. Classification (NCBI taxonomy): domain Eukaryota; kingdom Metazoa; phylum Chordata; class Amphibia; order Caudata; family Ambystomatidae; genus Ambystoma; species Ambystoma mexicanum. Next base: position 784,585,114 of record NC_090936.1, read on the forward strand.
TGGGGGTGGTGGGAGAAATGGGTGGGGGCCTGGTGGAGGGTGCCCCTGCACTGCTGGGGGGTGGGGGGGTGGGAGACATGGGTGGGGGCCTGGTGGAGGCTGCCCCTGGTGGCTGGGGGGTGGGGGTGGTGGGAGACATGGGTGGGGGCCTGGTGGAGGCTGCCCCTGGTGTCTGGGGGTGGGGGTGGTGGGAGACATGGGTGGGGGCCTGGTGAAGGCTGCCCCTGGTGGCTGGGGGGTGGGGGTGGTGGGAGACATGGGTGGGGGCCTGGTGGAGGCTGCCCCTGGTGGCTGGCGGGTGGGGGTGGTGGGAGACATGGGTGGGGGCCTGGTGGAGGGTGCCCCTGCACTGCTGGGGGGTGGGTGTGGTGGGAGACATGGGTGGGGGCCTGGTGGAGGCTGCCCCTGGTGGCTGGCGGGTGGGGGTGGTGGGAGACATGGGTGGTGGCCTGGTGGAGGCTGCCCTGGTGGCTGGGGGTGGGGGTGGTGGGAGACATGGGTGGTGGCCTGTTGGAGGCTGCCCCTGGTGGCTGGGGGGTGGGGGTGGTGGGAGACATGGGTGGGGGCCTGGTGGAGGGTGCCCCTGCACTGCTGGGGGGTGGGGGGGTGGGAGACATGGGTGGGGGCCTGGTGGAGGCTGCCCCTGGTGGCTGGGGGGTGGGGGTGGTGGGAGACATGGGTGGGGGCCTGGTGAAGGCTGCCCCTGGTGGCTGGGGGGTGGGGGTGGTGGGCAACATGAGTTGGACATGGGTGGGGGCCTGCTGGCAGGTGCCCCACAGTGCTAGGGGGTGGGGGTGGTGGGGAACATGAGTTGGACATGGGTGGGGAACTGCTGGCAGGTGCCCCACATTGCTGGGGGGTGGGGGTGGTGGGGAACATGAGTTGGACATGGGTGGGGACCTTCTGGCAGGTGCCCCACATTGCTGGGGGTGGGGGTGGGGGGGAACATGAGTTGGACATGGGTGGGGGCCTGCTGGCAGGTGCCCCACAGTGTTGGGGGGTGGGGGTGGTAGGGAACATGAGTTGGACATGGGTGGGGGCCTGCTGGCAGGTGCCCCACAGTGCTGGGGGGGTGGGGGTGGTGGGACACATGGGTGGGGGCCTGGTTGAGGCTGCCCCTGGTGGCTGGGGGGTGGGGGTGGTGGGAGACATGGGTGGGGGCCTGGTGGAGGGTGCCCCTGCACTGCTGGGGGGTGGGAGGGGTGGGAGACATGGGTGGGGGCCTGGTGGAGGCTGCCCCTGGTGGCTGGGGGGTGGGGGTGGTGGGAGACATGGGTGGGGGCCTGGTGGAGGCTGCCCCTGGTGGCTGGGGGGTGGGGGTGGTGGGAGACATGGGTGGGGGCCTGGTGGAGGCTGCCCCTGGTGGCTGGGGGGTGGGGTGGTGGGAGACATGGGTGGGGGCCTGGTGGAGGGTGCCCCTGCACTGCTGGGGGGTGGGGGTTGTGGGAGACATGGGTGGGGGCCTGGTGGAGGGTGCCCCTGGTGGCTGGGGGGTGGGGGTGGTGGGAGACATGGTTGGGGGCCTGGTGGAGGGTGCCCCTGGTGGCTGGGGGGTGGGGGTGCTGGGAGACATGGGTGGGGGCCTGGTGAAGGCTGCCCCTGGTGGCTGGGGGGTGGGGGTGGTGGGGAACATGAGTTGGACATGGGTGGGGGCCTGCTGGCAGCTGCCCCACAGTGCTGGGGGGTGGGGGTGGTGGGGAACATGAGTTGGACATGGGTGGGGGCCTGCTGGCAGGTGCCCCACATTGCTGGGGGGTGGGGGTGGTGGGGAACATGAGTTGGACATGGGTGGGGACCTGCTGGCAGGTGCCCCACATTGCTGGGGGGTGGGGGTGGGGGGGAACATGAGTTGGACATGGGTGGGGGCCTGCTGGCAGGTGCCCCACAGTGTTGGGGGGTGGGGATGGTAGAGAACATGAGTTGGACATGGGTGGGGGCCTGCTGGCAGGTGCCCCACAGTGCTGGGGGGGTGGGGGTGGTGGGACACATGGGTGGGGGCCTGGTGGAGGCTGCCCCTAGTGGCTGGGGGTGGTGGGAGACATGGGTGGGGGCCTGGTGGAGGATGCCCCTGCACTGCTGGGGGGTGGGGGTGGTGGGAGACATGGGTGGGGGCCTGGTGGAGGCTGCCCCTGGTGGCTGGGGGGTGGGGGTGGTGGGTGACATGGGTGGGGGCCTGGTGGAGGGTGCCCCTGCACTGCTGGGGGGTGACGGTGGTGGGAGACATGGGTTGGGGCCTGGTGGAGGCTGCCCCTGGTGGCTGGGGGGTGGGGGCGGTGGGAGACATGGGTGGGGGCCTGGTGGAGGCTGCCCCTGGTGGCTGGGGGGTGGGGGTGGTGGGAGACATGGGTGGGGGCCTGGTGGAGGGTGCCCCTGCACTGCTGGGGCGTAGGGGTGGTGGGAGATATGGGTGGGGGCCTGGTGGAGGGTGCCCCTGGTGGCTGGGGGGTGGGGGTGGTTGGAGACATGGGTGGGGGCCTGGTGGAGTGTGCCCCTGGTGGCTGGGGGGTGGGGGTGCTGGGAGACATGGGTGGGGGCCTGGTGGAGGGTGCCCCTGCACTGCTGGGGGGTGGGGGTGGTGGGAGACATGGGTGGGGGCCTGGTGGAGCCTGCCCCTGGTGGCTGGGGGGTGGGGGTGGTGGGAGACATGGGTGGGGGCCTGGTGGAGGCTGCCCCTGGTGGCTGGGGGGTGGGGGTGGTGGGAGACATGGGTGGGGGCCTGGTGGAGGCTGTCCCTGGTGGCTGGGAGGTGGGGTGGTGGGAGACATGGGTGGGGGCCGGGTGGAGGGTGCCCCTGCACTGCTGGAGGGTGGGGGTGGTGGGAGACATGGGTGGGGGCCTGGTGGAGGCTGCCCCTGGTGGCTGGGGGGTGGGGGTGTTGGGAGGCATGGGTGGGGGCCTGGTGGAGGCTGCCCCTGGTGGCTGGGGGGTGGGGGTCATGGGAGACATGGGTGGGGGCCTGGTGGAGGCTGCCCCTGGTGGCTGGGGGGTGGGGGTGGTGGAGACATGGGTGGGGGCCTGGTGGAGGGTGCCCCTGCACTGCTGGGGGGTGGGGGTGGTGGGAGACATGGGTGGGGGCCTGGTGGAGGGTGCCCCTGGTGGCTGGGGGTGGGGGTGGTGGGAGACATGGGTGGGGGCCTGGTGGAGGGTGCCCCTGGTGGCTGGGGGGTGGGGGTGCTGGGAGACATGGGTGGGGGCCTGGTGGAGGCTGCCCCTGGTGGCTGGGGGGTGGGGGTGGTGGGGAACATTAGTTGGACATGGGTGGGGGCCTGCTGGCAGGTGCCCCACAGTGCTGGGGGGTGGGGGTGGTGGGGAACATGAGTTGGACATGGGTGGGGGCCTGCTGGCAGGTGCCCCACATTGCTGGGGGTGGGGGTGGTGCGGAACATGAGTTGGACATGGGTGGGGGCCTGCTGGCAGGTGCCCCACAGTGCTGGGGCGTGGGGGTGGTGGGGATCATGAGTTGGACATGGGTGGGGGCCTGCTGGCAGGTGCCCCACAGTGCTGGGGGGGTGGGGATGTTAGGACACATGGGTGGGGGCCTGGTGGAAGCTGCCCCTGGTGGCTGGGGGTGGTGGGAGACATGGGTGGGGGCCTGGTGGAGGGTGCCCCTGCACTGCTGGGGGGTGGGGGTGGTGGGAGACATGGGTGGGGGCCTGGTGGAGGGTGCCCCTGCACTGCTGGGGGGTGGGGGTGGTGGGAGACATGGGTGGGGGCCTGGTGGAGGCTGCCCCTGGTGGCTGGGGGGTGGGGGTGGTGGGAGACATGGGTGGGGGCCTGGTGGAGGCTGCCCCTGCACTGCTGGGGGCTGGGGGTGGTGGGAGACATGGGTGGGGGCCTGGTGGAGGGTGCCCCTGGTGGCTGGGGGTGAAGGGGGACATGCGTTGGTGGGCAGTAGTGCAAGTTGACATGTGGGTTGGCTGGAGGGCATTGCCATGGTGGATGGGGTGCCTGCAGGACATTTGCAGGGTAGGCCTTTGTGGTGTGAGCCACCTGCAGGGGCCGTGGAGGGTGTAGAGGGAACACCTGGGTAGACCCACACGTGCAATTCACGTGTGGTGCTCCCCGCGCACCCCTGAAATACACGTACCCTGATGAGATTGCGTGTGTAACTTCCTGCGCCCCCGAAATACACGTACCCCGCTCAATTTCGTGTGTAACTTCCCGCGTGCCCCCGAAATACACGTACCCCGCTCAATCGCGTGTGTAACTTCCCGCGCACCCCCGATGTACACGTACCCCGCTCAATCGCGTGTGTAACTTCCCGTGCGCCCCCGAAATACTCGTACCCCACTCAATCGCGTGTGTAACTTCCCGCGTGCCCCCGAAATACACGTACCCCGCTCAATCGCGTGTGTAACTTCCCGCGCACCCCCGATGTACACGTAACCCGCTCAATCGCGTGTGTAACTTCCCGCGCACCCCCGAAATACACGTACCCCGCTCGATCGCGTGTGTTACTTCCCGCGCACCCCCGCAATACACGTGCCCTGCTCGCACAGGCCCAATTGCTGTATGTTGCCACTTTTGTGATGCGCTGTGACTCTACCGCCTGCCTTCGTGTGGCGGACATGTTTCAGCTTGTCCGTGTCTTTGGCTGTGTGTGGCTTTGCCCTATTCGATTCCATGAATTAGTGTGGTTCGAGTGCGTTTGGGCGTTCCGTCTGCTTCTCTGCAGTACATACCCAGTTACGCCCTTATTTTCGCGCGTTGTTCCCCATTCCGCGCGTTACGCCCCGTGTCCCGCCCACTTTCTAGTGTATGCGCCGAGGTTGTGCGCTTTCACTGTGCGCGTCGCGCACGCCTTTCGGGATGTTGCAGTGACTTGTGCGCCATGCACGGGTTTGGCGCACATCCCGAGGTAAACACGCGCAGGGACTTCCATGAATCGCACGCGTGCGCGTGCGCCTGTTTTTTTGCGCTTGCGCCTGCTTCCGCAAAGATTTTCGGCGCATGTTTGTTCCATGAATCGGCCCCTGAATTACAGCACTCTGCCAATGACATTTTCTGGTGGATTCTAGATGTAGTAAAAAACACTCCTAATGTAACTCATTGTCTTCTTCAGAAGGAGGCACGTTGGATCTATCGCTTATCTACTCACATCAACGGTTTGAATGAGGATTTTCTTCCAATATCCTGAGAATCTCTTCCTGCTCCTCATCCTAACCTTTTCCTTCTCCCTGCTTTGGTTCTCTGAGTCCCTCTGCGGTTTCTATTATTCACATTACCCATTATTATCATTATAAGGCTGAGATTGCAGTTTCTATATTGTTTCTGCAACAAATCACTGTAAGCCTACTGCCTTTTTAAATTGTGCTACTCGCATTCAGATGCACATGCCCGTTGTTGCTCGCCTACCTTTAGCATCCATCTTTTTTCGTTCGTGATTCTTCAAGAGCCAAGCTTGAGATGCTCTCCAGGGGCTGGACGGCCCATTTACCAATTAACCCCATTGAATTAAAAGACACGTCAGCCTCCAACCAATCAGCCTCTCTCAGATGCTGGGCTGCCCATCTACCAATGAGATTCTTTGAATTAGGGAGGCACGTCAGCCTCCAACCAATCCAGTTCCTCCTAGATGCAATTCAACAGGAAGAGATCTCTCATATCCAATGAGATTCTTTGAATTAGGAGGCACGTCAGCCTGCAACCAATCCAGTTCCTCCTAGATGCAACTCAACAGGAAGAGACCTTTCATATCAACGGCCCTTCCTCTGTCCCATTCACTCGTTCGCTTTTTCCGCCGCTTGCAAGCGGACGCTTTCTGTGCCTCCTGCATTGTTGGACGATGTAAAGTCATGAGTTAGCCAGCTGCCTTTAGTAAACTCAAGGTAAGGAGCATTTGTCTCCAAGCAATTGCGACTAGTCCCACACGTAATCCTGTCTATCTCCGCATCTAACTGTTCCGATACGGTTGCAGGGAGGACTATTCATGCCTTCATTTGCATTATTTTCTCTCTTTCTGTTCAGAGGCCGCCAATTTTGCTTTCCCCTCTGTAGGCAAGAGGCTATCTGCCCTCCGCAGGAAGCAACTCAGCTAACCGCCAGTTGGATGCCCCCCCCGTTCCCTTTAAGGTAGGCACATGTCATTTTCTCAATGAGACATGTATCATTCAAAAGGGGTTCTCTAAAACCATGTATACTCAGATGCCCTTTCTAATTTTATTTTTTAGGTCCAATTAATTTGATGACATCTGACGGACCTTAGAAGTCATCCGAGATACTCTGTGGAACGCAATATTAGAAATCCAGTTATTCCAACGTTCCCCACTAAGCACTTTTGCGAAAGGTAGTTACCTATTATTTTAACATATTACCTATGCAGCTTCATTCATGCACCCTTGTTTCTAAAACTTCTTTTATTTAATTGACAATTGGGTATGTACCTGGGGATACTTGTTGTGCATTCTCTATATATGTGACAAAATCAAACTAAACAGGAAACAAATACTTGATGCATTATATAGGGACACACTTGGATGTCACCTTTTGACTTAACATGGTGAGAAAGTGTGTTAGCAATAAAAACGATTATTGATCCACACCTCTTATACTTACTTAGCTTTCTACCCAATCACATCCCTATAATGTTGTCCAAAGATTTTGATAATAACCTCAAAATGAATTTAAGGGAAAAGGTCAAGTGTGCAGTTCAGCACACTAAAATCAGATAACCACATGATTCAACCATTTCTGAGATAGCATCACCTTCCACTACCCAATTTAATAGGGCATGAAGGAATGTGTTTTACAAACCTATCCTTTAAACCATATACTAACTACATACAAATAGAAAAAGGCATATCTTTATGACGGGATAGTGGCTTACCAGTTAAGCAATTGGTCCTCAAATCCTAGTCTAGAAGTTGCTCAAGAGGCCATTTTGCAATTGGACACCACCCAACAGCACTAGATTTGGATATCCCTCAATACTAGTATTTGGAAGGACTCATTGCTACAAATTGTGATAAAAACATATAGACTGGGATGACATGTTCAAAAGGGATTCATGCTCAAAAAGACATCTGTGAGTTACAAATAGTTTTTGACATTTTGGTCCAGAGTGTTGAAAGCTATTATACTGATCCGCTTACTGGGAGTAATATCCTTTAGGTGAATTATCTTCAAGTTTGTAGATAATACGTCTAAATTGAATAACCAACAATGCAGGCCTCTGGACCTATCTCTCCTACAGTTAAATCAGTCACTTAAAATTGCATGTCAAGTGAATGCAATTTCATTTGATGAGCACAAGATATAATGCTATTTTAAACCAGGTCATCATAACAGATCACAACAATTCCATCAAGGACAGAGAAAATAGGCCATTGGCCTTATTAAAAGGGTGTGCTTTTGTGTGCTTCCTACTCCTACCAACTTCCCACTTCACTTTTCATGGACAGGGCTCCAATTAGACATTACACAAATAGATAATCCATACCTGTGTGGTATACATTGACCCACTCAGCAGAATTCCCATTCATAACCAAGCTGCACTTAGCAGTTAACAGCAAAATGGCTGCGCTGGCTCCTTGGAGCACCATTGCCGCGCATAAAAAATGTGTTTTGCAGCTACAAAATGATGACTGCACTGTTTGCCAAGTACCATTGGGCAAGTTGGAACAGGGAGCACCCCGAAAAAGGTTGCCAGTGTATTTTCTTGTGCGCACTAAAGAAGCAAATTGAAAAACAGCGCTGCTCTGCTGCTTGCTGAAAAGTCCCATTGAAAAGGGAATATTTTACATTAAAAATGATGCTGCCCTGATGCTCTTTTCATCTGTCAACATCACACTGCTTTTATCAGTGAGGCCCTGCCATGTCCATCCATATTCAGATTGTGCTCCAGCAGAAAAGAGCCTTATGCCTGAATGGCAGGCTGTGTCAGACCTGTCTGAGAAATCAACAATAGATGCTTTACTTTCAGCCGTACGGGAAAATGCTTGACTTTGAGGCTGCAACATGTCAAAAATCCATGCTTCAAAAGAAACCCTAGCTCTAAGGGCATATGTCAATTTCAGTCGACCTATGTCTTAAACAGATTGCTGTATAAGTGAAACTGATTAGGGCAAATCAATGTTGAGAAGTCAGAAGGAAGAGAAAACCTTTTGAAATGTTCAGCCCAGCAGACTTCACAATGTGTTAAAATACACTTTTGCAAAGAAGGAAAAATGTCTGTTTTAAAAGTCTAATGTTTAAAGAAGGCCCTGTCTTGGCCTAGCAATATAAATGGGGTTTTGCAGGGATACACGTATGGTATGTTTTATTTCAACAGGCTTGCTGCTTATCCAGAACAAAATAAAATAAAAAAAAGAAATAAAAGCATTGGCTATACTGGAAAATTAACCAAATATGTTACTACTATGGCTCAAGGGACAGTTGGGGGCTGGGGACTTCCACCAACAGTAGCCACAAGGGAATTCTGGGACACCTACATGTTAACTGCCGCCCTTGAAAACTTTGAATGGACCAAGAGAAAGAAATATCACAAGCATGTCAGACTTCTGTCTGGGCTTCAGCTTGAGACAATAGATCTGGGACACCTACGTGCGACTTTTGGAAGTGACAACTACCAGTCACTCAAGCTGGGGAAACTCCAGGGCAGCCCTGGGTTAAACTGACATTTGGTGGTAGCCTGAAGAAAAAATGGTCCCAGTTGGGGGACAAAGCCAGGCCATTTTTGCTCTAAAGACTAGTTTATTTATAAAACTTTGAGACTTTTATCTCTGCAATTAGACAATGCAGAAATGCAAAGTTTCACAATCTAGATGCAATGTGGGTGGCTTTAAATTAAGACATGGTAGTCTTCACTGGCATATAAGGGAAAGAAATGGCAGATAATTGGATATTCTGAGGAAAGTGTATATAGTGCCACACTGAAATTCATGATTAACATGCCTTATGGTAATATGTACACATGCATAAAGTTATAGAATTTTAGGTATGACATTTCTCACTAAAAAGGATGACAAATTATTAGACGGACAAAACAAAGTCCTACAAACTGGAGAATTGGACTGCCATGCTCTACATGAAATATGTAATCTGCTTATGTAATTGGCAAAAGTGCCGCAACTCTACAAATGTGTGATTTGTGTTTAGATTGATTTTTGGCAAAAGGGACTGTGGGATGGCTTTGCACCTCATAAAACACAACCCCCTAAACTGAGTCCCCGCCTTGAGGAGGTGACCAATACAGGCGGACCGATCCAGTTCTTGGGGGTAGGTCTAGCTTAGTTCTGCCCAACAATAAATTCTGTGATGTAACCCATCTTATAAATAAGAGAGGCTGACACAGACTCAGGACACACTCTCTCCTGAATTTCCGGCACCTGCGTTTCCAGACATTCCAGATCCATCTTTGCAAGATTCCAGACCCTATGCCAGGCCAAAGCATTTCTGAATCTATCCTAGCAAGGCTATTGATCCAGAACCCCCACTAAAATCCCAATAGCAAAGGGGAAAAGCTGTAGTACCCTTTGAGAAGCATCTTGTGATCAGACCGGCTTTTTGCCCACTACCTGCATGCCCACTCTACCCTTGCCATCCAGTGATCAGACTTGCATAGCTGTGTGCTGTCAGGGGCACCCGCATTGCTGTGACCAGAACCTTTTAAGTCCAGAACTTAGTTGGTTGTCCCAAATCCTAAACTCAAGTGTGGATTATGAGTATTTCCCCATCCCATAGCAACACATAGCCTATCCTATCTTGACCTTTTGCTGTATTTAAGTCATCCTATCCATACCCAACTTGTTTAAATCTTTCAGAATTCTCTGTGCACCCTGTACTTGATTTTTGAGTGTTAGCGCAATTCTTTCCTTCATTTCTGTCTTGCATAGATCATAAGTCTTTAGCCATATTTTTATTAAATAAATTAATTTTCCATTAAGAAAAGGGGTACACTGCTTGAAGGGTTAGAACTGCAGCATAACTTTTATATTCACGGGTGGCGTTCCTCTTTTCTAGCCATTAAATCTAGTGTAAGTGAAACTTGTCTTTTCTTTCAACCCGATTTTCTCTCCTTAATTGCCTTATTTTACCAAAACCAAACCTCCTTTCACCTTGAAAATCTGATCCAATTATCCAGCTATAGTCACTCTTTCACTTCTATATTGTCCCTGTGATGTGCATCTATCACCCAACCTAAAAACCGCATTCCGATTCTATGTATTTCACCCGTTTTTTTAAAAATCGGTTTGACCATTAAAACTGCAAATGTGTTAATTGCAACTTTTCAATGTGTGAATTTGGCTGCACTGTGTTTTCATTTCAAGTTGCTTTTTGAACTGTATGCCTGTTGTGATACCTTACCTTATAGTTGCTAGTAATCTTACCATCCCAGATACTGTGATAAAACATATGTACATCATTATTTAAACACACATATAATTAATTATTTGTCAAAATCTGAGTGTCATTTATTCCATTGCAAAGGGTTTGCCTCCTATTTTGTGAGGGAAGGTCGGATTTTGATTCTGTTTGCTGCCTCATATCCGTGACCCCTTGCTGCTTCTCTCTATCCACTCAGACATTTGATTAATTGTGGGTTTAGGGAACATTGCAGTGGGAAACCTTAACTTGGGTGCTATCTATCCTAATTGAAAAAGTGTTCCTAATGACTTGTGCTTTGGATATGTTCTTGTAGACGGTCACCCAAGTGTATTTCAGTGGTTTTCATGGTAATTATCACCCCATTGGTGATTGCTGCCCAATGTAAAAATATTGTGTTACCACCCACCGGCCTGGTTCATGGTCCATTGTGCCCCAAGTTATTTGTAAAAAGGGGTGTGAGATGGGTTGGCTATCGGCTCAATTCGAATTCATAGAATGCCTATTGCATGCCACACCTGAGGCTAAGGACGAAGGTCCTGGTCCGGTGGGTGACGCCCGATTGGAATCCTTCACACCTGAATGCATAATCCTGTCAAGAAATAATTCCCAGTCCCTGACAGATTTCAATTCATGGTAGATCATCTACCTGGAAATGGTACAGGCTTGCACTAACACTCCTGGTAGGCTAGTAATTTGTGTTTAAATCTCCCCACTATCATATAGGCACGCTCAATCCTTTTTGTTTTTTCCAATGAAATTCATACTGTATGTGTTAAGTCCTTGCTTGAAGAATTGAAACCAAAGCATACTGGCTCATCCCACCAGGCGTTAGATTAAGGTGGGTTTTATAAACCCATAGGAAGAGCACTTTGTGGACGGCTTATAACTTTGCCCCCCCCCCTGGACAAATCCTTACAAAACTTGGAAAAACATACATGGCCCATCAGATTGATTCTGCGAAGTTTGGTGAGGTTTTGTCATGGGGGGGGGCAAAGTTATAGGGGTGGTCATAGGGGTGGTCCAAAATGTGTGGTTTTTCCCATAGACGCAATGGAAAACAAATTTTTTGATTGGATGCTGAAAAGCGTGAGGTGCGTTATATTTTTGGAAAATGCCTGCATGCTGGACTTGCACTTGTCAAACTAATAAAATGATCTCTGGGGAGGTAAGGGGTGATGAGGATGGGATGGTATATGGCCATAGAATGCCAAAAAGTGTGCGTGTTTCTTTGATGTCCTCAAACAGTCGGGGCAGTCTTGTGATGTTCGCGAACATCAAAGTTGTTTAAGGACATCTATGCTTACTTGTTCATTACTCTGTATGGTTCTGCAAAGTGCGGTGCTGTTTTGTTAAGAGGGAACAAAATTAGAGTGGGGGTCCCAACATATTTTAAAATGTTTAACATGTGCTGCCATTTGACAAAGCTGCACATCAGTTTGAAAAAAGATTGTAGACCTAGATATGAATGGTTTTGCATAATTTGGTGGGATTTTGTCTAGAGGGGCACAATTAGAAGGGGGTTCTTCACATTTTAAATGGCTTTTAAATTTGTTGCCATTTTAAAAATGTGAACAAAAGTTTTCAGAAAGATTAAAGACCCAACCTTGAATGTTTCTGCAAAGTCTGAATCTGGGGGCTAAGTTATATGACTATTGTATATACGTACATTTGGACACTTTGAAAAAATAAAACATGGGCAGGTTTGCAGCAAACCTGTGTAAGGAGCATTGGCAAGGACCTGAAAGCATGGTTTTGCAAATGTGTCCATGTTTTATTTTTTAAAAAGTGTCATAATGTGGTTACAAACAATAGTGTTATACTTTTGATGACTGAGGTATATCCTGTGGCCATGGGTAGTAGCTGGATTGTCTGGGGAATGGCATAACCCAGACAATCTGGGTACCTACCATGACCATGAGGGACAAGAAATGGGGTTCAAATTGGACAGGTTTGAATGAGGAAAAAAATGTGTGCTCGTAGGTACAGGTTGAAGTGCCTTGTGGGGTTTGCAGCAATATGCACGAAGAGGGTCAGCAAGAACTTAAAACCGTATTTTTGCAAATATGCCATGTGTTTTATTGTTTAGTGTAAAATGTAAGTACACAGTGATATAGCATTGGTGTCTGGGAAAAAGGACTGGCCATTAGCAAGGAGAAATGTGTACAGTAATTTCGTTATTGGGGCATGCAGCATGGCCGAAGCAGTAGATTTGAATGTGAAAAAATATTCTGCTTGGAGTTACAGCCCGAAGTGGTGGACTAGATTACAACAAACATGCGTGACAAGCATTAGCATAATGTAGTAATGGTTAAGCTGCTAAACCCATAGGAAGAACACGTTTTGAGCGGCTTATAATTTGCTCCCCCTGGACGAATCCTCACCAAATAAAAAGTATATGGCCCACTCTGAATTTGTTTGCAATGTTTGGTGAGGTTTGGTCCAGGGGGGGCAAAGTTATAGGGGGGTTCCCAAATTTTCTTTTTTTCCCAAAGACTGAATGGAGAAAAAATGTTGCTCACGCCTATAGCTCAAACCGCTGGACTGATTTTCACCAAATTTGCAGCAGGAGCGGCGGCTTGATCCCGAAAGTGTGCTTTTGTAAATTTGGTGACAATCCGTCAAGTACAATTTTTTTAAACAACCTAAAAGTGAGTCTAAAAAAATTAGTGATATATATGTCCACTCCATTGACACACTTCCCTGTTTGCCCCACGGACAGGACACCGATTGGTTAATCGGCTTGCGTCATGTCTGTGGACATGCAACATTTTCGCTGATTGGTTGGGGTGAAGACTGAGGTGCGTCACATTGTTTCGATGCATCCGCCATATTGGATCCGTGGCCTCCGTGGACATCCGTGGACAGAGCGGAGTCAAACTGAGTATAAATCCATTTGTGGGGAGTATGTTGGTGTGTAGAAGTGCTTGGAGATGGTGGAGGAGTAAGAGATGGGTCAAATGATGGATTTGTTTAGGTGGGAGAAGGCTGTGATGTGTTTGCGGTATCTGCATTCACTGTGGTTGTCCGCGGACATACTAAACACTGGGTGCACTATGATGTTGGTTTTGGGTCATTAGTAGAGCATTGGGTGAAGAGGGTATGTATTGAAAAGTTTGTGCATTGGTTGTAATTATTATTTTAGAATGTTAATTAAAGTGGATAGGTGTTGAGGTGGATGTGTTTATGTTTTTGGGTTGTGGTCATTCGGTAGGTGCTTGATTCTATGGGTGTATTATGCCGCGGTGGTTAATACACCAATGTTGCCAAACCCTCTGACTGTGGTATGTGGGCTGCTTAGGGGATATGATTTCAAAAATGTGAATGCTGATTGGCAGTAGTGTAATCGTGTTTATAGGTTAGTGAGATGATATGTGTTAGTTTGTTTGTTGGATTGTGTTCAAAATGTTGGTATTGAAGACTGTAGGCATTTTGGGTTGTATTTATTGGTGAGGTGTTCTTTTGCATAGTTGTTTTATGTTGCGGTGTTTCAGGGTTCAATCATTATATACTTACTGTTTCCTTTATTGAGGCTGTATGTAGAGTTTTGGCCAGCCATAAAGTCAGGATTGTAGGGTTTGGCAACAAGCACTGCGGCATAAGATACCCATGGAAGCAAACATTTTGGATTGTGGTCTGTGGTCAGGTGTTTGCTTGAATGGGTGTGTTATGCTGTGGTGTTTGTGAGTCAAATCATTATATACTTACTGTTTGACATTTTGTAGTTGTATGCAGTTTTTTCATGACATGGGTAATTGGAGTAGACCATTTTTTTCAATCTCTGTGATAAAAGAAAAGATATATGTTAGCGCAGGTAGTTTATAATGAGTTGTTGCAATGCATAGTAGATATTTCTGTATTTTGTCGACCCTCATAGTTAGTACTTTAGAAGTACTATAGTTCAAACCAGTGTACTGTGCAATATGCTCAGTTCCTGTGTTTGTTTATTAAATCGTTGGGTCTGTGGGATAAAAATCCATGCTGGATTAAAAAATACCCTTTCTATGTTGTGGTACAATATATTTCCTTCATTGATTTCAGTAGGAGGAATTTAATAGGTGTATGTTTTTTTTTATTTGGAAGTGGTGGTAGTGTTGTTGCAATTAGATAGCAGTTGGTGTATTCTTTTTTTAAATTTCTTTTTACCATTTTAATGGAATTCATCTATCTTGTTGCAGATTTTTGGGGCAGTTAGATACCTGTTGGTGTATTCTAACTGTTCATAGTTTTGAAGTTGAAGTTTTGTTCATGTTCATACACAGATTAGTTATTAAATGTTGATTTTAAGAATATTAAGTAAGCATTTACAAGATGTGCTGGTAATCTCTGTTTTAAAGTAATGGTATTATCATTACATTTGAACCATCGACAATTCCTTTTTATATATGCAGTGTAGTGACATGCATTGGTTGTGGCTCCTGCGTGGTAGATTATAACTATTGTTGTGAAGGTTTTCTTACCAAGTTATACTTGACCATGTGTGAATCCAGTCATCTTGCAGTTGTTTTTGTTACCATCTGCATTGTAACGTAAAAGCATTACTATTATGTATGTGTCTGTATTTGTAAGGTGGGGCGAAGATCTGAATTGCAGGTAGTACATAATCTGCTATGGTGATTCACATTTAGGTATGGATACAAATACAAAGCGTTCATTAGGAACATCTTCTTGTGCTACATGGCTGGAAAGAGTGATGTATGTTTCCATATGTATGAAATCTGGAAGATTTCATTTATATGTATGTTTTTGTTTTCTAGTACTTGTAGTAAGTACATTAGAAATTCTCGTCAATCTTCTTGTATGTTTATACTGAACTTGCCCATTCTAGCACAGTAGTACAATACCTGCCTTATTCCAGAAACACTGTAAGTGTTGTCAGGATTATCAGTTGCATTTCTGTGAAGGACTAACATTTGCAAACACAATTGGTCTGTCCCGTGTAAGTAAATGTTGTCAATAATTGGTGGCAATTGGAATAGAATACTGATTGCTATATTTGCGTAGCAATTTACACCGGTTGTATTTGAACATTTGAATGGACCTGACAGTTCTGTGTCCAAGTCATTTGTTCAGAGTGTGGATTGTTTATTTGAAGAGGTAGTTGAGTTAGTTTGAGCAGTAGATTTTTCTTTGGTTGTGACCGTTGAATAAGTATTAGCTTCTTTTAATTTCTATGGAGGAATTGCTGGAGATCCTACATAGTTTGAGTCTGAAGTAGTTTTCTTTTACAACATTTTTGCTTTTTGTGGATCAGGATAGGTTTTTAGATGGGGTGTAGAGTCAACACAGTCTATTGTATTCTAGAATGTAAGGAATATCAGCATTTACTTTACTTGCAACAAAGTTGATAAGAAATAATCCGTCCAGTGTACATAAGCATGATAGTGCTACATAGCTCATGCCTTCTTTAAATACTCTGCTACCAATATTTATCAGTGCTTTATCTAGGGTAAGATCTTGTGATTTCTGAATGGTGACTGTGTATGCTAGAGTTAGAAAAAAGTGTTCTCTTCGTACATACATGCCTTTGAAAATAAGGAAGTGGGCTGTTTGTCAAAGAGAATATTGACAAAATTAATGTTGTTGTCACGTGGGTATGTTTGAAAGCCAACAACTGTACCAAGTGCTCCATTAACTAGTCCTTGGTCCACGTCAAGGTTATGTGTAAGCATTACTTTACAGTTTAAAGATAATTTTAATATTTTCTACAAACAAGCTGTGTTAGAGATAGAGATTTCCAAGGTATTTAGCCTTGTTGTGGTTTGTTGACACATGGGTAGTGTCATACCATGTACGTCCAGTTTGTGTGTGGAGCAAATTTGAATTATTGGTTGCATTTCTTTTTGTAACATTGTTTCATTACATTTTGAACAGCTTGCAAGAGTTGGCATCAAGGACATACAATTGATATTTTTATGTGCTAATTGTTGCATGAAATTAGTAGCACATGAGATATGGCCGTAGAGTGCATGGATGTAATCAAAGGTAGGTCATACTCAACATTTTTTGTTCATGGGGGGAACATGTTAATCGAGCAAGAATACTGTGAAGGGAAATGGAACACAAACAACCCTTGTCTGCCGCTTTGTGTATTACAATACACTCTCTTTTGATTCTTATTGCGTGTATGATTTATTCCAAAAAATCCACATCGTTTTTTGGAATAAATCATACACGCAATAAGAATCAAAAGAGAGTGTATTGTAATACATAAAGCAATAGACAGGGGTAGTTTGTGTTTCATTTCCTTTCAGAGTGCATGCCTGTGCCTGGTTTTTAATATAGATTGTGCTTCTTGAGATAGTACACCAACTCTAATACTTTTTAAAATGTTGGCGTATGTGAGGTTTGCATACTAACGCATGTTTTAAAATAATTCGGGGTTGCGGGGATATCCCCCACAGGGTTCGTAGATCAATATCACCGCAAGAATATGGCGATATGATATCATTATCCAGGCATAGATGGCCACTCACGGTCTATGCCTGAATGGTGACAAGACGGAGCTCATGATCCTGGTCACTCACATCAACCTTAAGAAATTAGGCCAGGAATATTCTTAATTTTCCATTGATGGGAACCTCATTAAAGTGGCCAAGGATGTAAAAACCCTTGGTTTCTATCTTTACTCCACCCTCTCCTTTGATAAACAAGTGAAATCAATGGCCTCTACCACTGCCTACATGTGCAAGCTCATTAGGGCCGGCAAACCCTTCCTATCGAACGACAGCTGCTTGATCTTGGCCAGAGCTCTAATACTTTCTAGGCTAGATTACTGTAACGCTCTTTACATTGGCGCCAACAAAGACAGTATCCAAAGGATACAAAACCTGCAAAATAATGTATTAAGATCCACTTTAGGTATTGTTGGGTATTTTGTGGATGTTTGGGGCTTTGCAGTATTTTCTTACCGCCAAAATATTGTCTGTACTGTTCCTTAGGTATCTGGAGTGCTTTAAAAATGTCATGCACCGCTTCTAAGTGATCCTCAATGCAGCATTCACCTCCCTTTTTAAATGGTTTGATCAGGGCTTTAATGGATTTCATTATTTTAATGGGGCTACTTGTTGCAATGCATGGAATTGCACTATTTTTTGATTCAATCCTGTTTTCAGGTGTATGAGATTGGTGGCTGCCCCCAATGGGAGTATCAAATCCCCCAAGTGTGCTGCAACCAAGTTCAGTCACCAGCCCAGTCACTGGAGCACTAGCTCTGTGGGCAGAGCTAGAATTCACCTCCACTCCATTGAATGTGGTACCCTGCGGCCTCTCCTGGGACCTGGGAATGCACATTTGCTGTTCTAAGTCCTTACACTTTTTAAGGAGTCTGTTTGCTTCATTTTGCAAATAGTTGTTTTCATCACTCATCTTATTAATCACCTCCTGCATGTCGCACATTTGCATTTGGCATTCATTGAACTCTTTATTTCTCTTGTCTCTTTCTTGAATGATTTTAATCATTTCTTGTTCTGCACTCTGGAGATCACATTCTTTTTCACAATGTTCTTTTTGTAAAATCTGCATTTCTGAAAACAACCTCATCTTTATCCTCTCTAATGTGGTCCACTAAGGCTTTTAAGTGTACCAATTCTTGCTCACTATCCTCAAATTGTTTCTTGCTTTTGGATAACTGAGCATCAAAGTCTCTGCATTTTAATTGCATATCTTTTTGGCATACATCCAATTCTGCTCTTCACATTTCCTGATTTTTACTAGCCCCATCTAATTCAGTCTTTAACCTGTTAATTAGCTGGGTATCATTCTCCTGCATTCGCAGGGACTTATTCAAAATAAACCATATTTTGCCGCATAGCCGTATTAAACAATCTTTCTCTGCACTTTTATCGGCTGCATTCAATAATCTTGTAAGGCAGACCTGAATTATGCTGCCTTCTGCAAAAATATTGTCTAGTTTTTCTTTCTGCACCTCACCCTGAATGCGGTCACGCCATTCTAAGGTGCTGTTCGACGACCACGTCCCATGTGCAAACAACTTTGCCTCTAAATATTGCACTAGGTCTGAAAATGTGGTTTCCCTTTGTGACATTCTGAAATTCGTTTTTAGTGGCACACTGCTATTGTAAAATGGGTTCCCTTTAATGTGCAAATGGCAGTGTGAGACACGTTTGCGACGCCCAGTAGGTACTCTATGATCACTTTCCCGGCCTGCAACGCACCATAAATATGTTGGGTATTTTGTGGATGTTTAGGGCTTTGCGGTATTTTCTTACCGCCAAAATACCTTTAGCAATAATCACTCTCTGTATTCATATTGGGTCACACATAACAATAATACATTGCATTATTATTGCAGCATTCAGACCTATTTAGATGATGTGCGCGGTAATTTGCGTGGTTGGTTTATTTGTGGCACCAATATCCAACATCCCTTGTTTTTTATCTAGATTGTTCTTCATCACTAGAGAGACCTCAGGCCTACATTTTAGGGATACCACATTTTCAGTGTTAGTGGTGTGTGCCACCATGGGCTATTGTGGTATGTTTGTGGTAATTTCCACTACCTTATATATGGTATGGAACTATGTCCAGAGAGTCTCTCTTCCCGTTGGCTCATGTACCTCCAACAAGCTATACTACAAACAGTCACTCACAACTGTCCATACTGAATATAATCATGCACACATCTGTTTTGAAATGACAATTGCACAGTTTAAAAATCTACCCACGTTTAAACTTTTCCCATGCAAAATGAAAGAGAGAAATAATACACACTAGCTATCTGTTTTCAGATATTTTTGTATTATAGAAATTCCTTTTAAACACAGTTTAACTTTTTTTACAGAAATAAATGAAATGGTACAACATTATTTGTGATAAAATGAACAGAGAGCTGCGAGAATATATTCAATTGGTAACATTAAATATGCTGATAAGGGACTGGGACTCCCTTGAATACACTGACTGAACAGTTTCGCACACTTTCGCACAGCTCCCACACGCTTCTGTAATTACCTTATCTGTTCAGCATGAGTTTTCTCCGGCTATTCTCTTTCTGAATTTGGCTCCCTTGAAGATTAACCCCAGTGAAAACAAGCGTCTGCAGTTCTCAAACCGGGGTTATTGCCTGGAATTCTCAGCTTTTGCAGCAGGAATGCCTCAGCCAGGAAAACAGGTCCTTCTCCCAGCTCTGCAAGCTCTCGATTGACCTCCCCCTCTCCTCAAGCTTCCCCAGCAAAACTCTAATCACAGCCACTAGCATGATACTTGCTATGACGCTGCTCCAATCAGAATCAATCATGTCATCTCCTCCCTCACTACACAATGGCTCATTTCTACAGTAAAAATTGTAACAAACTGATTTCCTGTTCCTTCGAGCTCTTTGCTTCCTGTAGTTATGTGGACAGAGCAGCAGAGAAAAAAAATGAATGTGCGTTTAAAAGTTCACTTTCAGAGTAGGCCTAATTCTGCAGTGGAGACACATTTTTATTAGTGGGTTATGTTAAATGAAGTTTTATTAGTCAGGTTAGTTATTAATAAGGTTAGTTATTCATTTTCAAATGTGTGTCTTGCAACATAGGCATTTCAGGTGAAAAATAGTGTGCATTTTGAATGTGCACATGTGTGCTTTTAACTGTAAAAATAGATTTGCATCTTATATGTAAAAATCGTTTTTGACTGAATAGCCTGTCTTTACTTATATGTCCATGTTACTCTGGCAACACATATAGCAATGCACCACACCCATGTGGTGGTGCTGCATCAAAAAAAAAATTCTACCTGTGCAGTAGTGCTGTACTCTGTGCTGTAACACGCCAAATATCCTTACATACCCTCCTTTTGTTTTTAGAACTTGGCTACGATCCAAGCCAATTCCTTAAGACAACTTGTTCTTTTTCTTCTTTTCACAATATAGCAATCCAACAAAATGAATATTCATGTGCATCAATGAAAAAATTGCAATCAACACAGTATTCATCTGAGTTCATTAGTTTACAAAATGTTCTACATTTGCCTTCTCAGTGGAAGTGGCATTACTCTAAGTTTCGATTTTACAAGTCAATTAAAAACAATAAAATAAAACAACTAACTAAAACAAATAATTAATATAACAAATTAAAATAAATAATTAAAATAATAAATACGTGGAACTCCATATGTCAGGACTCTTGTCTGCCTCTGATATGTCCCGACCAGCGATGTCATTTGGTTCATTCGAGTACACTTTCATCTTGACAATCTTGGATCCATAGGAGTCATCTTTTCTGGCATTCTGGTTATCTTGTCTTCACCTCCACCTGGAGGCAGGCATCTTTTGGTCTTCATCCAGGGGACTCCTGGACTCCATTGTCTCCCGTGGCCTCTGATCCCGGAACCTCCGACCAAATAATGTTAATTTTCTAAATCAAATAGAAAAGAAACAAATTAAGTACATAGCGCAATACTAACTTCACCCTTTTGCCAAAAATAAAACATGCTTGGTAAAAACATTTCGTTTTTTTTTTTCTGAAATTAAACACAAGTTAAAAAGAAAACAAGCATATATAAAACAGCATTCAATATTTTATACATTTTCTCTCTGCACACCAACCATGAGCTTCCATTATATATATTTATTTATTTATTTACTTATTTTATATTATATATTTTTACATATATTACAGTGTTTATGTGCCATTATAACAATCAACTTTTTAACTTCTCTGTCACTGCCTCCTGATTGTACCCATTTATTTTCCTCTTTTTGTGTTCAAGGGACTTTATCTGTTTCTACATGCTCAAGCTGCCTGATCTCATGTCTGGGATGGCATGGTTTGATTTGATTTACATGGACGAAGTGCTCTATTGCCGTTTCACCTTCATTTTTCAAAATTTTATAAACTACAGGAGAGACCTTATCTATAATTTGAAATGTCCCCTGCCAGGCTGCTAAAAATTTAGAATTTTTCTGTTTACTTTTTCCAAAATGAAACTTGTACACCTGATCCCCAACACTGTATTCTCTCACTGATGTTCTTTTATCATAGTATGTTTTAGCACTGTCAGCAGTCCTTTCCAGATTTCTCTGCACAAAAGCAAATGCATGTTGCAAATGCTTCCTCAGTTCATCAATGTACTCATGAACTGTGGATGCACTCACAAGTGTCTGCTCATGTGTTCTGTATAGTAGGTGTTGTGGTAACACCATTTTCCTACCTGTCAAGACCTCATGGGGGCTAACACCTGTTGCTTTGGCAGGAGTTGATCTGATTGCCATCAAAACCAACGGTAAACGTAAATCCTAGCTGGAACCTGCTTCTGCCACGAATTTCTTTAAAATATCCACAACAGACCTATTGCTCCTTTCAACTGTACCTGAAGACGCTGCCCGATATGCGATATGTATTTGCCATACCTTACTCATTAGAGTACTTGTGAAATGACTTCCTCTGTCTGACTCAATTCTTTGTGGCAACCCAAACCTTGAGAACACATGGTTCACCAGCAATGTGGCTGCTGTTTGCGCACTACAATCTGGTACAGGAATGCATTCAATCCACTTCAACATCAAACATACCACACTTAAAATATAACGGTTTCCCCTGCTCGACCTTTTTAAAGGACCTACATAGTCTATTTGCAAATCTGACCATGGGAGAGTTAGGCCTCTTTTCATCAATGGTGCTCTATGCATTGGTGAAGCAGGTTTAAATTGGGCGCATACTAGATATCCTCTAGTATATAATTCCACATCTTGGGACATATGTGGCCAGTAAGCATAATATTTTAGTATTTCTAATGTTTTTTGTGAACCTCTATGGCCTGCAGTTATGGCATCATGTGCATGGTGTAGCATTAGCCCTCTGAATGAAAGGGGTACCACCCACTGTATTTGTCCTTTTATGGACTCTCTAATCATGAGTCCATCCTGTAATCTAATTCATGTTTTGGTCTTTAAGAGCACCCTCAACTCTTCTTTTCCCATACAATCATTTTCTGTTAAAGGATTTTGTTCAGGATCTATCAAATGATTATAATAGATTCCCAAAATTCGATCATTCTTTTGTGCCTCAATCAAATCTTGATCTGGCGTGTCATGACTCCACTGTACCACTGGTTGATCTACCTCCTTTGGTGCTTTAGAACGTGTTACTGCATCAATTTGTATTTCACCCATTAAATAATCAATAGGTAGCAATTCTCCCATCACAGCCCCAATCTTAGCCAGGTGGTCTGCCTTATCATTTCCCTCCTTATCCTCTCCTGGTGTTTTTAAATGCCCACAAATTTTTCTCCAGTATATTGTTAAATTATTCTCTGACACCAATTTGTCTATGGCTTGTATCATTTTTCCATGTTTAAGTGGCTTTTTGTTGTATGTAACCATGCCTCTTGCTTTCCAACCAGGCAAATACTCCACAAAGCTATTCCGTGCATAGTCAGAATCAGTCACCAGGACAATTTCACTGAACTTTTTATCAACTGCAGTAGCAATTGCTATATAAATGGCTGCCAATTCCGCCACCTGACTGCTTCTAGCTCCAATCCTCATCCCTATACTGGGGACGCCTTCACATTTCAACCAGACATTTCCTATTCCTGCCACTAATTGTTTATTACTGTCATTTTCAATGTGAAAAGCACAACCATCCACATATACAGTTGGCAAATCCTTGCATGTTTTTTCATCAAAAGCTTTGTGTGGTGATTGTTCAAATTCCTGCAAACTAGTTTCCACTTCCATTTCATTTGGTATTTGTTCAGCTGCGCAGTCATGTAAGTCAGCTAACCCTTGAGCAATTGGGTTCTTTTTATTTTGTCCATATCTCACTTCTACTGGAAAACCTTGTAATGCCAGCGTCCATGAAGTGATTCTGGACTGCGCTAGATTACCTGATCTAATTCTTTTACTCTCTAAAAATTGCAAAGGTTGATGATTTGTTTCAATAATCACCTTTTCTCCCTGAACAATGGGGCGGAAATGTTGTAGCGCCCACACAGTGGTTAATAGGGCCTTTTCACATTCATTAAATTTCATTTCAACTTGGGAAAATGCCTTACTTGCATAGGCAATGGTTTTGTGATTCAAATCGTGTTTTTGTGATAACACTGCTGACATACAATGTTCAGAAAAACCTTTTTCTATAAAGAAATCCCTGTCCTTTATGGGGTATGCTAAACATGGTGCCTTTACAAGACATTCCTTTAATTTAGCCACTGCATGAGACTGCTCTTTTTCCCATTTCCAGGGAGTATTCAGTTTAAGCAGTTTATTCAATGGTTGAGTGATTTCTGCATAATTTTCAATGAACTTTCTGTTATAGCCTGTCATCCCTAACAAACCTTTTACTCATTTCACATTTTTAGGATCTTTTAATCTTTGTATTGCCTCTATTTTCTTCTTTTGTGGATTTAGCCCATGTTCAGTCACTTCATGCCCTAGAAAGTTCACTTTTTTCTTGCATCATTGTGCTTTTTGCAAAGATACTTTGGCGCCTGCTTTCTGCAATTGGCCAAGCACATGTCTTATTTCATCAAAATGGCTTTTCAGGCTTTCATTTTTTATCAGGACATCGTCCACGTAAACTATTGTTCCTCTTTCCGCTGCATCCGGCATGGCCTTTCTCAAAAATATGCCAAATTCACTCCCACTATTGATGTACCCGAACGGAGCTCTAAGCCAGGCGTATTGAGTCCTGTCAAATGTAAAGGAAAATAAATGTTGTATCTCCTCTGCAAATGGCACGCACCAATATCCAGAGGTGAGATCTAATGTGGTAAATACATTTGAACCATGTACCTGAGCTAGGCCCTGATCAATGAATGGCAGTGCCCATCTACATACTGGTACTCTTTTATTTAACTCTCTCAAGTCTGCACATAGCCGCCATTGACCATTTGGCTTTAACACACCTAAAATATGTGTATTGGATGTGCTATGAATGGGCCTGATGATTCCCCGCGATTCCAAATTTTTAATAATCTCTGCCAATGATTCTAAACATGCCAGCGGTAGTCTATACTGGCGTACAAACACTGGATTTCTGCTACACCCTTCTGGTAGTGTGGCCACATGTAAATCAGTTAAACCACAATCATAAGCATCTTTTGCAAATACATCCTTAAACTCCATAAATATCTCCCTCAGATTGTCCCTATCCTCATTGCTTTCACACGCATCCGCTAAGGAGATCTGCTCTTCTACCATTTTGGAAAATTCTGGAAAATATTCTGGTAACGGAATCTCGGCGATTTCCTTTAACTGTGTGGCTGTGTCTTTTTGTAAAGCTGCCACTTTTAAATATTTTGGCATATCAGCTTCCACTTCAATGGGCTGATTTTCTGTTTCATTTTCATTTAAATTAAATATTATGCAATCCTCTTGATGGCAGCACACTGTCTCATTTGAATCATAAGGATACACAGAATGAATTTTAAATATTCCTTTGGGCTTAGAGTCCAGGTGTTCTGGCAACTCACCCTTGGCATCTACATACTTTTCAGGGATATTTCCAATCACCATGTTATTTAAATCTGCCGTATAATGTGATTTTTGTATGGCCATTCCTAATGGGGAGTTTTCCTCTAAATGAATATCCTGACAACCTTTATTATTTACCATAATTTTTACAGATCCTTCACCAATGTCTACCAATGGAATGTATTCATAATACAGGCCTTGCTGTTTTATGGATTCATTCAAGCATACAAATGCATCAGAGCCTTTCATCTGCTGTCCATTTTTGCATTTCAGTGTTATTGCAAACTGTTTTGTAAATGCAGGAATAATAGTATCTTTCCTCATTTGTAATTCGATTGCATAAGGAACCAGTTGTGCACAATGATAAGCCCTTCTTTTGTCTTCAAATTCAGGTGCCGGACCACCTAGGCGTGACCATATTTTTTGATTAAGGAAATCTAACACCGTACACATTCTGTGCATGATGTCATTGCCCATGTAAAATTCATTTTGTGCTCCACTCACTATCCATACATTATGGTAAATTGTTTTCTGCCCAATGCTAATTTTAAGCATGCATCTGCCTGCAATTCGGTTTTCAAAGTCTGGACTGTCCAACCCAGAAACATATTGGTTTTTAATCCTAAATTTCGGGATTTCTTCCCTCTCCATTATTTTTTGCAACAATTTCTCATTAATGAAACTCCTTTCATGTCCAAGCGCTAAAGTGGCTTTTATTGTTTTAAAATAGTCATTTATACCAACATGAACCCATGGTTGCTCATCTTCCATGTGTATTTCTGCCAGAGTGGTAATGTGTTTTTCTGAATCTGTTTTAGGAGCAATATTCTGTTTGCATGTTTTCTCTTTTAAATAAAAACGTAATGTGTGCTCATCTATGGCAGTCTGCCAATTTTTCCTTGGGTCCAAGTATATTTGTACAGGTAGTTTTTCATTGTCGCTCTGCATTTTGTCTTGACACATTAATATAACAGTGACACTAGGTATGCAGCTATTCTGGAGATATACCTCCACAGCATCATTTGTTTTGGCAATGGTGTGACATTCATTTATATTGCTGTTTTGTGATTTTAGTTTCTTAGGCCTCAATGGTTTTTTGGTTAAGGACCACAGCACTCCATTCACCCCATCTATGAGAGGAGACAATCTATTCAGGCAATCTGTCCCCATCAGAAATGGAATTTCACAAATAGATGTGATCAATACCTCTTGTTTCATTCTGTGCTTTCCTATTTTTATGTCAACCTCAGTTACACCTATGATGGGCACTTCCTCCCCATTAAAGTTATGCACTGGACCTTGATTTTCCTTCACTGTGATCTGACTCTGTGGGGGTCTCCCTTCATTGATACTCTTTACCAGCTCCTTGGACATAATTGTGGCCTGTGCGTCAGTGTCAATCATAGCAAAGGTGTGGCATTTTTCTTCTACAGTGATGGGTGCATAATATCTGTCCTCAACTTCCTCTAATACACATAAGAAGTGTGAATTCTTACTGATTTCAGGGCTCACCTTTCTCAGGTCTTTTTCACTTTTGGCTAAGCACATTGGTAAATTGAAAGACATGTTTCCCTCCTTTTTACCCATTTCTGCGCAAGAGACTTTATTCATTTCTCCATGATCAGAGGTTTTTTGGAGTGTGGCCACTGTTCGCCCATCCATCTGGGTAACATCAGAGACCACATTACAACCTTCCAACTGAACATGTGTAACAACATCATTCAGCAATTTGTCATTTTTTAATTCTGTGCATTTGTGATCATTTAGTGTGATACCAGCCCTTTCAGCCTCTTCAAAAATATGTGGCTCAGAGAATTCTTCAGGTGATTGACTTGTACCCTCCTTTTGAGTATTTCCTTTTTCTGTCTGTGTTTGGTCATTGTTTTGCTTGCCCAGGGAAGGAGCTATAGCATCCCCACTTACTCCCTGTTCACTGGTATTCCCCATGCATGAGTCATTTTTCTTAAATCTGTCCCTTTGTTCTTTTGGAATTCCTAATGTTTCTTTTTCATTTGTGCAAATCTTTACTGTTTTATTTAGCTCTAGGTTAAACCGTACCTCTTTTTTAGAAGTATTTGCACTTTCTGTCACAAGTTCATTTACTGGCACTTTCATTTTTAATCCATTAGGCATCTCAGAGTCGTTATGCAAAATTATATCAGAGCAATCTGCCATTTTGGCACTGCAGTTATCATGAGTACTTAGTCACTTTTCGGAAGCCCACCGGTCATTGCTATGGCCATCATCCCCCTCTTTGGAAGGTTGTTTTTGCGCTGTATAGAGCTTTCCTATTTGCTCAGCTAACATTTTCACTTGGGCCTCAAGGAACTGGAACGTTTCCATCTCTCTAGAATCCTCTTTCTGTGGCCTAGGTCGATATTGGTTGTTTTCCCCCTGATTGGATCTATTCTGATACCTCTCAGTTGATTGATGTCGGTTGGGATGGTTTCTGAACTCTTGATTCATTTGTGGAGGATAGCGGGTTGCACCCATCCTTTGATTAGAGTCCCCTGGTGGGGAATCATTGTACTGACGTGGATTGTAGTTCACGATTTGTCTTATGTCCTGTCTCTCAGATTGTGGGTACTGGCCCCTATGTTGATTTCCATTATCAGTAAATCGATCCACATAACGGGGTCTATCCTGATTACCATATATCATGGTGTTGGGATCAAATCTGCTCTGTGTCCCCAATGACTGGTAGGGACCATCATTTCTTTGATCTTGATTTTGTCTCTGGTTATTGTTCATACCTGCCATATCAGGCCGATATCCTACCCGGGGTCTGTCCCCTAAATACCTAGGGCTGATGTAGCTCTCTCTATTACTAGGATCATGTGATTGGAACATTGGTACAGGAAATGACGATCTTTGTTGATTACCCCTTTGTTCAGGTGTCACATTATTTTTACCTTGGCTTTGAGCAGACTCAAGGGACATTTTGGCTGACCTGATTTCCATTACTGTGGCTGAGGGTTCTTTAGATTTAGGTCTAGTATCTTTCATTTTATCACTTTCTCTACCCTGACAATAGAGTACCTCATATAGTTTTGTGCTTTGATGTACAATCCATTCAAGGGACTTGTCACGGTCAAATTCGCGGACCAATTGGGATATGATGTCTTTCTGTAGCCCATAGAAGTATGCAGTTTTAAACTCATTGGAATTTGGGTCAAAAGATACATCAAAGCGAGAAAATGCTCTTTTTAAGTCTTGTACAAATTGGCTAGGGGATGTATTAGGTCCAGCAGTAATTGTGTAAGTGACTTTCTTTGCCTCCTGCAATGACTGAAAAGGAGAAAAATGACGCCTAATTTATTTTTCAAACTCCAACCAGGTCATATTCTGCTGTTCATTTAATCCCCTTATGATGCTGGCCGTCGGGGCATCTAAAGTTAAATGAAAATATTGTCTGTACTGTTCCTTAGGTATCTGGAGTGCTTTAAAAATGTCATGCACCGCTTCTAAGTGATCCTCAATGCAGCATTCACATCCCTTTTTAAATGGTTTGATCAGGGCTTTAATGGATTTCATTATTTTAATGGGGCTATTGTTGCAATGCATGGAATTGCACTATTTTGTGATTCAATCCTGTTTTCAGGTGTATGAGATTGGTGGCTGCCCCCAATGGGAGTATCAAATCCCCCAAGTGCACTGCAACCAAGTTCAGTCACCAGCCTAGTCACTGGAGCACTAGCTCTGTGGGCAGAGCTAGAATTCACCTCCACTCCATTGAATGTGGTACCCTGCCGCCTCTCCTGGGACCTGGGAATGCACATTTGCTGTTCTAAGTCCTTACACTTTTTAAGGAGTCTGTTTGCTTCATTTTGCAAATAGTTGTTTTCATCACTCATCTTATTAATCACCTCCTGCATGTCGCACATTTGCATTTGGCATTCATTGAACTCTTTATTTCTCTTGTCTCTTTCTTGAATGATTTTAATCATTTCTTGTTCTGCACTCTGGAGATCACATTCTTTTTCACAATGTTCTTTTTGTAAAATCTGTATTTCTGAAACAACCTCATCTTTATCCTCTTTAATGTGGTCCACTAAGGCTTTTAAGTGTATCAATTCTTGCTCACTATCCTCAAATTGTTTCTTGCTTTTGGATAACTGAGCATCAAAGTCTCTGCATTTTAATTGCATATCTTTTTGGCATACATCCAATTCTGCTCTTAACATTTCCTGATTTTTACTTGCCCCATCTAATTCAGTCTTTAACCTGTTAATAAGCTGGGTATCATTCTCCTGCATTCGCAGGGACTTATTCAAAATAAACCATATTTTGCTGCATAGCCGTATTAAACAGTCTTTCTCTGCACTTTTATCGGCTGCATTCAATAATCTTGTAAGGCAGACCTGAATTATGCTGCCTTCTGCAAAAATATTGTCTAGTTTTTCTTTCTGCACCTCACCCTGAATGCGGTCACGCCATTCTAAGGTGCTGTTCGACGACCACGTCC
Organism: Ambystoma mexicanum; assembly: GCF_040938575.1. Taxonomy (NCBI): domain Eukaryota; kingdom Metazoa; phylum Chordata; class Amphibia; order Caudata; family Ambystomatidae; genus Ambystoma; species Ambystoma mexicanum. Next base: position 784,614,321 of record NC_090936.1, read on the forward strand.
CATGTGCAAACAGCTTTGCCTCTAAATATTGCACTAGGTCTGAAAATGTGGTTTCCCTTTGTGACATTCTGAAATTCGTTTTTAGTGGCACACTGCTATTGTAAAATGGGTACCCTTTAATGTGCAAATGGCAGTGTGAGACACGTTTGCCACGCCCAGTAGGTACTCTATGATCACTTTCCCGGCCTGCAACGCACCATAAATATGTTGGGTATTTTGTGGATGTTTAGGGCTTTGCGGTATTTTCTTACCGCCAAAATACCTTTAGCAATAATCACTCTCTGTATTCATATTGGGTCACACATAACAATAATACATTGCATTATTATTGCAGAATTCAGACCTATTTAGATGATGTGCGCGGTAATTTGCGTGGTTGGTTTATTTGTGGCACCAATATCCAACATCCCTTGTTTTTTATCTAGATTGTTCTTCATCACTAGAGAGACCTCAGGCCTACATTTTAGGGATACCACATTTTCAGTGTTAGTGGTGTGTGCCACCATGGGCTATTGTGGTATGTTTGTGGTAATTTCCACTACCTTATATATGGTATGGAACTATGTCCAGAGAGTCTCTCTTCCCGTTGGCTCATGTACCTCCAACAAGCTATACTACAAACAGTCACTCACAACTGTCCATACTGAATATAATCATGCACACATCTGTTTTAAAATGACAATTGCACAGTTTAAAAATCTACCCACGTTTAAACTTTTCCCATGCAAAATGAAAGAGAGAAATAATACACACTAGCTATCTGTTTTCAGATATTTTTGTATTATAGAAATTCCTTTTAAACACAGTTTAACTTTTTTTACAGAAATAAATGAAATGGTACAACATTATTTGTGATAAAATGAACAGAGAGCTGCGAGAATATATTCAATTGGTAACATTAAATATGCTGATAAGGGACTGGGACTCCCTTGAATACACTGACTGAACAGTTTCGCACACTTTTGCACAGCTCCCACACGCTTCTGTAATTACCTTTTCTGTTCAGCATGAGTTTTCTCCGGCTATTCTCTTTCTGAATTTGGCTCCCTTGAAGATTAACCCCAGTGAAAACAAGCGTCTGCAGTTCTCAAACCGGGGTTATTGCCTGGAATTCTCAGCTTTTGCAGCAGGAATGCCTCAGCCAGGAAAACAGGTCCTTCTCCCAGCTCTGCAAGCTCTCGATTGACCTCCCCCTCTCCTCAAGCTTCCCCAGCAAAACTCTAATCACAGCCTCTAGCATGATACTTGCTATGACGCTGCTCCAATCAGAATCAATCACGTCATCTCCTCCCTCACTACACAATGGCTCATTTCTACAGTAAAAATTGTAACAAACTGATTTCCTGTTCCTTCGAGCTCTTTGCTTCCTGTAGTTATGTGGACAGAGCAGCAGAGAAAAAAAAATGAATGTGCGTTTAAAAGTTCACTTTCAGAGTAGGCCTAATTCTGCAGTGGAGACACATTTTTATTAGTGGGTTATGTTAAATGAAGTTTTATTAGTCAGGTTAGTTATTAATAAGGTTAGTTATTCATTTTCAAATGTGTGTCTTGCAACATAGGCATTTCAGGTGAAAAATAGTGTGCATTTTGAATGTGCACATGTGTGCTTTTAACTGTAAAAATAGATTTGCATCTTATATGTAAAAATCGTTTTTGACTGAATAGCCTGTCTTTACTTATATGTCCATGTTACTCTGGCAACACATATAGCAATGCACCACACCCATGTGGTGGTGCTGCATCAAAAAAAAAAATGCTACCTGTGCAGTAGTGCTGTACTCTGTGCTGTAACACGCCAAATATCCTTACATACCCTCCTTTTGTTTTTAGAACTTGGCTACGATCCAAGCCAATTCCTTAAGACAACTTGTTCTTTTTCTTCTTTTCACAATATAGCAATCCAACAAAATGAATATTCATGTGCATCAATGAAAAAGTTGCAATCAACACAGTATTCATCTGAGTTCATTAGTTTACAAAATGTTCTACATTTGCCTTCTCAGTGGAAGTGGCATTACTCTAAGTTTCGATTTTACAAGTCAATTAAAAACAATAAAATAAAACAACTAACTAAAACAAATAATTAATATAACAAATTAAAATAAATAATTAAAATAATAAATACGTGGAACTCCATATGTCAGGACTCTTGTCTGCCTCTGATATGTCCCGACCAGCGATGTCATTTGGTTCATTCGAGTACACTTTCATCTTGACAATCTTGGATCCATAGGAGTCATCTTTTCTGGCATTCTGGTTATCTTGTCTTCACCTCCACCTGGAGGCAGGCATCTTTTGGTCTTCATCCAGGGGACTCCTGGACTCCATTGTCTCCCGTGGCCTCTGATCCCGGAACCTCCGACCAAATAATGTTAATTTTCTAAATCAAATAGAAAAGAAACAAATTAAGTACATAGCGCAATACTAACTTCACCCTTTTGCCAAAAATAAAACATGCTTGGTAAAAACATTTCGTTTTTTTTTTTCTGAAATTAAACACAAGTTAAAAAGAAAACAAGCATATATAAAACAGCATTCAATATTTTATACATTTTCTCTCTGCACACCAACCATGAGCTTCCATTATATATATTTATTTATTTATTTACTTATTTTATATTATATATTTTTACATATATTACAGTGTTTATGTGCCATTATAACAATCAACTTTTTAACTTCTCTGTCACTGCCTCCTGATTGTACCCATTTATTTTCCTCTTTTTGTGTTCAAGGGACTTTATCTGTTTCTACATGCTCAAGCTGCCTGATCTCATGTCTGGGATGGCATGGTTTGATTTGATTTACATGGACGAAGTGCTCTATTGCCGTTTCACCTTCATTTTTCAAAATTTTATAAACTACAGGAGAGACCTTATCTATAATTTGAAATGGCCCCTGCCAGGCTGCTAAAAATTTAGAATTTTTCTGTTTACTTTTTCCAAAATGAAACTTGTACACCTGATCCCCAACACTGTATTCTCTCACTGATGTTCTTTTATCATAGTATGTTTTAGCACTGTCAGCAGTCCTTTCCAGATTTCTCTGCACAAAAGCAAATGCATGTTGCAAATGCTTCCTCAGTTCATCAATGTACTCATGAACTGTGGATGCACTCACAAGTGTCTGCTCATGTGTTCTGTATAGTAGGTGTTGTGGTAACACCATTTTCCTACCTGTCAAGACCTCATGGGGGCTAACACCTGTTGCTTTGGCAGGAGTTGATCTGATTGCCATCAAAACCAACGGTAAACGTAAATCCCAGCTGGAACCTGCTTCTGCCACGAATTTCTTTAAAATATCCACAACAGACCTATTGCTCCTTTCAACTGTACCTGAAGACGCTGCCCGATATGCGATATGTATTTGCCATACCTTACTCATTAGAGTACTTGTGAAATGACTTCCTCTGTCTGACTCAATTCTTTGTGGCAACCCAAACCTTGAGAACACATGGTTCACCAGCAATGTGGCTGCTGTTTGCGCACTACAATCTGGTACAGGAATGCATTCAATCCACTTCAACATCAAACATACCACACTTAAAATATAACGGTTTCCCCTGCTCGACCTTTTTAAAGGACCTACATAGTCTATTTGCAAATCTGACCATGGGAGAGTTAGGCCTCTTTTCATCAATGGTGCTCTATGCATTGGTGAAGCAGGTTTAAATTGGGCGCATACTAGATATCCTCTAGTATATAATTCCACATCTTGGGACATATGTGGCCAGTAAGCATAATATTTTAGTATTTCTAATGTTTTTTGTGAACCTCTATGGCCTGCAGTTATGGCATCATGTGCATGGTGTAGCATTAGCCCTCTGAATGAAAGGGGTACCACCCACTGTATTTGTCCTTTTATGGACTCTCTAATCATGAGTCCATCCTGTAATCTAATTCATGTTTTGGTCTTTAAGAGCACCCTCAACTCTTCTTTTCCCATACAATCATTTTCTGTTAAAGGATTTTGTTCAGGATCTATCAAATGATTATAATAGATTCCCAAAATTCGATCATTCTTTTGTGCCTCAATCAAATCTTGATCTGGCGTGTCATGACTCCACTGTACCACTGGTTGATCTACCTCCTTTGGTGCTTTAGAACGTGTTACTGCATCAATTTGTATTTCACCCATTAAATAATCAATAGGTAGCAATTCTCCCATCACAGCCCCAATCTTAGCCAGGTGGTCTGCCTTATCATTTCCCTCCTTATCCTCTCCTGGTGTTTTTAAATGCCCACAAATTTTTCTCCAGTATATTGTTAAATTATTCTCTGACACCAATTTGTCTATGGCTTGTATCATTTTTCCATGTTTAAGTGGCTTTTTGTTGTATGTAACCATGCCTCTTGCTTTCCAACCAGGCAAATACTCCACAAAGCTATTCCGTGCATAGTCAGAATCAGTCACCAGGACAATTTCACTGAACTTTTTATGAACTGCAGTAGCAATTGCTTTATAAATGGCTGCCAATTCCGCCACCTGACTGCTTCTAGCTCCAATCCTCATCCCTATACTGGGGACGCCTTCACATTTCAACCAGACATTTCCTATTCCTGCCACTAATTGTTTATTACTGTCATTTTCAATGTGAAAAGCACAACCATCCACATATACAGTTGGCAAATCCTTGCATGTTTTTTCATCAAAAGCTTTGTGTGGTGATTGTTCAAATTCCTGCAAACTAGTTTCCACTTCCATTTCATTTGGTATTTGTTCAGCTGCGCAGTCATGTAAGTCAGCTAACCCTTGAGCAATTGGGTTCTTTTTATTTTGTCCATATCTCACTTCTACTGGAAAACCTTGTAATGCCAGCGTCCATGAAGTGATTCTGGACTGCGCTAGATTACCTGATCTAATTCTTTTACTCTCTAAAAATTGCAAAGGTTGATGATTTGTTTCAATAATCACCTTTTCTCCCTGAACAATGGGGCGGAAATGTTGTAGCGCCCACACAGTGGTTAATAGGGCCTTTTCACATTCATTAAATTTCATTTCAACTTGGGAAAATGCCTTACTTGCATAGGCAATGGTTTTGTGATTCAAATCGTGTTTTTGTGATAACACTGCTGACATACAATGTTCAGAAAAACCTTTTTCTATAAAGAAATCCCTGTCCTTTATGGGGTATGCTAAACATGGTGCCTTTACAAGACATTCCTTTAATTTAGCCACTGCATGAGACTGCTCTTTTTCCCATTTCCAGGGAGTATTCAGTTTAAGCAGTTTATTCAATGGTTGAGTGATTTCTGCATAATTTTCAATGAACTTTCTGTTATAGCCTGTCATCCCTAACAAACCTTTTACTCATTTCACATTTTTAGGATCTTTTAATCTTTGTATTGCCTCTATTTTCTTCTTTTGTGGATTTAGCCCATGTTCAGTCACTTCATGCCCTAGAAAGTTCACTTTTTTCTTGCATCATTGTGCTTTTTGCAAAGATACTTTGGCGCCTGCTTTCTGCAATTGGCCAAGCACATGTCTTATTTCATCAAAATGGCTTTTCAGGCTTTCATTTTTTATCAGGACATCGTCCACATAAACTATTGTTCCTCTTTCCGCTGCATCCGGCATGGCCTTTCTCAAAAATATGCCAAATTCACTCCCACTATTGATGTACCCGAACGGAGCTCTAAGCCAGGCGTATTGAGTCCTGTCAAATGTAAAGGAAAATAAATGTTGTATCTCCTCTGCAAATGGCACGCACCAATATCCAGAGGTGAGATCTAATGTGGTAAATACATTTGAACCATGTACCTGAGCTAGGCCCTGATCAATGAATGGCAGTGCCCATCTACATACTGGTACTCTTTTATTTAACTCTCTCAAGTCTGCACATAGCCGCCATTGACCATTTGGCTTTAACACACCTAAAATATGTGTATTGGATGTGCTATGAATGGGCCTGATGATTCCCCGCGATTCCAAATTTTTAATAATCTCTGCCAATGATTCTAAACATGCCAGCGGTAGTCTATACTGGCGTACAAACACTGGATTTCTGCTACACCCTTCTGGTAGTGTGGCCACATGTAAATCAGTTAAACCACAATCATAAGCATCTTTTGCAAATACATCCTTAAACTCCATAAATATCTCCCTCAGATTGTCCCTATCCTCATTGCTTTCACACGCATCCGCTAAGGAGATCTGCTCTTCTACCATTTTGGAAAATTCTGGAAAATATTCTGGTAACGGAATCTCGGCGATTTCCTTTAACTGTGTGGCTGTGTCTTTTTGTAAAGCTGCCACTTTTAAATATTTTGGCATATCAGCTTCCACTTCAATGGGCTGATTTTCTGTTTCATTTTCATTTAAATTAAATATTATGCAATCCTCTTGATGGCAGCACACTGTCTCATTTGAATCATAAGGATACACAGAATGAATTTTAAATATTCCTTTGGGCTTAGAGTCCAGGTGTTCTGGCAACTCACCCTTGGCATCTACATACTTTTCAGGGATATTTCCAATCACCATGTTATTTAAATCTGCCGTATAATGTGATTTTTGTATGGCCATTCCTAATGGGGAGTTTTCCTCTAAATGAATATCCTGACAACCTTTATTATTTACCATAATTTTTACAGATCCTTCACCAATGTCTACCAATGGAATGTATTCATAATACAGGCCTTGCTGTTTTATGGATTCATTCAAGCATACAAATGCATCAGAGCCTTTCATCTGCTGTCCATTTTTGCATTTCAGTGTTATTGCAAACTGTTTTGTAAATGCAGGAATAATAGTATCTTTCCTCATTTGTAATTCGATTGCATAAGGAACCAGTTGTGCACAATGATAAGCCCTTCTTTTGTCTTCAAATTCAGGTGCCGGACCACCTAGGCGTGACATATTTTTTGATTAAGGAAATCTAACACCGTACACATTCTGTGCATGATGTCATTGCCCATGTAAAATTCATTTTTTGCTCCACTCACTATCCATACATTATGGTAAATTGTTTTCTGCCCAATGCTAATTTTAAGCATGCATCTGCCTGCAATTCGGTTTTCAAAGTCTGGACTGTCCAACCCAGAAACATATTGGTTTTTAATCCTAAATTTCGGGATTTCTTCCCTCTCCATTATTTTTTGCAACAATTTCTCATTAATGAAACTCCTTTCATGTCCAAGCGCTAAAGTGGCTTTTATTGTTTTAAAATAGTCATTTATACCAACATGAACCCATGGTTGCTCATCTTCCATGTGTATTTCTGCCAGAGTGGTAATGTGTTTTTCTGAATCTGTTTTAGGAGCAATATTCTGTTTGCATGTTTTCTCTTTTAAATAAAAACGTAATGTGTGCTCATCGATGGCAGTCTGCCAATTTTTCCTTGGGTCCAAGTATATTTGTACAGGTAGTTTTTCATTGTCGCTCTGCATTTTGTCTTGACACATTAATATAACAGTGACACTAGGTATGCAGCTATTCTGGAGATATACCTCCACAGCATCATTTGTTTTGGCAATGGTGTGACATTCATTTATATTGCTGTTTTGTGATTTTAGTTTCTTAGGCCTCAATGGTTTTTTGGTTAAGGACCACAGCACTCCATTCACCCCATCTATGAGAGGAGACAATCTATTCAGGCAATCTGTCCCCATCAGAAATGGAATTTCACAAATAGATGTGATCAATACCTCTTGTTTCATTCTGTGCTTTCCTATTTTTATGTCAACCTCAGTTACACCTATGATGGGCACTTCCTCCCCATTAAAGTTATGCACTGGACCTTGATTTTCCTTCACTGTGATCTGACTCTGTGGGGGTCTCCCTTCATTGATACTCTTTACCAGCTCCTTGGACATAATTGTGGCCTGTGCGTCAGTGTCAATCATAGCAAAGGTGTGGCATTTTTCTTCTACAGTGATGGGTGCATAATATCTGTCCTCAACTTCCTCTAATACACATAAGAAGTGTGAATTCTTACTGATTTCAGGGCTCACCTTTCTCAGGTCTTTTTCACTTTTGGCTAAGCACATTGGTAAATTGAAAGACATGTTTCCCTCCTTTTTACCCATTTCTGCGCAAGAGACTTTATTCATTTCTCCATGATCAGAGGTTTTTTGGAGTGTGGCCACTGTTCGCCCATCCATCTGGGTAACATCAGAGACCACATTACAACCTTCCAACTGAACATGTGTAACAACATCATTCAGCAATTTGTCATTTTTTAATTCTGTGCATTTGTGATCATTTAGTGTGATACCAGCCCTTTCAGCCTCTTCAAAAATATGTGGCTCAGAGAATTCTTCAGGTGATTGACTTGTACCCTCCTTTTGAGTATTTCCTTTTTCTGTCTGTGTTTGGTCATTGTTTTGCTTGCCCAGGGAAGGAGCTATAGCATCCCCACTTACTCCCTGTTCACTGGTATTCCCCATGCATGAGTCATTTTTCTTAAATCTGTCCCTTTGTTCTTTTGGAATTCCTAATGTTTCTTTTTCATTTGTGCAAATCTTTACTGTTTTATTTAGCTCTAGGTTAAACCGTACCTCTTTTTTAGAAGTATTTGCACTTTCTGTCACAAGTTCATTTACTGGCACTTTCATTTTTAATCCATTAGGCATCTCAGAGTCGTTATGCAAAATTATATCAGAGCAATCTGCCATTTTGGCACTGCAGTTATCATGAGTACTTAGTCACTTTTCGGAAGCCCACCGGTCATTGCTATGGCCATCATCCCCCTCTTTGGAAGGTTGTTTTTGCGCTGTATAGAGCTTTCCTATTTGCTCAGCTAACATTTTCACTTGGGCCTCAAGGAACTGGAACGTTTCCATCTCTCTAGAATCCTCTTTCTGTGGCCTAGGTCGATATTGGTTGTTTTCCCTCTGATTGGATCTATTCTGATACCTCTCAGTTGATTGATGTCGGTTGGGATGGTTTCTGAACTCTTGATTCATTTGTGGAGGATAGCGGGTTGCACCCATCCTTTGATTAGAGTCCCCTGGTGGGGAATCATTGTACTGACGTGGATTGTAGTTCACGTTTTGTCTTATGTCCTGTCTCTCAGATTGTGGGTACTGGCCCCTATGTTGATTTCCATTATCAGTAAATCGATCCACATAACGGGGTCTATCCTGATTACCATATATCATGGTGTTGGGATCAAATCTGCTCTGTGTCCCCAATGACTGGTAGGGACCATCATTTCTTTGATCTTGATTTTGTCTCTGGTTATTGTTCATACCTGCCATATCAGGCCGATATCCTACCCGGGGTCTGTCCCCTAAATACCTAGGGCTGATGTAGCTCTCTCTATTACTAGGATCATGTGATTGGAACATTGGTACAGGAAATGACGATCTTTGTTGATTACCCCTTTGTTCAGGTGTCACATTATTTTTACCTTGGCTTTGAGCAGACTCAAGGGACATTTTGGCTGACCTGATTTCCATTACTGTGGCTGAGGGTTCTTTAGATTTAGGTCTAGTATCTTTCATTTTATCACTTTCTCTACCCTGACAATAGAGTACCTCATATAGTTTTGTGCTTTGATGTACAATCCATTCAAGGGACTTGTCACGGTCAAATTCGCGGACCAATTGGGATATGATGTCTTTCTGTAGCCCATAGAAGTATGCAGTTTTAAACTCATTGGAATTTGGGTCAAAAGATACATCAAAGAGAGAAAATGCTCTTTTTAAGTCTTGTACAAATTGGCTAGGGGATGTATTAGGTCCAGCAGTAATTGTGTAAGTGACTTTCTTTGCCTCCTGCAATGACTGAAAAGGAGAAAAATGACGCCTAATTTATTTTTCAAACTCCAACCAGGTCATATTCTGCTGTTCATTTAATCCCCTTATGATGCTGGCCGTCGGGGCATCTAAAGTTAAATGAAAATATTGTCTGTACTGTTCCTTAGGTATCTGGAGTGCTTTAAAAATGTCATGCACCGCTTCTAAGTGATCCTCAATGCAGCATTCACATCCCTTTTTAAATGGTTTGATCAGGGCTTTAATGGATTTCATTATTTTAATGGGGCTACTTGTTGCAATGCATGGAATTGCACTATTTTGTGATTCAATCCTGTTTTCAGGTGTATGAGATTGGTGGCTGCCCCCAATGGGAGTATCAAATCCCCCAAGTGCACTGCAACCAAGTTCAGTCACCAGCCCAGTCACTGGAGCACTAGCTCTGTGGGCAGAGCTAGAATTCACCTCCACTCCATTGAATGTGGTACCCTGCCGCCTCTCCTGCAACCTGGGAATGCACATTTGCTGTTCTAAGTCCTTACACTTTTTAAGGAGTCTGTTTGCTTCATTTTGCAAATAGTTGTTTTCATCACTCATCTTATTAATCACCTCCTGCATGTCGCACATTTGCATTTGGCATTCATTGAACTCTTTATTTCTCTTGTCTCTTTCTTGAATGATTTTAATCATTTCTTGTTCTGCACTCTGGAGATCACATTCTTTTTCACAATGTTCTTTTTGTAAAATCTGTATTTCTGAAACAACCTCATCTTTATCCTCTTTAATGTGGTCCACTAAGGCTTTTAAGTGTACCAATTCTTGCTCACTATCCTCAAATTGTTTCTTGCTTTTGGATAACTGAGCATCAAAGTCTCTGCATTTTAATTGCATATCTTTTTGGCATACATCCAATTCTGCTCTTAACATTTCCTGATTTTTACTTGCCCCATCTAATTCAGTCTTTAACCTGTTAATAAGCTGGGTATCATTCTCCTGCATTCGCAGGGACTTATTCAAAATAAACCATATTTTGCCGCATAGCCGTATTAAACAGTCTTTCTCTGCACTTTTATCGGCTGCATTCAATAATCTTGTAAGGCAGACCTGAATTATGCTGCCTTCTGCAAAAATATTGTCTAGTTTTTCTTTCTGCACCTCACCCTGAATGCGGTCACGCCATTCTAAGGTGCTGTTCGACGACCACGTCCCATGTGCAAACAACTTTGCCTCTAAATATTGCACTAGGTCTGAAAATGTGGTTTCCCTTTGTGACATTCTGAAATTCGTTTTTAGTTTCACACTGCTATTGTAAAATGGGTACCCTTTAATGTGCAAATGGCAGTGTGAGACACGTTTGCCACGCCCAGTAGGTACTCTATGATCACTTTCCCGGCCTGCAACGCACCATAAATATGTTGGGTATTTTGTGGATGTTTAGGGCTTTGCGGTATTTTCTTACCGCCAAAATACCTTTAGCAATAATCACTCTCTGTATTCATATTGGGTCACACATAACAATAATACATTGCATTATTTCAGAATTCAGACCTATTTAGATGATGTGCGCGGTAATTTGCGTGGTTGGTTTATTTGTGGCCCCAATATCCAACATCCCTTTTTTTTTATCTAGATTGTTCTTGATCACTAGAGAGACCTCAGGCCTACATTTTAGGGATACCACATTTTCAGTGTTAGTGTTGTGTGCCACCATGGGCTATTGTGGTATGTTTGTGGTAATTTCCACTACCTTATATACGGTATGGAACTATGTCGAGAGAGTCTCTCTTCCCGTTGGCTCATGTACCTCCAACAAGCTATACTACAAACAGTCACTCACAACTGTCCATACTGAATATAATCATGCACACATCTGTTTTAAAATGACAATTGCACAGTTTAAAAATCTACCCACGTTTAAACTTTTCCCATGCAAAATGAAAGAGAGAAATAATACACACTAGCTATCTGTTTTCAGATATTTTTGTATTATAGAAATTTCTTTTAAACACAGTTTAACTTTTTTTACAGAAATAAATGAAATGGTACAACATTATTTGTGATAAAATGAACAGAGAGCTGCGAGAATATATTCAATTGGTAACATTAAATATGCTGATAAGGGACTGGGACTCCCTCGAATACACTGACTGAACAGTTTCGCACACTTTCGCACAGCTCCCACACGCTTCTATAATTACCTTATCTGTTCAGCATGAGTTTTCTCCGGCTATTCTCTTTCTGAATTTGGCTCCCTTGAAGATTAACCCCAGTGAAAACAAGCGTCTGCCGTTCTCAAACCAGGGTTATTGCCTGGAATTCTCAGCTTTTGCAGCAGGAATGCCTCAGCCAGGAAAACAGGTCCTTCTCCCAGCTCTGCAAAATCTCGATTGACCTCCCCCTCTCCTCAAGCTTCCCCAGCAAAACTCTAATCACAGCCTCTAGCATGATACTTGCTATGACGCTGCTCCAATCAGAATCAATCATGTCATCTCCTCCCTCACTACACAATGGCTCATTTCTACAGTAAAAATTGTAACAAACTGATTTCCTGTTCCTTCGAGCTCTTTGCTTCCTGTAGTTATGTGGACAGAGCAGCAGAGAAAAAAAAATGAATGTGCGTTTAAAAGTTCACTTTCAGAGTAGGCCTAATTCTGCAATGAAGACACATTTTTAATAGTGGGTTACGTTAAATGAAGTTTTATTAGTCAGGTTGGTTATTAATAAGGTTAGTTATTAATTTTGAAATGTGTCTCTTGCCACATAGGCATTTCAGGTGAAAAATAGTGTGCATTTTGAATGTGCACATGTGTGCTTTTAACTGTAAAAATAGATTTGCATCTTATATGTAAAAATCGTTTTTGACTGACTAGCCTGTCTTTACTTATATGTCCATGTTACTCTGGCAACACATATAGCAATGCACCGCACCCATGTGGTGGTGCTGCATCAAAAAAAAAATGCTACCTGTGCAGTAGTGCTGTACTCTGTGCTGTAACACGCCAAATATCCTTACAGTATTAACAGGGGAGTACATATCTCTGCACCTAGACGCAAAAGCAACTGGCTTTCGACTCATAACAAAATCCTTCTAAAAATGGCATCCCATTCAGCAGCCCCGTCGTCGAAGGAGAGGGCAGGAGCCCCCCTTCCATGACCGCCGCGGATCACACAGGAAAGAAGAGCATTTCCTGAGGGAGCAGTAAGTTGAATGCTGAGAGCAATTTACCACGCTCCATCACTCCTAATAATCAGCATTATGCCTATTGAGGCAATCTCTTGCAGTTCCCGAGCATATGCACAGCCCACAGTGTGTTTTCGAGCTGTAGCACCACTACTTGTTATTGGGTGCAGCGTGGTTAATGGCCGCCTTCTTCTCAACAAGGCCGGTGCCTTCCTGACGCCCGACTTCCTGCCTGACCATTGCCCAGCCACGGATTGGCTGAGTTTGCCTTTATCCCCACCCATCCAGCACCGATAGGCGGAATCCGCCGAGAGGAAGCGCTCGCAGAAGGGCGAGCAAAAGGGCCTGTCTCTGCCTGTAGCCTCATTCAGCAGCCCCGTCGTCGAAGGAGAGGGCAGGAGCCCCCCTTCCGTGACCGCCGCGGATCACACAGGGAAGAAGAGCATTTCCTGAGGGAGCAGTAAGTTGAATGCTGAGAGCAACTTACCACGCTCCATCTCACCTAATAATCAGCATTCTGCCTATTAAGGCAATCTCTTGCAGTTCCCGAGCATATGCATAGCCCACAGTGTGTTTTTCGAGCTGTAGCACCACTACTTGTTATTGGGTGCAGCGTGGTCAATGGCCGCCGTCTTCTCAACAAGGCCGGTGCCTGCCTGACGCCTGACTTCCTGCCTGACCATTGCCGAGCCACGGATTGGCTGAGTTCACCTTTATCCCCACCCATCCAGCACCGATAGGCGGAAGCCGCCGAGAGGAAGCGCTCGCAGAAGGGCGAGCAAAGGGTCTGTCTCGGCCTGTCTAAGCTGGGCGAGCGTGAGGCGCGTCCCTCTGCCCAACCAACTTCCCAAACACTGTTCTTCATCCAAGGCACCCAAAGGACCTTAACAGCTAGAACATGTGGTAAGAGCTACCTATGCCTAGCCACCCTCAGTATATCATGCATTAGCATACCTCGTTACAGTTGTATCCTTACCCATCATTTACCTAGACATTTATGTTGTGCCCAAATCGGAAGCCACCGGTAGCACCTGGTCTGCCTCCTACCTACCCACCGACCTATACTCCCGTAGTATTCAGAGCACCTCCACCAGGCATGCCCCATCTATAAAGCACTGTCTCTCTTGTTCACTCCTGTACAATCCTCACATGCACAGCCGGGTTAGCCTATGCTCGGAACCAGTATATTGATCTAACTACCCATGCCAATCCTATTTGCTTACCATTGTATGCCTAGCCTGTGTAGCCTGTGTTGAAATTTGCTTCCTGACCAAACTGTCCATGCAAATCCTATTTGATGCCCATTGTATGCCTAGCCAGTGTGGAATCTAGCTTCTTGTGCAGCCTGTGTTGAAATTTGCTTCCTTACAAAACCGTCCATGCAAATCCTATTTGATGCCCATTGTATGCCTAGCCTGTATAGAATCTAGCTTCTTGTGCAGCCTGTGTTGAAATTTGCTTCCTGACAAAACTGTCCATGCAAATCCTATTTGATGCCCATTGTATGCCTAGCCTGTGTGGAATCTAGCTTCTTGTGCAGCCTGTGTTGAAATGTGCTTCCTGGCAAAACTGTCCATGCAAATCCTATTTGATGCCCATTGTATGCCTAGCCTGTGTAGAATCTAGCTTCTTGTGCAGCTTGTGTTGAAACTTGCACATTGCTTAACTGCTCACCCTAGCCATCCACTATGTCCTCCTTCCATAGAGCCACGCTAGCGCTTGCCTCTCTCCTTCCCCTAGTCCATCCAGGGACACCAGCACTCCCCAACCGGTCCCACACTACCCTACCCTTTCCCAAACCCCACTCCCCCTTCACCATCAATCCCACAGTCCATGTCGCCCCACTCAGCCCATCTGAATGGATACAACTCTACGCCACACGTCCCACACCTCTTGTCCCACCCCCACTCCACATACGTAACCAAAGACTTGGCACCCGGCTTACTAAACCCCAAGCCTCTGCCAAGCCCAAAATCATACCCAGCCCCTCCCCTCACCATCCTCCCCACAGGAACACTAAAATCAGTAATCCCCTGCTAGTACCTCCTAACATCAAAGGAGCCCTTATCAACGCTCGGTTCCTTGTGGCACACACCCCAGAGATCTCGGACATTATCACCCTCAGCAGTTTGGACTTCCTAGCAGTAACCGAAACCTGGCTCCACCAGGCAGCAGGCCCTGCTCTGTCATTAGCCCTACCAGAAGGCTATACCATCATCAGAGTCGACAGAACTTCCAATAAAGGCAGAGGAGTAGCCTTCATCGCCAAATCCCACCTAGCACTTAGAGTCATACCTCAAATAAACTTCCACTCTGCAGAACTCTTATCTGTGAAACTCTCATTGATGTCAACCACCACAATACTCATGCACCTTGTCTACCGGCCCCCCGGCCCATCATCCACTTTTGAGACAGACATTCTTGACCTCCTCCACACACACACCAAACTCGCATCAAAGACTATCCTCCTAGGTGACCTAAACCTCAGCCTCCATGACCCCAACGACCCACATGCTGTATCCTTGGCCAACTCCATATCCAACCTCAGTTTTGCACACAGAATTTCCACGCCAACCCACTCCAAAGGCAGGACCCTGGACTGGATCGCTGACCTTAACTGTGCCATCACCATTACCCAAAATGAGTCTGTTGCATGGTCCGACCACCACCTCATCCAGTTCGCCATCCCGGGACCACCCCCTACTAAAACCAACATCGAACCTCCATCGCTAGCCAGAAACTGTCGAAACATCTCCATAGAAAGCCTCCAACCTCTCATTAAAAATATTCTTTGCAAACCAAAAGTTAACAACCTCGACCCAACATACCTAGTGGACCTCTACAACAACACCCTCAAGTCAGCCTTAGACACTGTCGCACCTCTCAAACTCAGGAAACCTAAGCCCCAAGCACACCTCAACAAATTGTTTACCCCCTAGTTGAAAAATCTTAGAACCTTAAAAAGAGCCGCCAAAACCACCTGGGGAACAACACCTTCTATCTCCAATAGAACAGCATTTATGCTAGCATCCACAACTTAAAAAACAGCCATCTTATTAGCCAAAAAACATACCTACGATACTAGAATCCAAAACACCAATTCCAGAACAAAATAATTATTTAGAATCATAAAAGAGCTAGAGTCCCCAGCACCCCATACCCAAGACTGTATCAAAAATGTAGATTGGCGCACCAAAATACAGCAAGCCATAGCATACAAAATAACCCTCCTCCAAAACAAAATCAAAGCTAAAAAGGCTACCCTTCAAAAGGACCGCCAAGTTGCTAACCTCCACCTCGATAGAACCCCCACCTGTCCACCTTTCACCTTCTCCCAAGTAACACCTAAGGAAGTCGAAAACATTATTAAAAGCCTAAAACCCTCTCACTGCCAAGGCAATGTCTGCCCAGCCACCATCATTAAGGATGGAGCTAAATTCCTAGCCCCCTTCATAACCACTGTGATCAACTCCTCTTTCGCCTCCAATCAGGTACCCCAAAATCTCAAGGAAGCCTGGGTCATGCCACTACTAAAGAAAGCCAACCTGGACCCGAACATCCCCACCAACTACAGGCCTATCACCACAGTCCCCTTTCTCCTAAAGATCCTGGACCGTGTGGCATATTTGCAAATTCAGAAACACTTAGATGTGAACAACCTCCTCGGCCTTAGACAATCCGCTCTCCTAGACCTAAAGATTCAAATGGATGAGACAAAGGATAAAGGCAAACTTGCAGTCCTCCTATTACTAGACCTATCTGCAGCCTTTGACCTTGTCAACCACCAAATCCTAGCCAAACACCTCTCCACTGCCACAGATTTCTCCTCCAATGCATCTGATTGGATCAAATCCTTCCTAGCGGCCCTCACTACCAGAGTCTTTTCACCCTCAGCCTCCGCAGACCCAACTCCAATTCTGTGTGGCGTCCCACAAGGCTTGTGTGTGTCACCCACTTTATACAACATCTTTACGAAGCTCCTCTTTGACCGACTTGACAACCTGGGTGTCGTCTATACCAACTACGCTGACGACACCCAAGTCCTCATCCACCTTACTTGCTGTTACGACCATGACTCTAAATTACTCAACAGCATCTATCTCGAAATTAAAGCCTGGATGGCTGATAACGGTCTTTGTCTCAATGATGACAAGACAGAGATGATAATCGTAGGCTCTCAGGCACGCCTGAACAAACTTGACCGCAGCTACTCGACTTTCGTCATCGACAACAACACAATTAGCGTCTCCAAAGAGATAAAATCCCTGGGGGTCTACCTCGATTCAACCCTCTCCCTCAGAAAACAGGTCAACAGCACTGCATCCTCCACAGCATACACAAACAAACTTATATATAGTTGCAAACCCTTCCTATCTACAAGTATCTGCTTAACACTAGCCTGTGGGATGTATTTACCCATGCATCCGAGCCCTACCTCAAAACTGTGCAGTACTGGCATTGAAAACATCATAATGGCCAGAGCTCCCCAGAAAATGCACAGGAAAATCCCATTTCGCCTATATTGTGAGCTCAGAGAGGCAATGCTGATTGCCAAAAGCAAACCCATAACTGTTGGGAATTCATTTTTCTTGAATGTCAAATATGGCAAAATCATGGGCACAGAATTACTTTACTGCAGAAACACACCAATGCCATGTCCTGAACATGGACAATATACTCCATGTAATATCACTTGCTGAAATGAATCAATCTAAAAAAAATCACAAGGAGGGATGCAGTAACCGCAAAATCCTGAGGGTGGCGCTGGCGGTCTAAACTGTGACAGGAGAGCTGTCTTGCAAAACTGTCTAGTGCAAAGAAAGGGGTCTCATTTCATCAAAAGTTCAAAGGGGTTGCCTGTCCTGAGAACTCTTGACACTTCAGAACTCAACACAAGAAGCCAGGAAATCACAGGGTTCTGTTAATTAAATGCAAAGTGGCTCCCTGGCCTCCTGATGTCAGCTTCCCAGAGACCACACAATGGCCCCTCTCCTCTGAAAGGAATATGTTGATTTTTACTGTTTCCTGTCAACAAAGGCCTGCCTGCACGGAGGACACATGTGACTGAACCACCCAAGTCTTGGAGGCGGACTCCAACACTCTGAGGACTGAATTGAAAGTAAAATATATATTTTACAAAAACACTGATAACTCTTTGTAATCAAATGACAGAAATGTATAACTTTGAGAGACTTAATTTAAAAAATATACCTTTAATTCAAGCCCAAACTCCAAATTGTGGGATATTCTGGGACAAAACCCTGCTGTTTATTAATATTACAGACTCCCTGTTTCAGCTAGACAAACGAAAATGCATTGGTATGTGGGTAGATATGTGAGGAACAGTTGTATAAAATTTAATGAAGATCCAATGTTGTTTAGCACATTAAAAAGTGCTAAAAGTTGCCATTTTTGAATGCAAGCTCTTAGAAACAGCAGATTTGGGACAGAGTATACCTCATGTGATATGTGACATGGGTATGTAATTTCAAACAACTGTGTAACTGTGAAATATGTATTTTGATCATATATAGATTTGGGTGCACAGATGACAGGGGAGTTTTTTCAAGAGATCATAAATGGCTGACATCACTCTGACACAACTTAGCTCCCCCAATCAGGGGAGAAATGAAAGCTGGACCAATGACAAGTGAGAGGGGCAAGTTTAGTTATGACCAACACACACACCCACTTGCAGAACATATAAATGGACCACTGAAACTTAGGTAGAGACATTCATTTCCATCTGCAGCGGGACGCTCTGCCGGAAAAATCCATACTTACCTCCATCAACCTTCAAGGAGCCAACACTTAGACTCCAAGATAAACAGAGACTACAGAACCTTAACCAAAAAGGCCACTGCCAGCAAGAGTATTTGTCAACAGGCCTGAAAATCTTTTTGCAACTGAACTCTTCAGACAGCCGGCTGACGCCGTCTGAATTTTGCCAAGAACTTTTGCAAGAACCCGGTGACAGAAATATCCAAAGAGAAGGCAGGACCCGACCCAGAGAACCGGTGCCTAGCAGAGACCAGGCCATTGTATCCAGAGTGCTGACCCCGATGCTGTGAGCAGTTCCAGAGGCCAGGCGCTGTGAGCGGAACTCGGGAAGACCTGACCAGACTGAAGTCCGTGACCAAGTCGCTTTCCGGTTCAAAATCTCTTGTGAGTACTCAGCAAAACTCAGAACACATCTCTTAGTTAAAATCATACAATTCAAACCATTTTTAATCTAAGTAGAACTGCAGTTTAGCAATTGTGTTATTCTGCCATCATTTTTAAAGTTGAAAAAGTGTTGCGTTTAAAATTTGCAAAACCAAAAACGACCTTCACTAAATCGCTCATATCTCCGCGACCGTTTGTCTTAGAGACTTGCAGTAACTTTCATCTGAAAGCTTAGAATCTTAGCTTTTAATCGCACCAAGAAGCACATTCCTACCCCTTATAGTTGTACCGCAATCGCGGAACACGCATTCGCGAATTTTGCCGCGATTTGCAAATTTCTTCACGTGTAAAAAATCTGCTGCTGCTTGCCTTCCATTTGCCAGAAATTCGTTTAACCTGCTAATTATCCCTGAATCATTGCTAGTGTGAGCCTGGACTAATATTAACTTGATACCACTCACCCTAAACCTCTAGAGGGAATTAAAAGCATTTTAGCATATTTTCACTCCATTGCCAGCACATATCAAAGCAATTGCCTGTGTTTTCAACTTCTGTAGTCTAAGTTGCTGGGTGAACTGAATTACATTTGAATTGCATTTCTGAGAATTGTGTGCCTTCCTTCCATTT
Source organism: Ambystoma mexicanum (assembly GCF_040938575.1). Classification (NCBI taxonomy): domain Eukaryota; kingdom Metazoa; phylum Chordata; class Amphibia; order Caudata; family Ambystomatidae; genus Ambystoma; species Ambystoma mexicanum. The sequence continues at coordinate 784,633,992 of NC_090936.1, forward strand.
CCTTGCATTGCATAAAAGGGGGGGTGAATTGTACAAGAAAGTGATTACATTGTTTTTGCTGAAATCCTATCAAGTTATTTTCTGTACTGCATTTCATTCCACATTGCATCCATTGGAAACCATAAAAGTATTGTTGCTATCTTATCCATTTCATGTCAACTCCTTAGTGATTATCAAGAAGTGTGCCAGTGCCAGATTCTCTGTTGTTAATCTTTATCATATCAGATTAAGTGTGCTATTCAATTATTAATTTATTCTAAAGTGTGATATATATACCTATTGTTGAAACTATCAATTAAACCTTTTAACTTGCAAAACAGAACTACTTCTAGGCTCAGTGGGGTCAGGAGGATTCCAAGAGAGGGGTGTTATATAGGGGTAGTCATCCAGAACGCATGAACTGGACATAAAGTTATATCAATAAGGGTTTTCATTCAGTATTATAGACTAGGCGTTGACTTAGCTGTAGTGTTGAATTGAATCCTCTTACAAATTGGGGGCTCGGTCCGGACGTCTGGGTTAGAATACCACTTGTGCAGCTTAATACAGTGTGCTAACTGACGGGTTACATACATCCAGTCGGATCACCACGCTGCCTTACGCTGTGAAGCATTCCTCAAAAGGGACACTCCAAGAAAAGTTCTGTTCTGCAAAAATAAAATACTAACTTCTGTAAGTCAGGACAGAGACCAATCTCTAGAATGACGACCTTGGTAGATATGAAAATAGCCAGAGAGCACTTCTTACATAAACTATTTGTGAGGGGTGAATGGGCTGAGCAGGGCCAGGATGCCTGGTTGCAGGCCATCACGCGACAGGTCACTGAAACAGGGTCAGACTTATGGAGAGATCAGGGTCCATTACATGTGGCCCTGAGTGAACTATATATGGCTCCTAAGGCCAAAGATGAACACGACAAGATTGTTAGGATAGCGGCATATTTATATTTATATATGGGAGCCATACAGAATAAATGTGCTGAAGGCCATGATCTGGCAAAAAGGCAACAGATGGCGTTGGAGAAGGCCCAATCTGATCTGGACTCTTCTGAGCAAAGGCTGCACAGAAGCCAGGAGTCAGAAAATGAGACCAGACAGTACATCACTAAAATAAAGGAGGATATGGATGTGCTGCAAAAGGAAAAGTCAGAACAGGATACCAGATTTCTGGCCTTGCAGAAGGAACACCAAGAAGGTTTGGACTCCCTACTGCAAAGCCAGAAAAAGCTGGAGCAACAACTGGACTTCAACAGGGTATGTGCTGAGCAGGTAGTCACCCTGCAAGGCCACCTAGATAGGGAAAAGGCAGAAAGCAATAAACTGATTCTGAAAGACCTGGATACCCAGGCAGAGTTTGATGAAGAGCGCCGGAAAGCTGGTGCCCTTCAAAGGCAGAGGGATGACCTGGCGGCACAGATGCAGGCTCTTAGTCAGGAAAGGGACACCTTAGGCCAGGAAGTCTGCCAGTTAAAAAGAAAAACGGAAGAAAATCACTTGGCCCTCCTGGGGCTGGGTGATCTCCAAAAAGAGCATGCAAACTTGGTAGAGCACACCAGAAGGGTGGAGGATGCTCTAGCAAGAAAGGAGCAGGCCAGTAGGGATGGGAATCAGGAGGTAACCCTCCTGCAGCAAAGACTGGCCCAGTGCTCCAGGACCAATCAGGAAGCACAGAGGGAAAATGAGGCCCTCTGTCAACGCAATGATAGGCTCCAACAACAGGTAGCGATGCAGGAGAGACTGATAGAGTCTAGTAAGGCCTTAACTGAGGAACTGAAGGCACAAATGCAGGCTCTTGCATTGCAACAGGGAGCAGGGGTGGATAGAGATGAGGTTCGCTGGGAAATGGAAACTCCGGAGCATAACCTCAGGAGCCCTAGTACCAGAGGCCCTCATACCTTTCAGTCCCTGGACTCTGCCACCCCCATGTCCCCTGGCGCACATGAGCACAGGGCCACAGGGATGGCAGATTACTATCCAGCCAGAAGCATGGGGCTCATAGGCCGTACCACCCAGGAATGGAGGGGCGGGCATCCGGGTATGGGCACCCAAGCACAGTGCAATTTAATGGGGAACCCCAGGAGAGTAGGCCCATTAAGGGCATCCTGAAAACCTCTGCCCAGTTAGGTCAGTGGAGGGGGTACCCATCAAATCCTGGCAGCAAGGAGGAATCTGAAGACTCCTCTGAACTGCGCAGGACTCAGGAGACCAGGTCCCCACATTCTGCCAGCCATTCCCAGGCTCGCAGAATCCGGGAAAACCTGGAAGAGCAGACAGGAACCTCTGGGAGCAGTGCCTCTGAGTCAGAGGATGAATGGACAAGGGTTACCCGAACCAAAAAGGCCAATAAGGCAAAAAGGGCCTTGCTTAAGGACCCCTTAAAGCAGATTAAGGCGATCAGGAGCGTCATCACGCCTTACCATAAGAACGCTAAGTATTCTGTTTGGGAGCACTTAGAGTTGTTTGAGCAAATGATGGAGACTTTCCATTTGAAGGACAGCCAAAGCTGTATTCAATATGTAAAGTGGACCTTCTCCCCGGAATACTCCAGTTTCTTTGCGGGGCTGGAGGACCAAAATCATTTAAGATGGTCCACCTATAAGGCTGCCATCTTGAAACATTTTTCTGTTCACAGAAATCCTCAAGAGGCTCGCAAGGCAGCCTACAATTTACAATGTGGGGAGGATCAGGCCCCACAAGAATTTGTGCAGGAGTTAAAGCGTGCTTTTGCACAGACCACAAGAAGGGTGCGCACGGATAGCAGAGAATTTATTAATACGTTTTTCCATGCCTTGCCCAAATACATAATGACCCAGCTCGTGAGGGATTTTCACGAGAAAAGATCTTTAGACTGGGTCATCGAACAGGCGACCCGGATCTATGAGGTGCAGAAGCCAATAGAAAATAAAAATAATGCGCCCAAAAACCCCAAAGCCAACAACACCCCTGCTGCTGCCAAGGTGGCAGAGGTAAAGGTCACCCCCGTTTTAGAGTTGGAGATGGGGGGGCCTAAAAACCTACTTGCACCTAATAATGCTAGGCCCAGAAGGTCCTCGGGCCAGTCACAGACAGGGAGCCAGGGAGGCAGCCCCACAAATGGGGTCCCTCGCTCTCCTGACTATGTAAGTCCCCGTTACAAGGGAAACACACCCATCCTGGGTTATGTGTTGACTCCTCCAGCCCAAGGGGGGGGGATCCAGCCAAGCACCTAACCCAGGGAACTTCCCTCCTAACTTCCCACCGGAGGGCAGAAACTCACCAAACCCTGGGCAGAACTTCTTCCCCAGGTATCCACCCAATTTCCAGCCCCAAAATCCTCCACCCTTCTTTCCCCAATTCCCTGAGCCCAGACAACCAAATCCAGGAGAGAGAGGCCAAGGGCGGAGGGGTATCCAAATCTTCCCAACCAGGGGTACTACCAAAGAAGGGATAGCTACCCTTCCCGGGATCAGCCCAGGGGAGAAAACAGGGCCCCGTATCAGCCTGAGCGGGTTTCCCAGTTAGAGCGCCAGGTTCAAAACATGGCGCGGGATCTGGGTCACATACTGAGGGCTCAGCAGAACCCTCAGATGGGCGTGCCGGCGCAGAACGAACCAACTCTGGACCTGGTGCTCCGGAACAATGACGGGGGCAGCACCCCGATAACTCACCGGTTCCCAGGGAGGAGGCACAAGGGGAAGGGGGGTGTAAAGCCTTGGAGGAAGCTTCCTTCCTCACTTGTAAACAGCCCCTGGAAACCCAGGAACCGGAAACAAAATCTCTTGCCCCTGAAAGTCTGCCTCCTAAGGAGCAGAGGGGGGGTAGGAGAAACAAAAGACCCAAACAGACTCAGTTTGAGGAGGAGGCACAGATCTTCCAATTTGAGGGAGAGGGATCCTCAGAGGATCCTGGGAAAAGGATCTTCTCCTTCAGAGAGGGGGGAACTCCTCCCAAAGAAAAATGGGTCCCTAGGGATGCAAATCCAGACTGGGGAGATGGGGAGACTGAGCTACCGCCGCCCACCATCTCATCCCAGAACCAACAGCAAGAAAATCCCCTGGTCCAAACCCATCCTGGTGACTGCCTCCAAAAAGGGGGGGGCGGCCCAGAACCGGAGCCAGGGGAACCCACAATGGCTCTGATCTCCAGTTGCCAACTTTTTCTTTCAGATTCCCAAGGCTCTCCGCAGAATTCTGCCCAAATCTCTTCGCTAGCGATGTCCAAAACCAGAAAGTTAGCCCACCAGTTGTCCAAAAATGTGCATTATCTGTGCCCCCTTGAGGAGAAGGAGGGAAGATACTATGCCCCGGTACAAGTACAGGGGCAGGGTACAATTTTGGCACTGGTGGACACTGGATCTCAAGCTACCCTTCTGTCCAGAAGGGCCTTTGACGAACTGAATGCAGGAAGGGGAGGGAATTACCAAATTCCTCTCACCTCACTTCCTGGACAACTCCAGAACTTTGACGGGAAGGAAATTCCCGTTGAGGGGACGGCAGATTTGGACATTAAAATTGGGCGACACAAGTTGAAACACCCGGTCATAGTTGTGACCCCAGAGGGCACCCCTTGTTTACTAGGGAATGACCTCCTGAGAAGGTTGTCACCCCTAATAGATTGCGTAAACAAGGTCCTCTGGACCCAGACTAGCCGACCAATAAAATTAAAACAGAGTGTCAACCATGTTAGTTTAAACGGCACCTGCCACATGGTTGAACAAAAATCTGACCAAGTAGAATTTCACTTCCAGAATAGCCAAATTCCAGACGTGACAGTAATAGCAGTAGGACAACAGACTGGTGTTGGGGGGTCCTCTCTATTTCTGAAAATCAACCTTCCTTCCAGTCTAAAGTGGTATTCCACGCTGGAAGGAAACACTCTGAAATTCTATACTAATCCACAATCACAAACTCCCACTCCAATAGTCCAGAAAGATGTGAAATCAGCTCAGAGCCTGGCTGATATTCAGCAAATTGAAGAGCAGTTGTTCATCCCTGTCCAATTAAATGATGGGAAGGACTCTGTTCTCGCTCGAGTGTGTGTGAACAACGGTAAGAGCTTCATCAGCGAAGCCATGTTCCGCCAACTCCCAAAAGATCCAGCCATTCCCAACTTCAAACTGATAGACAAATGGGAAATGGACCTGGAAGCACCTAATTCCAAACATCTCCTGCCAAGCAGGTGTATGCTCAAAATCTCCATTGGCAACAAGAGCATAGTCCATAATTGTTGGGTCGTGCAAGACGTCACTGCCGCCTTTTAATTAGGCAGTGACATTCTCAATCGCTTTGCCATTAGTTTGGACCTAATAAACTTCAAAGCTTGGTCCGATTAGCGGATAATCCCATGGGCTTTGATGATCCAGAAAAAGCATTTAGGTCAGCTCAATTGCTACCTTATGCAGTTGAAATTCAGATTAAAGAGGAAGTCACCATCCCAGAAAGGACCCGACAATTCTCCCTGGAAGTGAAAGTTAAAAGGGGACAAGAGTTGAAAAACCCTGATGCTTACATACATCTAAAAGCTTCTCTCCAACAGCAAGGGTTGGGGGTAAACCCAACTCCATTAGTCAACATAGAACATGACACCATTCCAATAGAGGTGGATAACAGCGACTTAAAGAGTATTACTCTAGCCGCAGGCACCATTATTGGAATGGCGGTTGATGACCGACATTTTTCCATCGACTTAGTAAATGAACTGTTAGGACTAATCCCCAAGGACTGTTTTGACAGTGACAGGGATGACAATACAACACCAGACAGGATTTTTACCCGGCATGGGGGGAACTTCCTGGTGTACACTTCCTGCCCCTATGGTAAGGAAGATGTGACTTGTGACTTCAGGAGGGATGAGGTGATTTTCCAGGTCCATGAGGGCTGCCTTTCCCACCTGAAGCCTCCGGTCCAAATCAGCACTCTGACCAGGGACTTCTCCACCCAGCTGGAGGAGGCCGCTGAAATAGCCAAACCAGAAGTCTTTCCAGGCTTCAGGCAGATGGTGGAAGAGAGAGTCAACCTAGCTGATGCCTGTGTGACTCTGGAACAAAAGCAAAAGTTGAAACAAGTTTTCTTGGATTTCCAAGATCTCTTTGCGGTAGACTCATATGACTGTGGTCGCACTGACATCCACACAACAACAATCCCCACGGACCCTGGCATGACTCCAGTGTTTGTGAAGCAATATTGTTTGCCTCTCGCATCCATGGAGTCCCTTACTGAAATAATTAAGAACCTTGAGTCCAGGGGAATAATCTGTCCAGTCCACAGCACCTTCAATAATCCGGTGCTGGGAATATTAAAGCCAAACGGCCAGTGGAGACTCTGCGCCGACCTCAGGGAGCTCAACAAACGGGTCCATACTTCCCGATGGCCTCTGCCCTACATTGACCAAGGGCTGGCCCAGATCCAGGGGTCACAGGTATTCACTGCAATAGACCTGACCAATGGATACTGGACTGTGCCTGTCAGTAGGGAGGACCAATACAAGCTGGCTTTTACCTTTGGGGGCCAGCAATACACATGGACCCGGACTCCCTTCGGATACCTTAACTCCGGTAATGAGTTCAATATTTTCCTACATAAGGCCATGCCCGACCTGGGTGCGAGGGGTAACCTGGCTTATGTAGATGATGTCCTCATCAAAAGTTCATCTGTGGAGGAACACATAGCGGAGATCCGTTATGTTCTGACGCAGTTGAGGGCCGCCGGAGCAAAACTTTCCTTTCAGAAAGCACAGTGGTGTAGAACCCGTGTTAATTTCTTGGGGCATGAGATTACTCCTCAGGGTCTCTGTCCCCAGGAAAAGAAAGTGGAAGCACTTCAGAAACTGAAAGACCCCACAACTCTGCGGGAACTAAGGAGCCTCCTTGGACTGACTAATTACAGCAGAAAGTTCATTGAGGGCTACGCAGAGATCACCAGACCCCTGATTCATCTCCTGAAGGGGGGGGTCAAGTGGGAATGGGGTCCAGAACAAGCCGAGGCAGTAAGACAACTCAAAAGAAGCCTCTCACAAGCGCCTTGCATAGCTTACCCTGTCAGAAACAAGGAGTTCTTCCTGGAGACGGGGTTCTCTAATACGTGCTTGACGGCAGTATTATACCAAAAGCATGACAAGGTCAATAAAGTAATCTCCTATGCGAGCAAAACTTTATCCTCTGTGGAGGAAAAATTCAACGATTGTGAGAAGGCACTCCTGGCAACGGTGTGGGCATTGAAGAATTACTGCCCGTTTATCCAGGGGGAACACATCATAGTGGAGACTCCACACCAGCCTCTGCAATATCTCCAAAGTGACAGAATCCGGGCCGGAAATGTGAGTAATTCCAGAATTACTTCCTGGATTTTGTCAATGCAAGGCTTTCCTGTGGAGGTCAGATATGGCCAAAACAAGAAGAGTCCCCTCGCGCAAGGTCTGGCTGACTTGCATGATTGTGCCAGAGAAAACTGTCTCGAGGACGAAAGTCTAAAAATCAAGGACAACATGGAGGCATACCTTAATTCCCCACACAAAGTCTTTGAAGAGGACAAGTGTGAGGGAATGCCCACTGTCTATGTGGATGGATGCTCTTACCATGTTGACAACAACGGGGAGAAAGAACTGGTGGCCGGCGTAGGGAATGCATGGGTGAATGAGTCCCCAGAACCCTCCGCTGGATACAAAATTGGTCCCCGAAGTAGTCAGGTGGCAGAATTGATGGCTGTGCATCAGGCCATCCTCACTGCTGTCCAGCATCAACTCCACGAACTGGTCATAATCACAGATTCGGATTATGTACGGAACGGGTTCGTGGAGCACCTGGTTAATTGGAAAACCAGAGGCATGTTATGTGCTAACAACAAACCCTTGAAACATGGGAAGTTGATCCAAAACATTGATGATCTGGTCACCTCGAATGAGATGACCATCTATTGGAAAAAGATCAAGGGTCATTCCAAAGTAGAGGGACCAGACAAAACTGGAAATGACTTAGCTGATCAGCTGGCCAAAACCGGGGCCATCCAAGGGGATCTAATTGAGATTGAGTCCCTGTTGGGGGAAATCCAGGTCACTGCTATCACTAGGTCCCAGACAAATGCTCACAACGACCTTTCAATTGCACAATGGAGTAAGGAGACCCCTGATGCTGATTTGATTATCGCTCAGAAGGGGGATCCAATTATTGGTAAGTTTTACCAGCACCTTGAGGACCCTGAGAACTTTCCCCTGATGGATACCGATTACATTGGGAAAGAGGACCTAAGAGTGTTGATGAAATGTCCAAAAATGTTCCGAATCCAAGACGGTTTGCTGGTAAGGAAATCCAAAGCTGGCCACGATCAGTGGGTGGTTCCTACCTCATTCCGAAGCCTGATGTTAAGTCACGCCCATGATGCGGCCACCGCCGGTCATAGGGGGTTTCACACAACATTGGAAATCTTAAGAGAGGTTGCATACTGGCCACACATGGGGCAGGACCTCGACCAATACTTGAAGGGGTGTCTTGTGTGTGCACAATTTCAGCCATCATCCCTCACGCACCGCGCGCCTCTCCAAAAGAGGGGGATGACACTGCCATGGTCAGATTTACAAATCGACTTTGTAGGCCCCGTGATTCCCTCTGCTAGGGGGAATAAGTACATGTTGACTGTGACGTGCTTGTTTACCAAGTGGGTGGAATGTCTCCCAGCCCCAAATTGCAAGGCAGAAACAGCAGCTGCCCTGATGATCAACCACATCTTTTCCCGTTTTGGTCTACCTCAAAGGATTGAGTCAGACAGAGGTAGCCACTTCACCAGTGAAGTGATGACAAAGATGTGGGAGATACTGGGGGTCAAGAGAAAGCTACACATTGCTTACAGGCCAGCTTCTTCTGGGGCAGTAGAGAGATATAACCGGACAATTGTGAGCATATTAAAGAAGTTTGTGGCAGATTCTGGGCCAAGTTGGGATATCCGATTACCTCTGGTCCTAATGGCTATCAGATCTACCCCTTCATCTGCAACCAAAATGTCACCATTTGAGTTGATGACTGGACGCAAGATGGTGCTTCCCCAGCATTTGCTCTACAGGACCCAAGAGCAGACACTGATAAATGCCTCCACAACTCATGAGTATGTGGAGAATTTAAGGAAACACCTTCAACATGCTTTTGCTTATGCTCAGCGGAATCTAGAAAGATCAGCTGATAGCATGAAGACCCATTATGACCTGAAAACTTCCAGGAAGGAATATCAGGTGGGAGACCGGGTCTATCTATACAACTTCCAAAGGAACCAGGCCAAGCAGCGCAAATTTTTGCCTACATGGAAGGGACCCTTTGAGATCATCGACAAGATCTCCCCTGTGGCCTACAAAATCCACATCCCCAAAGGTCCTTTGGCAGCGGGGGAAGACAAGTGGGTCCACATAAACCAGTTGAAGTGTTGCCATCCCAGGCACGCTCTGCAACAACTGGAGGAATCCTCTGGAATCCTAGCGGGTACTGTCTCAGACTAATTCAGTTCCAATCATAAAACATACCACATCTAGTCTCTAAAATATTGTGATTTGCATGAAACTGTCTCTTAGTTATGCTGTTTTTTATCAAAATAAGAATGTAATGTTTCGTTATGATGAAATGCATATGCTGCCCCACTATCTCAACAGTGGTGGAAAAACGTCTATGAGTAGGTATTGCCGCTCTTCCTTTGTCGTCCTAGGAGAAAGAAAACCTGGAGACGGGCCAAGGAGGACGATCCGGAGACCGGGAGCAGAGACGCAATGGGCCGGGGTACCGCCCAATATTCCCATCAGGACCGGCGAGGAGAACCGATCGATCCACCGGATGGAGGAAAAGATGCTAAACTGTGCCATCTACCGGAAGAAGATGAGAACTACATCCCAGATCTTGCGGGTCCCACCAGTGAAGGATCAGATGGCCACCGCAAGAAGGGGGGCTTGTGGGATGTATTTACCCATGCATCCGAGCCCTACCTCAAAACTGTGCAGTACTGGCATTGAAAACATCATAATGGCCAGAGCTCCCCAGAAAATGCACAGGAAAATCCCATTTCGCCTATATTGTGAGCTCAGAGAGGCAATGCTGATTGCCAAAAGCAAACCCATAACTGTTGGGAATTCATTTTTCTTGAATGTCAAATATGGCAAAATCATGGGCACAGAATTACTTTACTGCAGAAACACACCAATGCCATGTCCTGAACATGGACAATATACTCCATGTAATATCACTTGCTGAAATGAATTAATCTAAAAAAAATCACAAGGAGGGATGCAGTAACCGCAAAATCCTGAGGGTGGCGCTGGCGGTCTAAACTCTGACAGGAGAGCTGTCTTGCAAAACTGTCTAGTGCAAAGAAAGGGGTCTCATTTCATCAAAAGTTCAAAGGGGTTGCCTGTCCTGAGAACTCTTGACACTTCAGAACTCAACACAAGAAGCCAGGAAATCACAGGGTTCTGTTAATTAAATGCAAAGTGGCTCCCTGGCCTCCTGATGTCAGCTTCCCAGAGACCACACAATGGCCCCTCTCCTCTGAAAGGAATATGTTGATTTTTACTGTTTCCTGTCAACAAAGGCCTGCCTGCCCGGAGGACACATGTGACTGAACCACCCAAGTCTTGGAGGCGGACTCCAACACTCTGAGGACTGAATTGAAAGTAAAATATATATTTTACAAAAACACTGATAACTCTTTGTAATCAAATGACAGAAATGTATAACTTTGAGAGACTTAATTTAAAAAATGTACCTTTAATTCAAGCCCAAACTCCAAATTGTGGGATATTCTGGGACAAAACCCTGCTGTTTATTAATATTACAGACTCCCTGTTTCAGCTAGACAAACGAAAATGCATTGGTATGTGGGTAGATATGTGAGGAACAGTTGTATAAAATTTAATGAAGATCCAATGTTGTTTAGCACATTAAAAAGTGCTAAAAGTTGCCATTTTTGAATGCAAGCTCTTAGAAACAGCAGATTTGGGACAGAGTATACCTCATGTGATATGTGACATGGGTATGTAATTTCAAACAACTGTGTAACTGTGAAATATGTATTTTGATCATATATAGATTTGGGTGCACAGATGACAGGGGAGTTTTTTCAAGAGATCATAAATGGCTGACATCACTCTGACACAACTTAGCTCCCCCAATCAGGGGAGAAATGAAAGCTGGACCAATGACAAGTGAGAGGGGCAAGTTTAGTTATGACCAACACACACACCCACTTGCAGAACATATAAATGGACCACTGAAACTTAGGTAGAGACATTCATTTCCATCTGCAGCGGGACGCTCTGCCGGAAAAATCCATACTTACCTCCATCAACCTTCAAGGAGCCAACACTTAGACTCCAAGATAAACAGAGACTACAGAACCTTAACCAAAAAGGCCACTGCCAGCAAGAGTATTTGTCAACAGGCCTGAAAATCTTTTTGCAACTGAACTCTTCAGAGAGCCGGCTAACGCCGTCTGAATTTTGCCAAGAACTTTTGCAAGAACCCGGTGACAGAAATATCCAAAGAGAAGGCAGGACCCGACCCAGAGAACCGGTGCCTAGCAGAGACCAGGCCATTGTATCCAGAGTGCTGACCCCGATGCTGTGAGCAGTTCCAGAGGCCAGGCGCTGTGAGCGGAACTCGGGAAGACCTGACCAGACTGAAGTCCGTGACCAAGTCGCTTTCCGGTTCAAAATCTCTTGTGAGTACTCAGCAAAACTCAGAACACATCTCTTAGTTAAAATCATATAATTCAATCCATTTTTAATCTAAGTAGAACTGCAGCTTAGCAATTGTGTTATTCTGCCATCATTTTTAAAGTTGAAAAAGTGTTGCGTTTAAAATTTGCAAAACCAAAAACGACCTTCACTAAATCGCTCATATCTCCGCGACCGTTTGTCTTAGAGACTTGCAGTAACATTCATCTGAAAGCTTAGAATCTTAGCTTTTAATCGCACCAAGAACCACATTCCTACCCCTTATAGTTTTACCGCAATCGCGGAACACGCATTCGCAAATTTTGCCGCGATTTGCAAATTTCTTCACGTGTAAAAAATCTGCTGCTGCTTGCCTTCCATTTGCCAGAAATTCGTTTAACCTGCTAATTATCCCTGAATCATTGCTAGTGTGAGCCTGGACTAATATTAACTTGATACCACTCACCCTAAACCTCTAGAGGGAATTAAAAGCATTTTAGCATATTTTCACTCCATTGCCAGCACATATCAAAGCAATTGCCTGTGTTTTCAACTTCTGTAGTCTAAGTTGCTGGGTGAACTGAATTACATTTGAATTGCATTTCTGAGAATTGTGTGCCTTCCTTCCATTTCCTTGCATTGCATAAAAGGGGGGGTGAATTGTACAAGAAAGTGATTACATTGTTTTTGCTGAAATCCTATCAAGTTATTTTCTGTACTGCATTTCATTCCACATTGCATCCATTGGAAACCATAAAAGTATTGTTGCTATCTTATCCATTTCATGTCAACTCCTTAGTGATTATCAAGAAGTGTGCCAGTGCCAGATTCTCTGTTGTTAATCTTTATCATATCAGATTAAGTGTGCTATTCAATTATTAATTTATTCTAAAGTGTGATATATATACCTATTGTTGAAACTATCAATTAAACCTTTTAACTTGCAAAACAGAACTACTTCTAGGCTCAGTGGGGTCAGGAGGATTCCAAGAGAGGGGTGTTATATAGGGGTAGTCATCCAGAACGCATGAACTGGACATAAAGTTATATCAATAAGGGTTTTCATTCAGTATTATAGACTAGGCGTTGACTTAGCTGTAGTGTTGAATTGAATCCTCTTACAAGCCAGAGCACTCGCTCTCTCCAAAATTGATTATTGTAACACAATATTCCTCGGCACTTCGGAGCATAACCTCAACAAACTTCAGGTGCTCCACAATAACTCATTAAGAGCAGCTCTCAGCCTCCCGAGATCCTGCCACATCACCACACACAGACAAAACGCCAACTGGTTGCCCATCCGCGACAGAATGACCCTTTGCACCCTGGCCATCACGCACAAATGCCTCACCAATTCTGCACCGAAATATCTCGCAGATAAACTCTGCCCCGACCAACCCACCCGCATCACTAGATCCTCCAACTCCTCAAATCTAATGATCCCAAGATATATCCTCAAATCAGCAGGTGTCGCCAGCTTCCAAGTTCAAGCAGCCAAACGTTGGAACGCCATCCCCATCACCCTCAAACAGGAACCCTCCTTCCTCACCTTCAAAGCCAGCATAAAAACGTGGCTAAACAACAACCCTTCTCAGTAAGGGACCAGCCACCTCAGTTACAGATCCCAATGTAACCAGTGTACACCGTTGCCTTACTATCTGTGTATCTTGTAAATCGACCCAACTGTAACCAGGGTCACTCCTTCTGTTATTTACTGGTATAACCTGCATACCTATTGCAACCTGTAACCTACATTCTCAAGCGCCCAGTTACCCCTGGGTTCGGCGCGCGATACAAATAATAAACAAATACAAATACAAAATACAAAAATCCCTGACCCACATAGCATTAAATAACGCTGCCCTTAGCTATCCTGCAGATAGATTACACAGAAGAACATCCATCAGACCCATGAGAGCCAGTAATGCTAATTGCCTCACTGTACCAAGATTCAGACTCACCAAGGCTGGCGGTAGTAGCTTTCCTGTAAAAGCAGCCAAACTTTGGAACTCCCTGCCACACCATCTTAGAGAAGATCAACCCTACCTGAACTTCAGACAAAATTACACCAACCTCCTAAAATCCATTAACCCTTAGGTTTGATTTCTATACACTATACCTAGGATGTATAAATATATTGCATTACCCGTTTACTGTGTTTATCTACCCTACCTGTTTACAATCTTTATATATGTATTACCCTGACCTTACCCTGTAACTCTGTAACTCTGTAAGCTTTGCACTGTCTTGCTACTGCACCCTGATACCCTCGGGTCTGGTGCGCATTAGAAATAAATAAACAAACAAACAAACACAACAAACAGACAAACAAACAAACATGGAACCGATTGCTCATACTGACACATGGTGTTTTCTACTTCTGTCATGGCTAATTCTGCCTCATTTGCTATTAGTGGCTGTCCAAGTGGTTCTTGGCTTCCTGTTACAGAAGGTTGACTACTGTCAGGAGTGTCCACATCTAGTTGGGCCTGGAGTTCTTCTTTGTGTTGCTGTTCATTGTGCAACATTGTTTTGTACTGTGTAAAGTGTACTTCTGTTATAGTGCTTTAATTTGCTTTGAAAGCGTCTTCATAGGAGTCATAGGTATCTAGTAAATCTTCTTGTCTCCATATTTTGAAAAAGTTGTAGCAGGGACATGTAATAGAGTTATTTATGTTGAGGAGTTTTTCAATTTGACATGATTAATTAAGCTTCATTTGTTAAGTTTCACTAAGCTGGCTTCACAATTTTCCACTCTGTATATACCTTTCTTTTCAGCTGGTTTAATATAATTTTTGTATGTGAAGTTTTGGGCTACGTGGCATAGACACATGGTTTCCAAAGTGGTATGTCTTGCCTGTTGGGATTATTTTTGGCTATTGTTTCTATGTCTTCATATGATTTGAGAACTGTGTTTCTAGATTTAGCAGGACCAAGAATTAGCCATACTATATTTTCAGATTTTCCATACAAGGCAGTACCGCTTAAACTGTCTGCAGCTTCATAGCAGCCACATTCTCTATGGGAGAGCATTTATATGCTGAAGCTGTACAATTTTTGTGATAGTGTTTTGTCAGATGATATGTCATCCCAGAGGTCTTGAAGCTCTGTTTTTTCTGTTTTGGTTAAGTAGGCTGTGAAATATCATGCAACTGCAGTGGAATTGTCTGCAATGTACTGCACATCTATATTTGCATTCCATAGGAGGGCAATGATTGCATTGCATCATTAATGTATTTTGATTCTTCGGTTATTTGTATGTAATATGTGTTCTTAGGTGGTTTACCTTTGACACTATGGCCCTCATTACGACTCAGGCGGTAAGTTACCGCCTGGGTCGTACCCTTACCACCATGGCGTAAACTACGTTTACGCCATGGTGGTTGGCAGATTTACCGCCCCATTCCAAGGTGAGTGGGGTGGTAAATCCCCATTTCCCATTTTACCCTTCCCCGTTCCCATTTTCGCCCCATAGGGCATAATGGGAATGGGGAAAGGCGATAATTACGGCACCGTAAATTACGGTGCCGTAATTATCCCCAAGGTCCCTTTGTGGCATGGATTTTAACGGCTGCAAAAAAGCAGCCGTTAAAAGCCATCCCGCAAAGGGAACCTTGTAATCAGGCGTCAAGGGTCGGCGCCGTTTACGCCGTAAACCCCTTAACGCCTGAGTCAGAATGAGGGCTTATATCTAACTGAAGACATGAAGTTGTTTACTTGACCTGTTGTTGAAACTGGTCTAGGGAAACCAAAGCAGCATTTGGTGTAGTTTTTCCCACTGTTTTCATATTTGCGACAACAATACTTCCCACATTTGTGTCTTCACAAGTGACATAATTTTGGATGAACTGCAAAACAGTGGCATCACTGTCCTGACCAAATTTAGGAGCATCTTTAAACCACAAAAGCATGTGGATGTGTGGTGCTCCTCTGGCTTGATATTCTTTTCTCCAAACAAAGTGTTGCTCTTCTCCGAGGGGAGGAACAGTTTTTTATTATTAAGTGTAGCATAGCAATGAAGCAATGATGGAAATATCTTGATACATTTACAGTATCTAGAGAGCAGAGTTCTCCTGGTGTTTCTATATCTGTGTTTGTCTTGTTTGTGTTTGCTATGCGGGTGGGTGGGCCAAGGTCTCTTATCCTACAGTGTGATGTCAGAACAACTATTCTTTTGTACCACACATGCTTGCTAAAAGATTTGTTATGCTTGACTGTAAAACCTCATCTTTTTCTTGCACTTTTTGTAGTATTTGTGTAGCTGACATATTTTGAAAATGGGTACCTGATTTCAATGCGTGTGCAACTCCGTAGCATAGAGTTGCAAGTTCACTTTCAAAGAGAAGGTGGAATATGTATTCCACATTTTGTCCTAATCTGGGATCTTCAGAATACATTCGTAAAGAGCCGTATTCTGATGCTGTTATTTTTGTGGGTCTATCATTGTACCTTCCTCCTATTCCAGTAGGAAAGAGTAGAGGAAAGGCACGTGCTTCTATAGTTTTTTCCCATATGCTGATTGGAGATCCTTTGGCTCGTCGCATTTGGTATGTTTCCAGTGCATCATCTATGGTGTCTTTAGAGTGTAATGGGTGAATTGTATAATGGTCTAAAATATTGGATTCTGTAGCAGGATCTAGAAGTTGAAATTGACCAGTTTCTGATGAGTCTTGAATTATTTCAGTGGTTTCCCTCAGTTTTCTTCAATATAAATGTCTTTGTAATATTAATTTGTTGTCTTTTAGATATTGCAGGGCTTGTCTAACTTTATGTAAGTCCACGAGGTGTTGCCAATTTTTTTTGTCTTTTGTAGGTTCGCCATTTACTAAGATAATTATAGATTGATCTATTGGACGTTGGACTCCCAGAGTGTGTACATTTTCTTTGAGATCAAATGGCAAATAAAATACTTTGCCATGAATGCCTTTCACTAATTCAGAGGGAGGTAATTTTGCTATTTTTGGTTGAAGGTGTATTATTGCTTGGAATGGGTGCACTGTTTGAATTATGATGCTCTCATTTAAGTTAAGTTATTGCAGGGGTTTTGGTTGTGGGAATAATTCCAAGTTATTTGTGATAGCACGTGAAGGTGTTTGATTGTCGTCAAGTTTTGCAGTGCAGTAACTGCAAAGTACTAAGGGAAAGTAATTTCATATTTGTTTTCTGCTATAAGATAGAGAGCTAATTGGAACCACTTGGAATCTTCATTGTCTTCTATTTTGCACGTTATGTCTACAAATCCTTTGCTATTTTTATAAAAAGTCCTGCAGCAACACACACACACATGGTTTGGTACTTCAGCATATGTACTTTTAAACTTTAGTATTTCTTTTTTGTATCTGTGTGGTAGAAGGTTGCCATCTGTAAAGTTGTTGCTAGTCTGTTGTAAAGCTATTTCATTTTGTAAGTGGCTTTCACTTCCAAAATATAGTCTCTGGATATGCCCTATTTCTTTGAGTAGTTCTTTGGCTGTACCATGTAGAAGTTTGTTATTTAAATTGGCTAGTGCTAAACAGGACTTTTGGCGTAGTACATTTTATGAACCAGATTTCTTATAGCTGTATGGTGTGTTAATATCATTTTGATATGGTGGAAGGTGCTTTTGCAAATAGGTCCAGAAATGCAGGCTAATGAATGTCCTTGTAGTCCTGTGTATTTGCGCACTGGACAGGAGTCCACATTTTGTAGTAGTTTCATTTTGAATTTGTCTTTGCTTTTCACATACTGATTGAGGAATTGGAGTAACTATTTGAAATATTTTTTGGCTATGTTACACATTGATGTGCACGGCCATTTGTAGACTGGACGTGTTGGTTCAGTGAAATGGAGAGTTGATACTAAGTTTTCTGGGGATATTTTTGTGACCAGCGTTTCTTGTTCCATAATGCTATTATTACATTTTCCATACCCCCATCCACTGCTATGTTTGGCATTTGGGTGTATTTGCTTTTGTTTGTATGCTTCTTCAATGAAATATGGTTATGTGCTCGTGGTGTGACTCCATTCACCTGCACAGATGTTTGTGAAGCTATCTTTGTTGATATTCCTTTTATTAAGAAGTTTTTTTTTGTAGTTTGGTACTTAGTTTTGTTAGCGGTTTCATTTGGTTTAAAACTAAAATAAATAATTTCCTTTTGAGAAGGATTGCACTGTCTATGAGAGCTTCTAGGATTAATTTTCTACGGTAGGTTTTAAGGGCTGTGTGTCATTTCTCTTCTGTTTTTATAAGGTTCCAAAGGACTCTGGAGTGGAACATTTTTTGTAAAATAATTGTTTTGGTATGCTTACTTGCGGCTACATCAAGATTTATAGGTGCAGTGTTAGCACTAGTGGTAGCTGCAGTCTTGGTAATCACTTTCTGTTTCGTTTTAAATTTTGAAAGAGGAGGCAAAGTTTCTGTACTGGAAGCTGGTTTTGTTTCGCTTAGTGACTATATTAGCTGTTTTGTTTGAACTTTTTGTACAAATTCTGCTAGAGCTGGATGCTTATTTTGGAGACTTTTATTTCGATTTTGTCTACTTCTGCGTTGCTTTCTACAGAGTTGCTTTTTGGTAGGCATTCTTTGGGGTCTGCTGGAGAAAAAAGAAAGTGTGGGTTGGGATTTTGTGCAGTGTATGCGTGTCTGAGTATGATGGTAAGTATATATGTAGAGGTGTGTGATTGTGCAATGGGCTGCTACTTCAGGTTGGGAAGGCTATTCTCGTATTTGTGTTTTACTATACTGGTGCTCAGATGACAATACAACGTATGCAGCTCCTGAGGGGAAGGACTAATGCCGAATATAATGTTGCAGGGTTCATAAAATTGTTTGTTCTACAGTTTTACAATTCTACAGTGTTTGAGTAACAGTTAGAACATTATGGCAGTATTGCACTTACTTTTTTGGATGGAAAGAGAAGGCTTCTGTGAGTTCTTGTTCGTACAGACGCTGCTGCTTTTCAGGAGAGTGGTCTTCACTGCAATTGTGAAAGAAAGAAGTTGGTAAATATGTGTGTTAATAGCACTGTTGTTAATGTAGACATTACTTTCTTTGTTTTTGCTGTATTATTTTTGCAGTATTAGTACTTTCTGATAACTGTGCATAGCATGTAGATGCACTTTCCTTTGCCTATGTGCATTCTGTATATTTTACTTAAAATCTGTTAGTTGAACATGCTTTAGAATTGATTACAATAGTACGCACACAGAGCACACTTGGCTTTTTAAGGCAGTGTTATTGGATGTTAGGAGATAGAAGAAATAATCATATGCTTTTTTTGCTATTTATACAGGGTAAATGGCAGGAACTTTGGGGAAAAGCATGCAATGTATGCATTTGTGAAGGTATGGGAAATAAAGCAAAAGGATTTGATGGGTTCAGCAGCATATTAGTCTGCAGGATAGTTGTAGGGGAGAAGGTTCAAATAAGAAATTCTGGAGAAGTGGCAAAGGGACAATGCGAGTTTACCAGACTGCAGATGATTACCAATCTACTGGGTGATCCTGTGGTGCTTGGAGATGGGAAAGTCTGAAATAAAGTAAGGGTTGCAATGTAGGGTCTGGTACTTGTGTTGCAGACTGAAGGGAAGGCGGGAGATGTTGTATGTCTTGGTTTACTACACTGTTTGTACATAGTTGTACATGATGTGATAGACATGACTGCATCTGTGTATAGTTGAATTCTAGAACGGAATGGGCAACCAGCTCGAATGAGAGAGCTATCTAGATTGGAAGAACAGTTGTAGAGGCAGTGGTATTGTTTCAGCTGGGAGCCTTTCAAATGATATTGGCTATCTGTGTGCATCAATAAAGATGCATGTACTCATCCTGGCTGCGTGCCATTTTATAACACACTAGAAAGCCTTCTCCTACAATTATATTGTTATTTCTCCCAGCTTTTAACATGAAATGACACTTTGTTAGACAGCTGTGTGTGTTGTGTCTGATTACTATTCTAATCATTCCTAAATAAGTTCAAATGATAAAATGTATGTTAAATATGCAGAATGTATAGAAAGGAAATTGTATTTACATCCTATGCACTATAATGCATTAAATGCTATTATGGTTGAAATGTGGATAAATAGGTGGCAGCGGTTACACAAATGATGGAATGAATGAAGAAAATAACAGTTTGCACATTACCGTTAGTAATATGGGTAAATACAAATTTGGAGAACAGACAGCTTTGCAAGTGACACTTCACCGTTGCAGATGGGAGAAATGACAGTAAGCTTTGTTTACAGGTTATACAGGGTAAGTGGCAGTTACTCTGTTTATGTTCATTTATACAAGAGCTGAACATGTACTTTGCAGAAAGTATTTATGCCTGTAGTTTTTGTTCATGCATGTGGATGTGCATGAATCTGCAAGTAGGAATCTTGGAGATTGTTGTAGTAGTTGCTGTAGGTGCTTTGCAATCACAGCCCAATTGTACTGAGAGTGATCAACAGTACATCTAAAGTGCTGAATTGTGATGACTGAGTTAGATGTAGAGTTCTTGGATGAGGTTGGTGGATGGTTGTGTGACTGTTTAACAGTAGTCAATGAGGGAATGGTGCAGAGAGTGAAGTGGAACGGGTAGAAGGGTTGCCCCAGTGTTACGTGCACCGCGGACAGACAGGGTGTGCCACACACATTGCTTCTCAACATATCTGGCATGGAAATAGGACGAGGGGAATTAGCCAATCAGTTATTAAGGTTCTGCTTTTTATTGAGTGAGTCTGTGTGTAGTGAAGATGGCAGATGTGGAGAAAGTCAGTGTGTTGGTGGTTGGAGATATGTTTGTGAATGGTTTGGAGCAGTATGCTAAATCTAGGAATGTGGCTATCAATTTTGACATAAAAGACTACTGGAGGTGGTGTGGTGCAATGTGCCTGGTTTTAATTTGCAGGCAATGCTAGACGTTTGTCAGGATATGGCTAGATTTAATAGTCCACATGTGGTTGTCCTACACTGTGGTGCTTTGCATTTGGGCTACATCAGGGCCCCTACGTTGTTGCAAGATCTGGAAAACTTGGTTCAGTCAGTCATGAAAGAACTTCCAAATGCCAAGGTTTTTTTTTTTGCTTTGGAACCTAGGGCAGTATGGGACAATAGTTCTGTTTTTTGTCCTTAAAAAAATGTTGCTAGGTGTTTAATTAACCAAGGCATGTTTGCTTTTATGATTAGAACTGGCATGTTCTTTTGCAATAATGACAACATTGATTCTAGTAATGTTGTTTACTTTAAAGAAGATGGCATGTCTTTATCTTTTATGGGAAATGCCATGCTGTTTTGGAGCATAAGAATTGCTTTGGAGAAGCTAATGTGAAGATATTTGGAGGGAAGTAAGGAAAAACAAAATTACAAAATAAAAGGTGTTTCTGAAGCATCTTAAAAAACAAAAAGGCTCTTTTCAGAGCCAACCTCAAAGGGGAAATGGTGCACATGATTTAAATTTATTTTCATTCCCCACTGTCAGATTTTACGATTTGGCTGCGGACACTATGGTTGTCCGCGGACAGCGCGTATTACATACAGGGATTTTGAGGTTGAGAGGCATTAAAATGAGACTTAGCTGAGCAAGGGATTGGTTAATAACGTTTACTGGGTGTGATGTGTAAGGAGAGACTTTGTCAGAAAGTCTTTTTCCTGAGAGGAGAGCAGATAGCTATGGCTGTGTGTTTCAGAAAGCATAATTGGCCTCATTACAATTTTGGAGGCAGCCATGCCGCTATTGGCGGCATGGCTGCTGCCAAAATCGGGTCTGGGTTCCCAGAATGGGGAATTACTGGGCCATTCCGAGTTCGGATGGCCCGGTAATTCCTTGCTTCAGGAACCCGGGCCCGGACCTTCCCCATTCCCACTTCAGCCCCCATCGGCTGAATGGGAATGGGGACGGGAGCAAACAACGGGCCGATTACGAGCAGCCCATTGTTTGCTCCCTCTTCCCCTCGCGGGACCCGGTAAGTAACGCCTGGTTTGACTAGGCGTTACTTACCGGGTCCCGCGGAGGGAGCTTGTAATGAGGTGGAATGGGTTTAATGGGTCCGCCTCCTTCAGGGGGTCCCGTTAACCTGTTCTACCTCACTTGTAATGAGGCCCATTGTCTGGATTTTGGGAGACTTGTGGATAAATTGGTTGGAGGTGCATGCACATCGCTGTGGAGTGGCTGCACATATTGGATTCCCTCATGTGGAAGTGCACTGGCATGGAGTGCGTGGAATGAAGTAGCTGGATTTGGTACCTCGTTGTGCTACATTGGTGACACAGGGTCATCCAGACATTATTATCATTCATTGTGGAGGGAACAGTTTAGGCTATGTCTCTGGAATCTCTTTGCAATTTGCAATGAAAGAAGGACTTGGAAAAGTCATCGACATGTTTCCAAACTCCTGAGTAATTTTTTCCTGCATTGCGCAGAGACAAATGTGACTGCGTTCTTCTTCCTTTGATCCACAAACGGAGAAAGCGAGGTGCAATGTCAACAAGGCTGTTTGTGTCTTTTTGAGAGATTTTGGCATGTTCTCTTTTCACAATGAAAATAGTATGTTTAGTAGTACACACATTTTCCGTAGATATGGAGTACATCTTACTTATGATGGCAATCACATTTTTCTGTGAAATATGCAAAATGCACTGTGACCCTTTTTGGAATTATAACAATACATTTTGCAGTAGATGTTGACCATTATTTCCTCCCGGAGAAGATTGCAATGGTTTTGATAGGGCAGCACCCCAAAAGTTTTATATGTCAATGGACTCTCCGCAGACTTCTAAAAATGCACAGGGCCCTGCAGCATTTTATTGACACTTCTATTTTTGAACTGTGACAGGCGGCTCTGAAAAGAGCCTTTTTTGGGGGTTTTTGTAGTTTTGTATTTTTTCTTCTGGGGGGTTTCAGACATGACACATAAGGAAAGGAAAGGAAGGGAGAGTAAGGAAGGGGCACCAACCAGGGGGATAAGAAAGAGCAGGTGGAGAGAGGAAGATGTAGGGTGGGCCTTAATCAGGTAGGTCGCAGTCCTTCTCATGCTCCCGGACCGCAGCTTCGAAAGCACTTTGAATGGTCTCCCCCCTGCAGAGAACTGCATCACAGTACATACACAATACTGTGACTTTTGAAAGGTAAGGGTCTACAGTATCACGTATGGCCTGTGAGGCAGCTGGAGGGATCTGCTGCCCCACAAGAGTTTCTCTTGTGGTGGCAGAAGCGGAAACGGAGGATGCTGCAGGGGAACTCAACCTACTATGTCTATCGCAAGGTACAACCTTACGAATAGCCCCACCCTTGAACGACCTTAGGTGTCACTTCATTGAGGTAGTATTATAGCTCTACAAACCCGGTTTGCCACGACTCAGCACCAACTGGCACTGAGCGCAGCGCACCTTGTTTGCACAAGCTTTCGGTACTCCATCAAGAGTGGCAAACAACCTCCACACCCAAGATTCACGGTGAGAACTAGTAGTAGGGACTTCCACTACCTCATCCTCGTCATCCTCTTCCTCACTCTCCTCTGCTTTCTCATGCCTGTTCCCCTCTGCAGGCCCTTGGGGAGGTGGTGGTGGTGGAGACAGTGGGGGATTTGCTGAGATAGCAGTAGCACCAGCTGCAGCCATGGATGCCATCAGGAAAGCTGTCAGGAATGAGGAATAGCAAAGGCAGGTCCAGCAAGGATCAATATCCAGTAGTGCTGTGTCTTAGATAGAAAGACAGAATGAGGATCAGCTATGGGGTGTTGCCTTTTATAGGAGTGCTGGGGAACGCTTCACAGAACCTGCGCTGTCCGTGAACACTTTGAACACCAATAAAGGGTTCAAAAAGTTCCAAAAAGTATGTAGATCGCCAGGGACATTGTCTGGGACATGTGCAAGGGTGAACTTTCACAGGAAAATACCTTGGATTGCTAAAAAAAGCACTTTTTGGGTGTCCTGGAGCCCAGAATATGTTCGCGAACAAGGACCCATGCTTAGCGTGTGTGCGGTCACATGATGACATTGCGGACATGTACGCAAAAGGGACGGGTGTCCATAGGACACCAAATGCGCAGGGTCGGCTGTACACATGCATGCGGGTGTTCTACGGATAGTGTTCTTGTCCCCGAACAAATTAAAAGTGCGACACACGTGTGGCGGACAATTACAGACAGACGCAATGTTCGTAGGAACCAAGGGTGTGATACACAAGCGTGTGGGTGTTTTACGGACAGTGTTCATGTCCCTGAACAAATTAAATGTGCATCAAATCTTTGCGGACAGGCGGACGGGCTATGGATTCTACGGACATATTAATTGTGGTTGCGGACAATGCGAACAGCGGTAATGTACTTAGGACACCATAATTTGAATAGTTGCAGACATGCGGATGGATTTAGTGTCTTGAGGACACACCCCTTTTTGACTACGAACAGTGCGAACAGGTATAGTGTCCTTAGGACACCCCCATTTTGGTTAATTGCGGACAGGCAGAAATTTGATCTGTCCTAAGTGTTAGGCAGAAACCTGTGCAGTTCCCTCTGGGACCACTGCAAAATATTTAAGACTACAGGTGTTTGGCAGTAAACCCACTTGGTAGCAGTCTGTACCACACAGATTCACTTGGTAGCTGTGGCTGAGCAGTCAGACTTCCCTCAAGAAGAGTTAGGCAGTATACAGAGTATTCACAATAGGTCAAAAGAACACAGTAGAACAAGCAAACACTGACCAGAGCTTGGTGCAAAAGAGATATAATTATTTATTTAAAGCCACATCTAGTAAAACACACAGCCACTAATATTAAGCAGTTCAGAAACACGGTCACTAAAAGTTATACACTCCCTTAAAAGAATATTAGACAAGTCTAAAGTTAAAGCCCCACTTATTTTCAGACAGCGGTGAGCGCTTAACGCAGATGGCACTCTAATAATTTGTTTTAAAAGGGAGAGAAAAGCAGAGTATAATTTGAAACAGATCCCAACACTTTCACAAGAACACAACAAGAGAGGAAGGCAAAGTAAAACCATGAAGTTAGAGTTCAGAAAGCCGGATCCCCTTTCAGAGGATCAGAACGAAATGTGTCCAAGGCCACACGGTTGAAAAGTGCATAACAGTCTCGAAAAGGTTCAGAAAGAGTTGGACCAAAAGAAAGGGACCAGTTAGAGGGTCAAGGCGGCCAGCCCAGTCCAGAAGGTTAAGGGGTTATTATTACCTTGTAGCAATCTTTAGAAAGGGAGGCCTGGTGGACACGGTACCTTAAAGTGGTGAGAATACTCCAGCGGGGGCAGTTGTTCCTGGCAGCGGATGCAAGTCGGTGCTTCATCTGGGGGAAGAGAGGATCTCGTCAGGGAGGAAGACAGGAGTCTGTTGCACTGCCAGGGAAGTAACCAGCCACAGAGTTCTCAGTTAAAAGGAGCGGTCCTTTGGTTCGCGGTCCAGTGGTAAGTGGCTATCCGGTTGCCGGGGTGCTTGGCACGGGCAATTCAACCACAAGACGTCCTGGGATGCGAGGAAAAGAAGGTAAACTGGTTGGGTCCACCAGTCAGGGGAAGAAGACTCTCCAGCGGGGAGATCGTCTCTGTCGTCGGGAAGTGGTGAGTCGGTTCTGCAGGCCTCCACCGGTGGTGTCGTTGTAGCAGGTCGGCTCAGCTTCTCCCTCGGCGACTTCTGAAGTTCCAGTCCCCAAAGCCCTGCTTTTTATGCAGCACACCCCCATTCACTCAGCCTAGCTGTCACTCAAACATGCTAAGTGGTGAGCCGGCCGGCTCACCACTTGGGCCAATCACACAAGAGTGTGTCTTGAGTTACCAAGGTAACTCAGTCCAGGGTGCCTAAACCCCCTCCCACAAACCCTGTTGTACCCAGAGTGGCACCACTTTTGGAGGCTTCTGTGGAGAAGCCGACCAAAAGTGGAACAAAGGGCTCGACTTGGGTTGGAGTCACAGAAGAGAACACAAATGCCATTTTAGAGTCCTGGCAAAAAATACCAACCGGTGAATTAATATTAAATAAATGAACCAGCGGTATGTTAGAGGCTATGAGAATTAAATAATTAAAGTTGGTAGCCTCGAACAATGGGAAAATCCCATAGGGATATATTCGCGGTCGAATATAAAAAGTAGTATCCACTGCCACCAGCCAAAACTCGATCAGGGGGGACGGAGACGTGCCCCCTCGACTAACAGACCCCGGGGCAATCGAATCGCCCCGACCAGTACGTCCACAATATGATGGTTTGTACTGGTTTCTGTTCATAATTTGGGACTAGTAAAGCCAATGGTGACTTTACATGCCCTGGGAGACAGTAGTCAGTCCCAGGGTATGGAGTCTATGGTGGGGTGTCACTATGACACCCCTGTGTCACTGCACGGAGGGTGCTGTGTAACACACATAGTAAAAACACATGAGACCCCATGGAGTAAAGGACCACATAGCCCACATTAACACATTAACAGTCAAAGGAACACGATGAATCATGTCCAAGAGTGGGAAAAAGAGTCTCACTCTTGGCAGGAGAGAAAAAAACAAACTCCAGAAATCCAGAAAAGCTGCTGGCGGAATCACTAGGTTAGGAAATTCAGCCTAAACAGAGAATTCTCCCTAACACTAAGCACACTTCCATTTTGATTGTAGACAGTGCAAACAGGCATAGTGTCCTTAATTGTGGACATCCCGGACACCCGCGGGGTCTGCGGAAACCTAACTGCCTTTTTAAAAAAAATAAGATAGAGGAATATAGTAACAGCACACACAATATTTTATTATTGTATATAAATATATAAATTATGAAAGAGAGGGAGAACAGAAACTGATACGAATACAGGGGAATTAGGGATTTGTACATGTTGGATGGTAGGGGAAGAAGTCTCATCATAATGTTTTTCTTGCTAGGGAGGTTTTGGGGATGGTTGGCTGGGACATGGAGAAGGGGTACCGGTACATGTGGGACAGTGATATTTAATCTGTTCCTTTATATGGTCCTCCACAAAGTTTTTTAAAAGAATGAAATTTGTCATTAATAGATCAATTTTTTGCTCTATACGCTGCAGATGATTTTCCAAGGTGTCTGTTTCTGTATTATTTTTAATGTTTGTATGGTCTGTTAAAAAAGAAATATGTTAAGTACACATAAAGTAATGGTTATGAATTGGTTTATTTAGAGAGTGTAGTGTCTACCATTAGTATCACTGTTTACACTCATTTCATCCCAAGGAACATTTTCTTCTAGCCATTCCAACGTAATAGACATTTCTGTGTAAAAACCAAAACAAAAAATGTTTTTAGTGTACCCTAGTACAGAAAGTTTATAAATATATAAAATGAATGTAGTGTACTTACTAGTTTCTTTTTTAGTGTTGTTGTTATTGCTGCACAGATGTGCTGTTGATTTTTGCTTGCTGTTTCTGTGAGGTAATTCTGCTGGAGGCATATTTATTTTCTTTAGGTATGTTCCATTATGTTGCATATGGCATGTAATTGGACAGTTGGTGTCTTACATATACAGTTTCCACTTCTTATTTATTATTGAATGTAATTTATTTATGTGCTGCTTTTTAAATATGTCCAGTGTTTTTATTGCTACATACAACAATGTAAGATACCCTGAGTTTTTGGATAGTGTTGATGTTGACCGCGTCTGTCCGCGGACATGTGCATGGTCCGCGGACATCAAAATCACAACGTGGGACAGGGGGTTCAGTATGTTCTATGTTACATGTATTTAAACTAAGGGAATCCTACTAAACACCTATCAAATTCATGCTATCTATATCTATATATATATTCAGTGAAAAAACTTTGTTAAAGGGGCTTTATGGTTAAGTTGAGCTATTAAAAACCTATGAAATTCAATTAAAAAACGTTGTTAAAGGGACGTTATGGTTAAGTTGCGCTACTAAAAACCTATGAAATACAGTGAAAAAACGTTGTTAAAGGGACGTTTTGGTTATAAGTAAAACCAAAAAAAACGAGAAATTCGCCAATTATGGTAAGCTAAGCAACCATAACTCGCACCACCACAGTGCACTGCTAAGACTAACACCCAGGACATCAAAGATGACATCACTAATGTCATTGTACTTTTTGATAAACGTAGTAGGTTGAGCTCCTCTACAACATCCTACGTTTCCGCTCCTGGCACCGCAAGAGACACTCCTGTGGGACAGCGCATCCCTCCAGCTGCCTCACAAGCCATCCATGATGTTGTTGACCCTTACCTTTCGAGGGTCACATTATTGTGAATGTACTGCGACGCAGTACTCTGCAGGGGGGAGAGTCTTCGGAGTGCTTTTCAAGACTGCGGTCACAGAGCATGAGAAGGTCTGCTACCTACCTAAATAAGGCCCACCCTACATCTTCCTCTCTCCACCTGCCCTTTCTTATCCCCGTGGTTTGTGTCCCTACTTGCCCTCCTTTCCCCTCCTTTCCTTGTGTGTCGTGTGAAAAAAAACAACCAAAAAATATAAAACAACAAACCCCCCCCAAAAAAAGGCTCCTTTCAGAGCCACCTTTCACAGTTTAAAAATAGAAGTGACAAATAAATAGTGCAGGGCCCTGTGCATTTTTAGAAGTCCGTGGACAGTTTGCAGAAATATAAAATGTTGGGGTGCTGCCCTATGAAAACGATTGCACTTTTCTCTGGGAGGAAGTGGTGGCTCTGAAAAGAGCCTTTTGGTGGTGTTTTTTTGTGTTTGAAAAACTTCAAATGGTGAACACCTACTGCAAAATGGATTGCTGTAATTCCAAAAAAGGTTGCAATGCATTTTGTACATTTCTCAGAAAAATCTGATTGCCAGCATAAGTAAGATGGACTCCATCTCTGCGAAAAAATGTATGTGTTACGAAACGTAATATTTTCATTGTGAAAAGAGGACATGCCAGCATCTCTTAAAAAGGCACAAACAGCCTTATTGACATTGTGCCTTGCTTTCTCCATTTGTGGACCAAATGAAGAAGAACGCAGCCACATTTGTCTCTGCGCAATACGAGAAAAAATTACTTGAGAATTTGGAAACATGTCCATGACCTTCCCAAGTCCTTCTTTCATTGCAAATTGCAAAGAAATTCCAGACACTTGTCCTAAACTGTTCCCTCCACAATGAATTATAATTATGTCTGGATGATGCTGTGTCTCCAAAGTAGCACAGAAAGGTACCAAGTCCAGGCACTTCATTTCCACACACTCCATGCCAATGCACTTCCACATGAGGGAATCCGAGATGTGCAGCTACCCCACAGCATTCTGCATGCACTTCCAACCAATGTATCCATGAGTCTCACAAAATCCAGATAATCTGTTTTCTGAAACACACAGCCATAGCTATCTGTTCCTCTCTCTCAGGGAAAAGACTTTCTGACAAACTCTCTTCTTACACAACAAACCCAGTAAACTTATTGACCAATCCCTTGCTCTACTCATTCTCATTTGCACGCTACTCCGCCCCAAAATCCCTGTATGTAATACGTGGTGTGCGCAGACTGTGGACATATCGAAAATCTGAGCGTGATGAATTTAAATTTAAATAGTGTGCCCCATTTCTCCTTTAAGGTTGGTGCTAAAAAGAGCCTTTTTTTGCAGATGCTTGACAGACACTTGTTATTTTGTATTTTTCTTTCTTACTTTACTCCTAAAATCTTCACATAACCTTCTCCAAAGCAACCCTTAGATTCCAGAACAGTAAGGAATTTCCCATAAAATATAAAGAAATGCCATCTTCTTTAAAATAAGCAGCCTTACTGGAATCAATATTCTCATTATTACAGAAAACATATCAGCTCTAAGCATCAAAGCACACATGCCTCGATTGACTGCACACCTAGAAATGTTTTGCTGAGGACAAAAAACAGAACGATTGTCCCATATTGCCCTAGGGACTAAACCAGAAAAAAAAGTTTGGCATTTGGAAGGATTTTTATTACTGCTTGAACCAAGTGTTCCAAATCTGCCAACAAAGTAGGGGCACTGACATAGCCCAAATGGTAAGCACCACAGTGCAAAACTACCACATGGGGACTGTTCATCCTGCCCATATCTTCACAAACTTCTACAATTCCCTGTACATTGCAATCAGGCACAGACCTCCACACCTTTAACATCAAAATTGTTTGCCACATGTCTGCATTGAGCATAATGCTGTGAACCATGCACAAACATATCTCCAAGCACCAACACCCTAACTTTCTCCACTTCTGCATTATTCACTACACACAGTCTCTTTCAACACAAATCCACAACCTCAACACCTGATTGGCTAATCCCTACAGTCCCATTTCCATGCTGGATTTGCTGGAAAACCCCAGATGTGGCACGCCCTGTGCGCGGACAGCCGCGGTGTCCGCAGACTGCGTAACTCTTAGACAGCCCTTCTACCCTTTCCACTTTACGCTTTGTGCCATTCCCTCATTGGATACAGCTAAGCAGTCACTCAACCATCCACCAATCACATCCAAGACCTCTACATCTAACTCCATCATCAGAGTTAAGCACTTCAAATGTACTGTTGATCACTCTGTGTACAAGTCTCATATCATTAAAAAGCACCGACTACAAAAACTACTGTACAAGTCTCCAAGATTTCTATTTGCAGCTGCATGCATATCCACATGCATGAATACAAACCACCGGTATGCATATTTTATGCAGAGTACATGTGCAACTCTTAAAAATGCATATAAATAGAGTAACTGCCACTTAACCTGTATAACCTATAAAATGAACTTACTATTATTTTCCCCATCTGCTATAATCAATTGTCACTTCCAAACCTATCTGCTAACTAAATTCATTTTTACACACACAGCTATCTAAAAAATTATAGTATTAAAAGATGGGAGAAATAACAGTATAATTGTAGAAAAACACTTGGTAGTGTATTATAAAATGACACACAGCCAGGATAGGTTCATGCATCTTTATACACTCATACAGGTAGACACTATGATTGAAAAGCTCCCAGCTGAAATAACCCCACTGCCTGTACATCATATCCTTTTGCTTTATTACCCACACCTTCACAAACACATACATTCTATGCTTTTCTATCCAGTTTCTACCATTTACTTACAAAAATTTCAAAACAAGTATATCATTATTTCTTCTTATATCCTAACATGCAATAACACAGCCTTAAGAAACCAAGTGAGTTTCATAGCATGCACACACACACTATGTTCAGTTATCAAACAACAATACTACTACAAAAACATAAAAATCAATATCTAAATTAACATCAATGCTATAAACACACAAAATTACTAACTTTTTTCTTTTACAATTGCAGTGACAACCACTCTCCTGAAAAGCAACAGCATCTGAAGTACAAACAACAACTCAGAAGAAACCTGCACATTCCAAACAAAAAAAGTAAGTACAATATTACCATAATATTCTTACTGTTACTGAAACACACTGTGGGGTTGATTCATGGAATTTGTGCACCATTCTCCTCACAAATCCCCATTTGTTAAACAGGAATTTGCAGGAAGATTGGCGCACAAATCCCCGTTTTTCAGCGCACAAATTCCATAAATCAGCCCCTACAATGTTAGTATTGCAGAACGAAGAATTGTTTTAATTCTATACCATTAGATTTAGTATAAGTGCTTCTCCTCACCACTAGCTTACTTTGTACTGCCATCTGATCCCCAGTTTAGTAACACACAATTACAAAAATAGCCTTCCCGACTAGTTGTAGCTGCCCAATGCACAATCACACATAACCACATACATCCTTAGCATCATACTCAGACACTCATGTACACAGCGCACATACATTGCAGAACAGCCCAACCCATACCTTCTTTTTTTTTCAACAGACCCCAAAGAATGCCTACCAAAAAACAAGTCAGTAGAAAGCAATGCAGAGTAGAGCAAATGAAAATAAGAGTCTCCAAAAAGCATCCATCTCTAGCAGAATTTGTACAAAAAGTTCAAACAAAAGATCTAATAGAGTCATTAAGCGAAACAAAACAAGCTTCCAGTACAAAAACTTTGCCTCCTCTTTCAAAATGTAAAATGAAACATAAAGTGATTAACAATAATTCAGCTACCACTATTGCTATCACTGTTCCTACAAATCTTGATGTAGTGGTAAGTAACCATACCAAAAAAAGTATTTTACAAATAATGTTCAGCTACAGAGTCCTACAGAATCTTATAAAAACAGGAGAGAAAGCATGCACAACCCTTAAAACCTACCGTAGAAAATGAATCTTAGAAGCTCTCATAGACAGTGCAATCCTTCTCAAAAGGAAGTCATTGATTTTAGTGTTAAACAGAATGAAACCACTAACAAAACTAAGTACTAAATTACAAAAAGACATCTCAATAAACGGAATCTCAACAAAAATAACTTCTTAAATATCTGTGGAGATGAATGGAGTCTCACCACGAGCACAGAAACATATTTCAATGAAGAAGCATACAAACAAAAGCAAACAAACACAATTGCCATACATAGCAGCGGACAAGGGTATGAAAAACTTAATAATGCCAATATGGAACAAGAAACGGTGCTCACAAAAATATCCCCAGAAAATTCAGTATCACCTCTCCATCAGACTGAACCAAAATGTGCAGTGTACAAATGGCCGAGCACGTTAATGTGTAACATTGACAAACAATCTTTCAAATCTTTAGGCCAGTACCTCAATCAATATGTAAAAGGCAAAGACAACTTCAAAATGAAACTTCTACAAAATATGGACACCTGTCCAGTGCGTAAACACACAGGACGACAAGGACATTCATTAGCCTGCATTTCAGGACCTAATTGCAAAATCACTTCCATCATTTCAAAATGATATCAACACATCATTCATTTTATAAGAAATCTAGTCCATAAACTGTACTATGCTAAAAGTCCAGCTTTTAAATCAGACAATTTAAATAACAATCTTCTACATGGTACAGCCAAAGACCTACTCGAATAAATAGAGCATATCCAGAGAAAATATTTTGAAAGTGAAAGCCACTTACAAAATGCAATAGCTTTACAACAGACTAGGAACAATTCTACAAATAGCAACCTTCTACTACACAAATACAAAAAAGAAATACAAAAATGTAAAAGTACATTCGCTGAAGTACCAAACCATGTGTGTGTGTTGGCGCAGAACTTTTTATAAAAGTAGCACAAAAACTGTAGACATAACATACACAATAGAATTCCAAATGGCTTGAATTAGCTCTCAACCTTATAGCAGAAAACAAATATGAAATAAATGACCCCTTAACACTTTGGAGTTACAGCACTGCAAAACTTCACAACAACCAAACTCCTTCACGTGCTATTACAAATAACTGGAATCATTCCCACTACCAAAACCCTTGCAGCAACTCAATTTATACGAGAGCATCATATTTCAAACGGTGCATCCATTTCAAGCAATAATACGCCTTCAACCAAAAACAGCATAATTACCTCCATCAGAATTAGTGAAAGGCATTTGTGGCAAAGTAGTTTATTTACCATTAGATCTGAAAGAAAATGTACACACTCTAGGAGTGCAACGTCCAATACAACAATCTTTAATTGTCTTAGTAAATGGTGTACCTACAAAAGACAAAACAATTTGGCAACAACTCGTAGACTTACATAAAGTTAGACAAGCCTTACAATATCTAAAAGACAATAATTAATACTACAAAGAAATTAATATTGAATAAAACCTGAGGGAATCCACTGAAATAATTCAAGAGTCACCAGAAACTGGTCAATTTGAACTTCTAGATCCTGCTACAGTATCCACTATTTTAGACCATTATACAATTCATCCATTACACTCTGAAGACACCATAGATGATGCACTAGAAACGTACCAAATGCGACAAACCTAAGCATCACCAAACAGCATATGGGAAAAAAAAGTATAGAAGCACGTGCTTTTCCTCTAATCTTTCCTACTTGGAAAGGAGGAAGGTACGATGATAGACCCACTCAGATATCAGCATCAGAATAACGCTCATTACAAATGTATTCTGAAGATCCCAGATTTAGACCAAATGTGGAATACATATTCCACCTACTCATTGAAAGTGAACTAGCAACTCTATGCTACGGAGTTGCACACACATTGAAATCAGGTACCCATTTTCAAAATATGTCAGCTACGCAATTACTGCAAAAAGTGCAAGAAAAAGATGAGTTATTACAATCAAGCATTACAAATCTGTTAGCAAACATGCGTGGCACTAAAGAGTACTGATTGCGACATCACAGAGATGTACGTTTTATGATGAGAATCCTTGGCCCACCGACTTGGTATGTTACATTAAGTTGTACAGAATATGCATGGGAAGATTTACATGATTTCCTACCCATATCAAACAAAAACAAAACAACATAGATATACTAACACCTGGAGAACTTTGCTTTCTAGATCCGTTTAATGTTTCAAGATATTTACATAATCGCTTTATTGCTATGCTACACTTCATTTGTAATAAAACTGGCCCTCCCCTCAGAGAAGTGCAACACTTCTTTTGGAGAAAAGAATACCAAGCCAGAGGAGCACCACATATCCACATGCTTTTATGGATTAAAGATGCTCCTAAATTTGGTCAAGACAGTGATGCCACTGTTTTACAGTTCATCGAAAAATATGTCACTTGTGATATTTCTTCACAAACAACAAATAGTGATCTTCATCACACATTTTACAATTTCAAAGACACAAATGTGAGAAATATTATCGTCGCAAGTACAAAAGCAAAGTGAAATACTACATCAAATGCCGCTTTGGTTTCCCTAGACCAGTTGCAGCAACAAGTCAAGTAAACAACTTCATGTCTTCAGTTAGACATAGTGTTAAAGGTAAATCACCTAAGAACACATATTACATAAAAAGAACAGAAGAAGCAAAATATATCAATGATTACAATGCAATCATTGCCTTATAATGGAATGCAAACATAGATCTGTAGTACATTGTAGACAATTCCACTGCAGTTGCACGATATGGTACAGCCTGCTTAACCAAAGCAGGAAACACAGAGCTTCAAGAGCTCTGGGATAACCTATCATCAGACAAAACACTATCTCAGAAATTGTACAAAAAATGCTATCACATAGAGAATGTGGCTCCTATGAAGCTGCAGACCATTTAACCGGTACTGCTTTGTATGGAAAATCTGAAAATATAGTATGGCTAAGTCTTGGTCCTGCTAAATCTAGAAAAAGAGTTCTCAAATCATACGACGTACGACGACATAGAAACAATAGCCAAAAATTATCCCAATAGCCAAGACATTTTGAGAAACAATTTACTAGACACATACTACCCAAACAGGAGTACCACTTTGGAAACCATGTGTCTATACCACATAGCCCAAAACTTCACAAACAAAAATAATATAAAACCAGATGAAAATAAAGGTAGATACAGAGTGACAAATTGTGAAGGCAGCTTAATGAAACTTACCAAACGAAGCTTAATTAATCATATCAAATTGTCATTAAAAACTCCTCAACATAAAGAACTGTATTACATGTCCATGCTACAACTTTTTAAACCATGGAGAAAAGAAGTGTTACTAGATATCTATGACTCCTATGAAGACGCTTGTAAAGCATATGATAGCACTATAACCAATGTAAACTTTACACAGTACAAAACAATGTTGCATAAAGAACAGCAACGCGAAGAAAAACTCCAGTACCAACTAGAAAAGGACACTCCCGACAGTAGTCAACCTTCTGTAACAGGAAGCCAAGAACCACTGGGACAGCCACTAATAGCAAATGAGGCAGAATTAGCTATGATAGAAGTAGAAAACCATGTGTCACTATGAAGAAGATACAGAAGCCTTAACTGTACTGCAATCAAAACTTAACAGTGAGCAGCGTAGCATTTTTCAAGAAGTAACAAAAGAAATTGCACATGGTGTACAACATGAAAATAAAGAATGTACCTGCCAAAATTACAAACCTATACTACTATACATCAGTGGTCAAGCTGGTTCAGGTAAAACATTCTTAATCAAAATCATCAGCAAATTCTTTCAACACTTGACAAACAACAAACTGTAAGCTGTTGTAACTGCCCCAAAGGTTTACCTGCCTACAACACAGGCGGTGTCACTTTACACCGGTTACTACTCCTTCCAGTAGAACACCAAAACAAATTAGAATATTACAAACTTTCTACAGAAGCTGCAATGGAACTACGTAGAGTGTTAAAACAAATGAAAATGCTACTAATAGATCAATTGAGCATGGTCTCCAACCTAATGTTGGCTTTGATTCACCTCAGATTACAAGAAGTACTCAAAACAAACTACGAAGAGATCTTTGGAGGAAAACACATAAATGTTTTCAGAGATCTTCTTCAATTGACACCAATGAAAGGTGAACATATTTTTAGAACCTTAGTACACAAACTCTGCCGTAAAACTGTTGGAAGCATATGAAATGTCAACCTTTGCCAACATTTCCAATACAGAGAATTAACAGAAAACATGCACCAGTCTGCAGACCTCACATACACCAACATTTTAAAAAGTATTAGAGTTGGTGTACTATCTCAAGAAGCACTAGCAATATTAAAAACCTGGCACATCCATGGACTCTATGGCCAAAACTCATGTGCTACTGATGTCATGGAACAAATAGAACACACAAATGTCAATTGTATGTCATTAATGCCAACTCTTGCAAGCTGATCCAAATTCAATGAAACAATGTTTAAAAAAGAAATGCAACCAATAATTGAAATTTGTTCCACATATAAACTCGACGTACATGGTATGACACTACCCCCGTGTCAACAAGCCACAACAAGACTAAATACCTTCGAAAACTCTATCTCCAACACATTTGGTTTGGAGAAAATATTAAAATTATCTTTAAACTGTAGAGTAATGCTTAAACGTAACCTTGATATGGAGCAAGGACTAGTTAACGGAGCACTTGGTACAGTTGCTGGCTTTCAAACATGCCCACGTGACAACAACATTCAGTTTGTCAATATTCTCTTTGACAAACTATCAGAAGTAAAAAGGATAGCACGCTCAACAGCTTGATTCCTTCTTTTCAAAGACATGTATGTACGCAGAGAACAATTTTCTCTAACTCTAGCATACGCAGTCACCATTCACAAATCACAAGGTCTTACCCTAGATAAAGCATTGATAGATATTGGGAACACACTCTTTAAAGAAGGCATGAGCTACATAGCACTAACACGCTTACGTACACTTGACGGTCTATTTCTAATCAACTTTGATGCAAGTGAATCAACGCTGATATTCCTTGCATTTTAGAATACAATAGACTACGTTCACCATACACCCCATCTAAAAAACCTATCCTGTTCCACAAGCAAAATGTTGTAAAAGGAAACTACTTCAAACAGAAATGCAACAGGATCTAACTGCAAATCCTCCAAAGAGAGTAAAAGAAGCTAATACCTCATCAATTACTACAACCAAAGAAGAATCTACTACTCAAAGTAACTCAGGTACTTCTTCAAAGAAGCAACACACACTCTGAAGAAATGACTTGGACACATAACTATCTGGTCCATTCAAATTTTCAAATATAACTGCTGTAAAATGCTACGCAAATGTAGCAATAAATATTCTATTCCAATTGCCACCAATTGTTGACAACATTTACTTACACAATACAGACCAATTGTGTTTGCAAATGTTAATCCTGACAACACATACACAGGCCGATTCATGGAATAATTAGCGCGGCGCAAGTGGGCAAAAACGTGCGAATCGCAGTGGAATAGCGAAAATCGCAGTGCAAGTGCGAAAATCGCACGAAAAGCAGCACACATCGATTCATGGAAGGCCGTGCGCGAGAAAACCATCGGATGTGCGATAAAAAAGTGCGTGGCGCACGTTGGCGCACAGGCCATCTAACTGCGTGCGCCAGGTCACAGCGAAAATCGCACAGGCCACAGCGAAAATCGCACATAGCGCGGTGCACGCAACAAAAGTAGGCGGAACACAGGGCGTAACACTCGGAATGGGGAACAACTTGCAAAAATGTGGGCGTCACGGGGGAAGTACAGGGTACAAGCCCGCGGAACACCCACACGCTCGCCTACAACACGTATTCATGGAATAGAATAGGGCAAAAAAGCGCACGCTCACACCAGCGCACAGGCACAAACACGACCGCCACATGAAAGCAGGCGGTAGCGTCTCTGCGCCTGTAAGAAATGTGCGCCAAAAGGTGCGCCAACAAATAGCACCTATATACAGCCATGATGAATGTCCTATACTATGGCCCTCCAGGACAAATGACGTGCAAAGGGCTACCCACAAACACGGACACCCGCTGACAAAAAATACGTGTGCGTGCATACCAGGGTGCGCGGGAAGTCTCACACGCGATTTGTCAGGGTACGTGGATTTCAGGGGTGCGCGGGAAGTTCCACACGCGATTTGTCAGGGTACGTGGATTTCAGGGGTACGCGGGAAGTTCCACACGCGATTTGGCCGTGTACGTGGATTTCAGGGGTGCGCGGGAAGTACCACACGCGATTTGGCCGTGTACGTGGATTGCAGGGGTGCGCGGGAAGTACCACACGCGATTTGTCAGGGTACGTGGATTGCAGGGGTGCGCGGGAAGTTCCACACGCGATTTGTCAGGGTACGTGGATTGCAGGGGTGCGCAGGAAGTTCCACACGCGATTTGTCAGGGTACGTGGATTTCAGGGGTGCGCGGGAAGTTCCACACGCGATTTGGCCGTGTACGTGGATTGCAGGGGTGCGCGGGAAGTACCACACGCGATTTGTCAGGGTACGTGGATTGCAGGGGTGCGCGGGAAGTTCCACACGCGATTTGTCAGGGTACGTGGATTTCAGGGGTGCGCGGGAAGTTCCACAGGCGATTTGGCCGTGTACGTGGATTTCAGGGGTGCGCGGGAAGTACCACACGTGATTTGGCCGTGTACGTGGACTGCAGGGGTGCGCGGGAAGTACCACACGCGATTTATCAGGGTACGTGGATTGCAGGGGTGCATGGGAAGTTCCACACGCGATTTGTCAGGGTACGTGGATTGCAGGGGTGCGCGGGAAGTTCCACACGCGATTTCTCAGGGTACGTGGATTGCAGTGGTGTGCGGGAAGTTCCACACGCGATTTGTCAGGGTACGTGGATTTCAGGGGTGCGCGGGAAGTTCCACACGCGATTTGGCCATGTACGTGGATTGCAGGGGTGCGCGGGAAGTACCACACGCGATTTGTCAGGGTACGTGGATTGCAGGGGTGCGCGGGAAGTTCCACACGCGATTTGTCAGGGTACGTGGAATTCAGGGGTGTGCGGGAAGTTCCACACGCGATTTGTCAGGGTACGTGGATTTCAGGGGTGCGCGGGAAGTTCCACACGCGATTTGGCCGTGTACATGGATTTCAGGGGTGCGCGGGAAGTACCACACGCGATTTGTCAGGGTATGTGGATTGCAGGGGTGCGTGGGAAGTTCCACACGTGATTTGTCAGGGTACGTGGATTTCAGGGGTGCGCGGGAAGTTCCACACGCGATTTGGCCGTGTACGTGGATTGCAGGGGTGCGCAGGAAGTTCCACACGCGATTTGGCTGGGCACGTGTATGACAGGGGTACGCCGGAAATTCTACACACGATTTGGCTGTGTGCTCCCAGGTATTCCCTGTACACCCTCCAGGGCCCCTGCAGGCAGCACAGGGGACTACCCTGCACACCTGCTCATGTCACCCAGAACCCCCACCCCCCAGCATCCAGGGGCACCCTCCATCAGGCCCCCACCCATGTCCCCTATCACCCCCACCCCCCAGCAGTGCAGGGGCACCCTCTACCAGGCCCTCACCCATGTCTCCCACCACCCCCACCCCCCAGCCACCAGTGGCAGCTTACACCAGGCCCCCACTCATGTCTCCCACCACCCCCACCCCCCAGCATCCAGGGGCCCCCTCCACCAGGCCCCCACTCATGTCTCCCACCACCCCCACCCCCCAGCCACCAGGGGCACCCTCCACCAGGCCCCCACCCATGTCTCCCACCACCCCCACCCCCCAGCCACCAGGGGCAGCCTACACCAGGCCCCCACTCATGTCTCCCACCACCCCCACCCCCCAGCCACCAGGGGCAGCCTCCACCAGGCCCCCACTCATGTCTACCACCAC
This sequence comes from Ambystoma mexicanum, assembly GCF_040938575.1. Classification (NCBI taxonomy): domain Eukaryota; kingdom Metazoa; phylum Chordata; class Amphibia; order Caudata; family Ambystomatidae; genus Ambystoma; species Ambystoma mexicanum. Next base: position 784,673,699 of record NC_090936.1, read on the forward strand.
CCCCACCCCCCAGCAGTGCAGGGGCAGCCTCCACCAGGCCCCCACCCATGTCTCCCACCACCCCCACCCCCCAGCCACCAGGGGCAGCCTCCACCAGGCCCCCACCCATGTCTCCCACCACCCCCACCCCCCAGCCACCAGGGGCAGCCTCCACCAGGCCCCCACCCATGTCTCCCACCACCCCACCCCCCAGCAGTGCAGGGGCACCCTCCACCAGGCCCCCACCCATGTCTCCCACCACCCCCACCCTCCAGCAGTGCAGGGGCACCCTCCACCAGGCCCCACCCATGTCCCCTATCACCCCCACCCCCTAGCAGTGCAGGGGCACCCTCCACCAGGCCCCCACTCATGTCCCCTATCACCCCCACCCCCCAGCAGTGCAGGGGCACCCTCCACCAGGCCCCAACCCATGTCTCCCACCACCCCCACCCCCCAGCCACCAGGGGCAGCCTCCACCAGGCCCCCACTCATGTCCCCTATCACCCCCACCCCCCAGCAGTGCAGGGGCACCCTCCACCAGGCCCCCACCCATGTCTCCCACCACCCCCACCCCCAGCAGTGCAGGGGCACCCTCCACCAGGCCCCCACCCATGTCCCCTATCACCCCCACCCCCCAGCAGTGCAGGGGCACCCTCCACCAGGCCCCCACTCATGTCCCCTATCACCCCACCCCCCAGCAGTGCAGGGGCACCCTCCACCAGGCCCCCACCCATGTCTCCCACCACCCCCACCCCCCAGCCACCAGGGGCAGCCTCCACCAGGCCCCCACTCATGTCCCCTATCACCCCCAACCCCCAGCAGTGCAGGGGCACCCTCCACCAGGCCCCCACCCATGTCTCCCACCACCCCCACCCCCCAGCAGTGCAGGGGCACCCTCCACCAGGCCCCCACTCATGTCCCCTATCACCCCCACCCTCCAGCAGTGCAGGGGCACCCTCCACCAGGCCCCCACCCATGTCTCCCACCACCCCCACCCCCCAGCCACCAGGGGCAGCCTCCACCAGGCCCCCACTCATGTCTACCACCACCCCCACCCCCCAGCAGTGCAGGGGCACCCTCCACCAGGCCCCCACCAATGTCTCCCACCACCCCCACCCCCCAGCCACCAGGGGCAGCCTCCACCAGGCCCCCACCCATGTCTCCCACCACCCCCACCCCCCAGCCACCAGAGGCAGCCTCCACCAGGCCCCCACCCATGTCTCCCACCACCCCCACCCCCCAGCAGTGCAGGGGCAGCCTCCACCAGGCCCCCACTCATGTCTCCCACCACCCCCACCCCCCAGCCACCAGGGGCAGCCTCCACCAGGCCGCCACCCATGTCTCCCACCACCCCCACTCCCCAGCAGTGCAGGGGCACCCTCCACCAGGCCCCCACCCATGTCCCGTATCACCCCCACCCCCCAGCAGTGCAGGGGCACCCTCCACCAGGCCCCCACTCATGTCTCCCACCACCCCCACCCCCCAGCAGTGCAGGGGCACCCTCCACCAGGCCCCCACCCATGTCTCCCACCACCCCCACCCCCCAGCAGTGCAGGGGCACCCTCCACCAGGCCCCACTCATGTCTCCCACCACCCCCACCCCCCAGCCACCAGGGGCAGCCTCCACCAGGCCCCCGCCCATGTCTCCCACCACCCCCACCCTCCAGCATCCAGGGGCACCCTCCACCAGGCCCCCACTCAAGTCTCCCACCGCCCCCACCCCCCAGCCACCAGGGGCAGCCTCCAACAGGCCCCCACCCATGTCTACCACCACCCCTACCCCCCAGCCACCAGGGGCAGCCTCCACCAGGTCCCCACCCATGTCTCCCACCACTCCCACCCTCCAGCCACTAGGGGCAGCCTCCACCAGGCCCCCACCCATATCTCCCACCACCCCCACCCCCCAGCAGTTCAGGGCCACCCTCCACCAGGCCCCCACCCATGTCTCCCACCACCCCCACCCCCCAGCCACCAGGGGCAGCCTCCACCAGGCCCCCACTCATGTCCCCTATCACCCCCACCCCCCAGCAATGCAGGGGCACCCTCCACCAGGCCCCCACCCATGTCTCCCACCACCCCCACCCCCAGCAGTGCAGGGGCACCCTCCACCAGGCCCCCACCCATGTCCCCTATCACCCCCACCCCCCAGCAGTGCAGGGGCACCCTCCACCAGGCCCCCACTCATGTCCCCTATCACCCCCACCCCCCAGCAGTGCAGGGGCACCCTCCACCAGGCCCCCACCCATGTCTCCCACCACCCCCACCCCCCAGCCACCAGGGGCAGCCTCCACCAGGCCCCCACTCATGTCCCCTATCACCCCCAACCCCCAGCAGTGCAGGGGCACCCTCCACCAGGCCCCCACCCATGTCTCCCACCACCCCCACCCCCCAGCAGTGCAGGGGCACCCTCCACCAGGCCCCCACTCATGTCCCCTATCACCCCCACCCTCCAGCAGTGCAGGGGCACCCTCCACCAGGCCCCCACCCATGTCTCCCACCACCCCCACCCCCCAGCCACCAGGGGCAGCCTCCACCAGGCCCCCACTCATGTCTACCACCACCCCCACCCCCCAGCATCCAGGGGCCCCCTCCACCAGGCCCCCACTCATGTCTCCCACCACCCCCACCCCCCAGCCACCAGGGGCACCCTCCACCAGGCCCCCACCCATGTCTCCCACCACCCCCACCCCCCAGCCACCAGGGGCAGCCTACACCAGGCCCCCACTCATGTCTCCCACCACCCCCACCCCCCAGCCACCAGGGGCAGCCTCCACCAGGCCCCCACTCATGTCTACCACCACCCCCACCCCCCAGCAGTGCAGGGGCAGCCTCCACCAGGCCCCCACCCATGTCTCCCACCACCCCCACCCCCCAGCCACCAGGGGCAGCCTCCACCAGGCCCCCACCCATGTCTCCCACCACCCCCACCCCCCAGCCACCAGGGGCAGCCTCCACCAGGCCCCCACCCATGTCTCCCACCACCCCACCCCCCAGCAGTGCAGGGGCACCCTCCACCAGGCCCCCACCCATGTCTCCCACCACCCCCACCCTCCAGCAGTGCAGGGGCACCCTCCACCAGGCCCCACCCATGTCCCCTATCACCCCCACCCCCTAGCAGTGCAGGGGCACCCTCCACCAGGCCCCCACTCATGTCCCCTATCACCCCCACCCCCCAGCAGTGCAGGGGCACCCTCCACCAGGCCCCAACCCATGTCTCCCACCACCCCCACCCCCCAGCCACCAGGGGCAGCCTCCACCAGGCCCCCACTCATGTCCCCTATCACCCCCACCCCCCAGCAGTGCAGGGGCACCCTCCACCAGGCCCCCACCCATGTCTCCCACCACCCCCACCCCCAGCAGTGCAGGGGCACCCTCCACCAGGCCCCCACCCATGTCCCCTATCACCCCCACCCCCCAGCAGTGCAGGGGCACCCTCCACCAGGCCCCCACTCATGTCCCCTATCACCCCACCCCCCAGCAGTGCAGGGGCACCCTCCACCAGGCCCCCACCCATGTCTCCCACCACCCCCACCCCCCAGCCACCAGGGGCAGCCTCCACCAGGCCCCCACTCATGTCCCCTATCACCCCCAACCCCCAGCAGTGCAGGGGCACCCTCCACCAGGCCCCCACCCATGTCTCCCACCACCCCCACCCCCCAGCAGTGCAGGGGCACCCTCCACCAGGCCCCCACTCATGTCCCCTATCACCCCCACCCTCCAGCAGTGCAGGGGCACCCTCCACCAGGCCCCCACCCATGTCTCCCACCACCCCCACCCCCCAGCCACCAGGGGCAGCCTCCACCAGGCCCCCACTCATGTCTACCACCACCCCCACCCCCCAGCAGTGCAGGGGCACCCTCCACCAGGCCCCCACCAATGTCTCCCACCACCCCCACCCCCCAGCCACCAGGGGCAGCCTCCACCAGGCCCCCACCCATGTCTCCCACCACCCCCACCCCCCAGCCACCAGAGGCAGCCTCCACCAGGCCCCCACCCATGTCTCCCACCACCCCCACCCCCCAGCAGTGCAGGGGCAGCCTCCACCAGGCCCCCACTCATGTCTCCCACCACCCCCACCCCCCAGCCACCAGGGGCAGCCTCCACCAGGCCGCCACCCATGTCTCCCACCACCCCCACTCCCCAGCAGTGCAGGGGCACCCTCCACCAGGCCCCCACCCATGTCCCGTATCACCCCCACCCCCCAGCAGTGCAGGGGCACCCTCCACCAGGCCCCCACTCATGTCTCCCACCACCCCCACCCCCCAGCAGTGCAGGGGCACCCTCCACCAGGCCCCCACCCATGTCTCCCACCACCCCCACCCCCCAGCAGTGCAGGGGCACCCTCCACCAGGCCCCACTCATGTCTCCCACCACCCCCACCCCCCAGCCACCAGGGGCAGCCTCCACCAGGCCCCCGCCCATGTCTCCCACCACCCCCACCCTCCAGCATCCAGGGGCACCCTCCACCAGGCCCCCACTCAAGTCTCCCACCGCCCCCACCCCCCAGCCACCAGGGGCAGCCTCCAACAGGCCCCCACCCATGTCTACCACCACCCCTACCCCCCAGCCACCAGGGGCAGCCTCCACCAGGTCCCCACCCATGTCTCCCACCACTCCCACCCTCCAGCCACTAGGGGCAGCCTCCACCAGGCCCCCACCCATATCTCCCACCACCCCCACCCCCCAGCAGTTCAGGGCCACCCTCCACCAGGCCCCCACCCATGTCTCCCACCACCCCCACCCCCCAGCCACCAGGGGCAGCCTCCACCAGGCCCCCACTCATGTCCCCTATCACCCCCACCCCCCAGCAATGCAGGGGCACCCTCCACCAGGCCCCCACCCATGTCTCCCACCACCCCCACCCCCAGCAGTGCAGGGGCACCCTCCACCAGGCCCCCACCCATGTCCCCTATCACCCCCACCCCCCAGCAGTGCAGGGGCACCCTCCACCAGGCCCCCACTCATGTCCCCTATCACCCCCACCCCCCAGCAGTGCAGGGGCACCCTCCACCAGGCCCCCACCCATGTCTCCCACCACCCCCACCCCCCAGCCACCAGGGGCAGCCTCCACCAGGCCCCCACTCATGTCCCCTATCACCCCCAACCCCCAGCAGTGCAGGGGCACCCTCCACCAGGCCCCCACCCATGTCTCCCACCACCCCCACCCCCCAGCAGTGCAGGGGCACCCTCCACCAGGCCCCCACTCATGTCCCCTATCACCCCCACCCTCCAGCAGTGCAGGGGCACCCTCCACCAGGCCCCCACCCATGTCTCCCACCACCCCCACCCCCCAGCCACCAGGGGCAGCCTCCACCAGGCCCCCACTCATGTCTACCACCACCCCCACCCCCCAGCAGTGCAGGGGCACCCTCCACCAGGCCCCCACCAATGTCTCCCACCACCCCCACCCCCCAGCCACCAGGGGCAGCCTCCACCAGGCCCCCACCCATGTCTCCCACCACCCCCACCCCCCAGCCACCAGAGGCAGCCTCCACCAGGCCCCCACCCATGTCTCCCACCACCCCCACCCCCCAGCAGTGCAGGGGCAGCCTCCACCAGGCCCCCACTCATGTCTCCCACCACCCCCACCCCCAGCCAACAGGGGCAGCCTCCACCAGGCCGCCACCCATGTCTCCCACCACCCCCACTCCCCAGCAGTGCAGGGGCACCCTCCACCAGGCCCCCACCCATGTCCCGTATCACCCCCACCCCCCAGCAGTGCAGGGGCACCCTCCACCAGGCCCCCACTCATGTCTCCCACCACCCCCACCCCCCAGCAGAGCAGGGGCACCGTCCACCAGGCCCCCACCCATGTCTCCCACCACCCCCACCCCCCAGCAGTGCAGGGGCACCCTCCACCAGGCCCCACTCATGTCTCCCACCACCCCCACCCCCCAGCCACCAGGGGCAGCCTCCACCAGGCCCCCGCCCATGTCTCCCACCACCCCCACCCTCCAGCATCCAGGGGCACCCTCCACCAGGCCCCCACTCAAGTCTCCCACCGCCCCCACCCCCCAGCCACCAGGGGCAGCCTCCAACAGGCCCCCACCCATGTCTACCACCACCCCTACCCCCCAGCCACCAGGGGCAGCCTCCACCAGGTCCCCACCCATGTCTCCCACCACCCCCACCCTCCAGCCACTAGGGGCAGCCTCCACCAGGCCCCCACCCATATCTCCCACCACCCCCACCCCCCAGCAGTTCAGGGGCAGCCTCCACCAGGCCCCCACCCATGTCAATCACCACCCCCACCCCCCAGCCACCAGGGGCACCCTCCTCCAGGCCCCCACCCATGTCTCCCACCACACCCACCCCCCAGCAGTGCAGGGGCACCCTCCACCAGGCCCCCACCCATGTCCCCTATCACCCCCACCCTCCAGCAGTGCAGGGGCAGCCTCCACCAGGCCCCCACTCATGTCCCCTATCATCCCCACCCCCCCAGCAGTGCAGGGGCACCCTCCACCAGGCCCCCACCCATGTCTCCCACCACCCCCACCCCCCAGCCACCAGGGTCAGCCTCCACCAGGCCCCCACTCATGTCTCCCACCACCCCCACCCCCCAGCAGTGCAGGGGCACCCTCCACCAGGCCCCCACCCATGTCCCCTATCACCTCCACCCCCCAGCAGTGCAGGGGCACCCTCCACCAGGCCCCCACTCATATCTCCCACCACCCCCACCCCCCAGCAGTGCAGGGGCAGCCTCCACCAGGCCCCCACCCATGTCTCCCACCACCCCCACCCCCCAGCCACCAGGGGCACCCTCCACCAGGCCGCCACCCATGTCTCCCACCACACCCACCCCCCAGCAGTGCAGGGGCACCCTCCACCAGGCCCCCACCCATGTCCCCTATCACCCCCACCCTCCAGCAGTGCAGGGGCAGCCTCCACCAGGCCCCCACTCATGTCCCCTATCACCCCCACCACCCAGCAGTGCAGGGGCACCCTCCACCAGGCCCCCACCCATGTCTCCCACCACCCCCACCCCCCAGCCACCAGGGTCAGCCTCCACCAGGCCCCCACTTATGTCTCCCACCACCCCCACCCCCCAGCAGTGCAGGGGCACCCTCCACCAGGCCCCCACCCATGTCCCCTATCACCTCCACCCCCCAGCAGTGCAGGGGCACCCTCCACCAGGCCCCCACTCATGTCCCCTATCACCCCCACCCCCCAGCAGTGCAGGGGCACCCTCCACCAGGCACCCACCCATGTCCCCTATCACCCCCACCCCCCAGCAGTGCAGGGGCAGCCTCCACCCCAGGCCCCCACTCATGTCCCCTATCACCCCCACCCCCCAGCAGTGCAGGGGCACCCTCCACCAGGCCCCCATCCATGTCTCCCACCACCCCCACCCCCAGCCACCAGGGGAAGCCTCCACCAGGCCCCCACTCATGTCTCCCATCACCCCCACCCCCCAGCAGTGCAGGGGCACCCTCCACCAGGCCCCCACCCATGTCCCCTATCACCCCCACCCCCCAGCAGTGAAGGGGCACCCTCCACCAGGCCCCCACTCATGTCCCCTATCACCCCCATCCCCCAGCAGTGCAGGGGCACCCTCCACCAGGCCCCCACCCATGTCTCCCACCACCCCCACCCCCCAGCCACCAGGGGCAGCCTCCACCAGGCCCCCACTCATGTCTCCCACCCCCCCCCACCCCCCAGCAGTGCAGGGGCACCCTCCACCAGGCCCCCACTCATGTCCCCTATCACCCCCACCCCCCAGCAGTGCAGGGGCACCCTCCACCAGGCCCCCACCCATGTCTCCCACCACCCCCACCCCCCAGCAGTGCAGGGGCAGCCTCCACTAGGCCCCCACTCATGTCTCCCACCACCCCCACCCCCCAGCCACCAGGGGCAGCCTCCACCAGGCCCCCACTCATGTCTCCCTGCACCCAGGTCCTCACAATCACCAACCATGTGCGTAATGGTCAGCCTCCACAGCCAAAAGGCCCTACCAAGTAACCCATTCACCCACATGGAAATGGAAATTACATGTTACACCCCCAACGTACATAAAGCAAATGAACCCATGTCTGTCACACACAATGGTTGCAAATGAATTGGGAAACACCCAACATGACATGCATGAAACCAATGAGATGATACCACACAGTGAAGTATGAAAACAAAATTGTATTAAAAAAATATGAATGCAAATGAAATTAAACAAACTACAATGCCAATGAAAAAAAGAAAAGGTGCATGTACTTCCAAAAAAATTAAAAACACCAAATCCAAAAAAAATGTACTTCAAAGTCACATTAAAAATGAAATCAATCCGACTGAAAAAAAATAAATCCAAACACCATTGCTCCATGGTGAAGAAATAAAAAATTAAAAAATAAAACAATCCAATGAAGAACTATGTACAAAATATCCAAGGGTCCATGGGCCCAACTGAACAAATAAACCTACAAAAAACCCTAACAAAAATGCAACTATATACAAAAAGTGGAGCTGTGTCCGTCGACTCCAAATCATAAGAATAAACAAATGAAACCTAAAACTAAAGAACTATATACAAAGGCGGCGGGCAAGTCCAGCGGCTCACTCCGTAGTGTTCCGGGCCAGGGCATCATCAAACTCCTCGTCTATGTCCCGGAGGCGGTCCTGTTCCATGGCCCCGAGGGTCCGCAGGGACGACGCCATCTGCTCCTCCAACCCCCTGCGGATTGCCTCGAGGCACTCGGCCCGCCTCAGGGCCCTCCGCATGGAGTTCTCCGCCCTGACCATCGTGAGCCGCTCCTCTTCAGCCCGCCGCCGCTCCGCACCTATCTGCTGGCCCAACCGCAGCCACACGGAAGACACTTCCTGTCCTGGGTCCTCCTGCCCTCCGGCCGATGCCTGCCCCTCCGATGTTGATGGCCCCGAGCCATGATGCCTCCCACGTTGACTCTGCTGCTGCCTCCGACGCAACTGCCTCTGCCAGCACGACGGCATCCAGGCTGATGGAATCCACCGACGCAGTCGTGCACGTGCCCTGCCTGATGATGCCGGCACATCCTCCATCTGCTGGGGTACAGTTGCTGTGGTGTCCACCCCTGCTTGACCTCCGACTCCCGACTGTGGCAGGGATGGGATCCCCACCGTGCTGGCTGCATAGGTCAGGGCAGGTCCACAGGGGGCCCTGTTGGCATCTGGGCCGGAAGACGGCAAGGAGAACGACCGGCGTATGGCCTCCACAGAGGAGGAGAGGGCCGCCAGATTGGCCGACACATGCAGGAAACCCCAGAACATGGAAGATCCCAATTGGGCCACGTCGGCACGGTGCTCTTCGTGATGATGTGCGTGCTCCTCCCGGGAAGCACGCACGTCATCACGAATTGCACCCGCGCGCATCGCATCCCCAATCAGGACCTTCTCCATACGGACACGGGTCCCCTCGTCCGCAGGTGGAGGGGAGTCAGGTGACATGGACACCCCCTCTACCTGCGGACGGGCCTGGGACGGGGCATCCCTGCTGGTGCATGGTGGTGCACTCACAGGGTCAGGGACAGCGACATGCACAGGCCCCTCCACGGTGACCTGTGCTGCCTCTTGCCCCTGGCCCTGGACTGCACCACTTGCACCAGCAGGAATGCCCCCACCAGGCCCCATGTGTGCCCCTGTGGCGGCCTCCTCCTCCTCTGTGGAAACCACCAACCTGGATGGCTCCTCACCGTCTTCCACCATAGCAGGCTCCTGTGGGGGCTCACCCACCCCTTCCGCTGCAGCCGTGGGGGCATCCCCGCCGCCTTGCTCCACAGCGCCGTCTCCGCCCTCGTCTTCACTAGCCGCTGCGTAGAGGGAGACAAAGAACACAAGCATCAGGGTACTGTACAATGGTCCCCTAGACAGGAAGCAATAGCAGATGAGTACCACTGACAAAGTACACTTCCATCATGTCCCTCCACAACACATGGGTCAGTCCAGGCAAAACACACACAGTAACAGGCATGGTGCATGCCATGGACATTTCCATACATGTCCAATGGACTCTTGAAACATACAATGATATGGAACTCACATGCATCATGGGTCATGCCTATCACATGCACACACTTCACCTCAGTCACATCCATCTGGCCCCATACACCCCAAACACAGCGGATACAAGGGTAACTAGGCTGCATCAGTGAATCTGTGCATTGTCACACACATGTGTCATGCATCCATGGCATGCACAAGTCACAGACACGCAGGTCAGGCACACAGACATGGCTACCATATATGTACCTGGCATCAGCACCCATCCCTCACCCCCACCCATGTCCAGGAACAGAGACTGGCATGCTCTCATGTTTAAAATCTGCATAGGGCTCCCCATGTGGCATTTAAACACATGCAACAACCATGTGGTTCACACATCACTGGTCGCACATGCATTACCATGATGTCCCTGCACACATACATGCATACATGGCCTATGTCACACATACAGGCAAGTATCAGAGAACCAGCACACCGCAACATGCCCTGTCTCACACAGCAATGCTTGGACACACCGCTCAACTCCAGACGGGTCTCCCTCTCAAGGATCTGGGCGTGGAGCGCTGGGCGTACGCGTTCCAGGACCCTCATCTGGATGGAACTCATGCGGCCCCGGCCCCCCTCCACGAGGCCTTCACGAGGGTCCTGGACCTCAAGTCCTCCCAGCGCTTCTTGATCTTCTGGACGTCGCGGGTTGCCACCCCCTCCGCGTTGATGGCAACCACACAGTCGGCCCAGATCCTCTCCCGTCCTTCCTTGCTGGCACGGGACGATCCAAAGAGGGCATCCTACTGCCCCAGGACATGCTCCACCAGGACACCAACTTCGGTGGCAGTGAAACTGGTGCCCCTCTGCCCCTCTGGCCTGGGGTTGCCACTGGTGCCAGATGTGGAAGTGCCCGACATGGCAACCCCAGAGGCAGGTGTGGGTGGGCAACTGGGTCCTGGGGCTGGGCTGTGGAGCGATGTAATCCCAGTCGGGAGTCTTCAGTTCCAGCAGGGGTGGACACAGCAACTGGACCCCTGCAGATGGCTGATGTGCAGGCACCAAATGGCAGGGCACGGTGGCAGCAGGCAGGCAGGCAGGCAGCAGCAGATGGCACGTGGGAGGCTGCTCAGGGCACTGGGGGGCAGTAATTCGGCCTTCTGGGCAGGAGCGTAGCCTTCCATGTGTTTTCGCGTGGCCAGCTTGATACGGAGTGATTTGGCACGTGAAAATCCTGCACGTCAGCGTAAAATTCGAGGAAAGGCCCTTAGCGCGTAAGCGCGTCAGCACGCATACGCGATTCTATTGGACCAAAGGCCCTCAGCGTGTAAGCGCGTCTGTGACGTGACCCGCACGGGTGTTTCCCACACAGCACGTGATGACGGAGCACACGTGGAAAGACTGCACATCAGAGTGTCATCGCGTGCAATTGGACAAAAGTGTGCGTACACGCGATTGGCCTATGTACGTGTATTTCAGGGGTGCGCGGGCACTTACACACGCAAGTACGTCAGCGCACCTGTATCCCGGGGTGCGTGGGAATTTCAACACGCTATTGGACTGGGTACTGGATTTCAGGGGTGCGCGGGTCACACGCTCGCCTACAACACGCGCAACGCATAAATTTGCGCGCTAACAAAATAACAAGCTCAGACCCAGGATGAACATACCGTTCCTAGCAGCAGTGGCCGTGGGCTACCAAAGGAGGAGGAGGAGGATAGTCAGGGCCAGAATATTCACACCCAGAACCAGCCTTTTCGGGATGCCTGATGACCAGGTGTATGGGAGGTACAGGTTTCCACCACACATAATACTGGACCTGGTGAGTGAGTGGGAGGATGACCTCACATCACCCACCCTGTGCTCCCAAGCACTCAGCCCCCTGGAGAAGGTCCTCAATGTACTGCACTTCTTAGCCACTGGATCATTTCAGCGGACAAGTGCCATAGTGGGTGGGGTATCACAGGCCACCCAGTCACACTGCCTACACCAGGTCTTGAACATCATCACTGCACGCCCATTAGTCCGCAGGCACATATACCTGCCCAGAACACCTGCAGAAAGGCATGCTGCCGCCTTGGATTTTTACGGTGTGGCACGATTCCCCAAAGTGCTAGGTGCCATCGACTGCACCCATGTGGCTCTACGTCCCCCCAGGGCATCAGAGCACATCTATAGGAACCGCAAGCACTGGCATTCCATCAACGTGCAGGTAGTATGTAATGCCAAGGGAATCATCACCTCAGTATATGCCAACTATCCCGGGTCCACCCACGACAGCTTCATTTGCCGAATGTCCACCCTAAGCCGGGACCTAGAAGCTGGGCGGCATGGCGATACATGGCTGCTTGGTGAGTATGAATGCCACTGCACATGCATGCATGTCAGATACTGAGCAAGGTCACAACCCCACCAATGATACAAATCACCACCTCCACAGGGGACAGTGCCTACCCTCTCAGCCCCCACATGATGACGCCAATTCGGAACCCCACCACGCCACCCGAGGTAAGATATAACACAGCCCACATTACAACCCGGGGCATAGTGGAGCGCACATTCGGAGTGCTAAAGTCACGCTTTCGCTCCCTTGACCGTTCTGGCGGGCAGCTGTTATACGCTCCCCCAGTAGTGTGCAGGATCTTAGTGGCAGCATGTGTCCTGCACAACGTTGCAACACGCCGGGGCCTGGCCGTGGACATGGTGGTGGCCCCACATCCCCAACCACATGCACAGCCGCTGCGCATGGGAGGGGAAAGGGCACGGGGGAGGCAGCCCGTACACAGCTAGTGGCTAATTACTTCACATAGAAATCACACCCCTGTGGAGTGCACACTGCCCTGGCACATTCCATCTGACAATCAATGATGACTCAACCTGACACTGATCCTGAATGTCTGGAGAATCAACCGTGAAAACCATATCAGCCTGAGATTGTTCACCTGGAAGTGTTACAATGTGTGCATCCCTACCCACACAGACACCACCAAGGCAGTTTCGTGAAGAAACACATTCAAGCAGCTAAAATGAATACCCACTTGCAAAATGCAACAATAGGACAGTGCCATGTCAGCCAACCCATCCCCAGCACCGCCACACGACACACCGTGCCATGTCATGCTATTTGCAGGTAAACAAAGTAATCCCTACAACATGACACAAGTGTCACAATGTACAGTGTCCCTAATTGAAACTTGCAACACCTGAAATGCTCACAGTAATGCAGGACCAACAACAAACTTGAGCAGGTACTATCATTAACATGACATCACAAATGTAATAAATTAGTAGTCTCACCACCTGGAAATGCATGCACTCCCACCACTTCCAACTGTACAGTGTTGGCATCATGTAGAGTTGTAGGTGCACTGCTGCCAACATGGACCCCATCTCCAAACTAGAGGGCCTTGTGTAGACATGAGGAAGGGACCTGCAAATTGGGAGGTAGACACAGATGATGAGTTACACATCAATGCAACATGCAGTGTACAACACAACAGCAATATGCACTAGGAATGTATACACAGTATTGACTAGACTACCCACACATGTAGTGGGAGTCCAATGTCACCATGTACGTCAATGTCACTTGGGCACACCCTTTGCAAGCCCATGGAAACGGGAAGCAGGAGGGGTGTGTGTGACTCAAACCCAAGCATCTGACCCAAATACATGACAAGCCTGCATGTGCCCAGCCACAATGCAGCGTATGTGCACAGGAACCACGGAAGGCAACAAATTGTCCCAAAAAAATTGGGAAAAATAAAAATAAAAATAAAAATAAAAATAAAAAAAAATAAAAAATGGCCATTGATGGGCCCGGGGGGGGGTTGGGGAGGCCACCCAGGAGGTCCGAGGACAGGGTGCACACCAAAACCCACCCGTGTGGATCCTGGGAAAAAAAAACACCTCCATGGGCTCATGGCCCACACGGCTACCCTATTGTGGGAGTATCACTGCTGTCGCTATTATCACCCTGTGCAGCTGCATCCGGAGGTGGTTGCACTATGGGAGGCAGCCCACGCAAGGCCCTAGTCTGCTCCTCCATGGCTGCAAGCATGCGGGTGTGGTAGGTCTCGTTCTGGAGGATGAGTGTGCAGAGGTCCCCATGCAACAACTCACGGGATGGCAGGACCTCCGCCCTCGTTGCCTGCATCTCAGCTGAGAGCGTACGGGTGAGACGCTCCAGCTGCTGTTCTGTCCTTTGGTGTGTTGAAGCCTCAAGCTCAACAAGAGTCGTCCTGAGGTGAAGGAGCTCCTGCCTCAGGGCTTCCCTGTGGCCCTGGGACTCTATGGAGATGGCCTCCTGCAGAGTCGCCAGTGCCGCCCGCCTGTCCCTGTTGGACGCCAACATGTCCTCCCTGTGTGACTGGCAGATGGAGTCGGTTGCCTGCTGTAGTCGCTCCATCAGCCTTTCAGGGGGGACAATGGAAGTGGCCACCCTATCCATTGCCTCAGCCATCATCTCAGATGATGCTGCCTGTTGGGTTGCCATACCGTAAATGGATTGCTCCCATGCGGTATTGCCAGGTGGCGTACGGCCACCACGTCGGCGGGCACCACACCTGTCTGGGGCAAGGCGAACTGCGCCTTGCTGTGCTGGCACTGCCTGAGGCTGCAGGACTGCATTCCCCCTCTGATCTGCTGGCCCAGGAACAGGATCAGATGTCGCGGAGTGTGACCCTGCATCCGTAACCACCAAAGTCGTAGCTGCCAACACTGACATCCCCATTGAGGGTTCTGACCCTGGTGCAGGTGGGTGTAACGCTCACCTGGTTCCCACGGAGGCGCGGCGTCGAAGGCGCAGACCTCTGAAGATGGACAGGAAGGGCCCCTCTATTCTGGCTTCCCTGGCTCGTTGGATACCCTCCTTAGGATTTGGAAGGATGAGCTCTCCATCCTGCTTCTGATGCAGGGGCGCGTTGAAACCCAGTTACTTCACTGGATTGAGGATTGATGGGAGTTCAGGTAAGCTTGACTGTTCAGGTAAGGTGCTGTAAAAGTTCTGTTCAAAAGTTCAAGCTTAATAATAATGTTCATTGTCTAATTGCAGCAAGCGCTAATGCTTATGTCTTTTTCCCCTTAGGGGCCGGGGTTCGGAGTGCCGGAGATATGGCGCCGACCCGAAGTGAAACAGTTCTGGATGAGCGCTCAGGTAATGTCTTTGCATTCGCTCATTCAATGTCTTTGTCTTTTTTCCCCATAGGGGCCGGGGTCCGGAGATGCCAGGAAGCGGCAGGACCCGAAATGCAGTGGGAATAATCCAACAGGTAAGACTTAAAAGGAAACTGAGCTTTCCTTATTCCTTTTCTCCCTCTCACCTTTGTTCTTGTCTTTTTTCCTCTAGGCGCCGGGGCGTAGCTGAATCCGGAAGATCGCTGCTGAAGATGGAAGCGCCTTGCAAAGGTGAGTAAAATGCAGCGCTGCAGCCATCGAAACGAAATGCCTTTAAAATGATGTCTTCCTTTTCAGGGCCGTTGGAGAAATGACTCCGGGATGCAGATTTAGCAGGTAAGGGCTTTTCTTCTCCTATACTCTTCCTTTCTCCCCTTGAAGGTGTTCCAGGGTGCTGGCAGGCGTGGCTGAAGTCAAAATGCAGGAGCTGACACGGTGAGCGTCCAGCTGCTAGGTGCAGAACAACACGAAGCATGTGTGGCTGTTCGGGTGGGGTTTAAATAGCCTTGGAAGAAGTTCCTGGTATGTATCCTTCCACCAATCAGGTATGTATCCTTCCCCGACCACACCCGGGTGGTGAAGTAGTCCTACAGGTTAAGTAGTCCCATTCAGGCCTCAAGAGGGCCTGGATGAAGCAGCAAGGTCTGCATCAGGTAAGTGTGCACCCAAGCACTTAAACACATATCCTCTTCTATGAGCCTGGCGCCTAAGGCGCCAGGACTGGGGTCCGCTATGAGCCTGGCGCCTAAGGCGCCAGGACTGAGTCCAAAGGGCCCCGACTTGGGCCCGCTGAGACTTCCCTGGGGAAAATGATGTCTGCCTCTGGGGTTGCTGGGCCCGGCCTGGCTCCTTAGAGGTAGGCATCATGACAGTGGGTGGGACAGAACAGAATCCCTCCCTGGAACACTCACCTGCGACGGCACGTAGGTCTCATCATCCGAATCTACACCTGAGTACAGCTCGGGGGAGGTGCAGCCAGAGACACCCCTTGAGAGCACGATCTGCAGCACTTGTGGGTTCTCACCCACCACCACACCACGTCCCTCACTGGTGGTTGGTCGGCCCTCGGACCCCTCCTGGGTCTGCACCATCTCCACAACCCCAGCAGTATCAGGTGCGTCTTCCCCTGCAAAGACATAAAAACAAAGAAATGGAAACAGGCATTAGCACCATGGCACACAATGAGGGCTGAGAAGCAAGAGAACCAGTACTTGATTGACACATGTCACACATGACTAAAACCCTCCCATGCATGCACCCTCACTGTATATGAAGGGCAGGCAAATGGCACACACTGATGGCACCAAGATGGAAGATGAACACATTTTCTTCATGCTGCCTGGCAGTGGCATCACACATTGGCCTGTGATTGCCAGGTGAAACACACATGCCATCACACAGATGGCATGTACCATTGCTATTGAGTGAAGATGGAGAGGAGGGCAGCACCTATTCATTCAGTCCAGTTCCCGCATGTAATAACTTTTCTAATTCAAACAGGTCAGATTTTTCACCTGGAGCTGCCAGTCCAAAATGGTCCAATTGCACAGGGACATGTGTGAACAAATGATATCCAGGTAACAAAGTCACTCCACTTTACCATAGCCATGTCAGACATGTGACTAGAGGACTGAGAAATGCCTAGTAAAAGTGGTGGAATGCAAACAATCTGCCTGAATGAACAGAGAAAAATAAGCAACAATGTTGTGGCAAGGTGACACTTCAAGGGCAACTGGCGTGCTGTTGGGCTAGATGTCTACTGTTGGCAGAAGGGATACTGCTATGGCCAAATGTAGCTGCGCAGGATGTATTGCATGAAGCACATGGCTGACCCATACGACTCAGGTGCACACACTCTCACCTGGCACACAAACAGAAGCCCTCACACATACACCATGCACATGGATGACACACACATGCATGTGCACTCACCGGACAATGCCTCGTAATCAGGCAGATCTCCCACACCTTGGATCTGTTCCTCCGTGACGTAGGTCCCAGCGACTGACTCATGTGGAGTGAGTTCCATGTCCACTACTGGAGACCCACCTCCAGTCACTAGAGTTGCGGCATGACTTGAGGCCAGCTTATTCTTTGCCCTGCGCTTTAGGTCATTCCAGCGCTTATACCAATCATTGGCTGTGCGCCTCACGATTCCAAGGGCACTTACGATGTCCGCAACGGTCTGCCAGTGTGCCTGGCATTGTGCAGGTGTGGTCTTGGATCCTGCAACAATGACCATCTCGTTATCATGTCCGGACTCATACTCGACAAGTGCATTCAGTTCGTCATCCGTGAAGCTGGGCTTCCTCGACGGGCCGGACTGTGTAGCCGTGTCTGGGGCATCAGCCTGTGCCGGACGAGCACACTTCCGCTTGGAAGGTGGTGGTGATCCTGAGTGTCCTGCGCCGCTCTGGACACTAGGGGCAGGAGCCCTGGTGGACTCTGTATCAGCAGTGTGGGATTGCACACTCAGCATGGGAGTTGGTGCAGGCATTGGCTCAAGTGTAATGGTGTCAGGGGGAATGTCAGCAGGATGGACTAGGACCGACACTGTCCTGGCTGGGTGTGTGAGAGCTGGGGTGGATGGAGCCGCAGCTGCCCCTGCAGCATCTCCACCCTGCCTACTTGGGGCAGCAGATGACCTTGCTGCCCCAGATCCACGTGGCATGATGACATCAACGTGCACCAGCGCACGTGTCATAGGCCTGCTGACCTGGAAGTCAGCCATGGAGTCAGCCAGGTCTGGTGCCACAATGGGCTGGTCCAACAAGGGCTGAGCATGGATGGTGTCAGCCACATCAGCCTCAACGGGAGGGGGGGGATTATGGGTGCCTATGACTGGTCCTCCACACATGGGGGGACAGGCTCACCCTGCAAGTAACGACCACGTCCCCTATCGGATCCACCACGGCCACCACTTGTGGCTCTTCCACCTTTGCCACCCTTACGGAATCCTCGCCTCCCAGCCATGGCACTGATGTTAATGTGCGTATGGGAGTGGCTGTAAACTATTGTCCTGGGCAATTGGGGGTCAAAGGGGTTGGGTACCAGATGGTAATTGTACCCTAGTGCTCTAGCAAGGCTGAATGTAACCCCTGGGTAAAGATGACGGGTCATGCTACGCACAGGAGGCCCAAAAAAGCGAGATGACGTGCACGCAACCCCTCCTAGACCACGTGTGCAGAAAGAAAAACCTGCACTACGCTGTGGCACCCAGTAACACAAGAATGAACGTATGCGTGTCACACGCAGCCTAGAATGACATCTGAAGGGGTAGGCTACACACGGGGCAAGCACAGATGTTAGATACGTGCGTGACTCACCGTCTGCCAGGTAAAAGAGCGTGGAAAAGGAGCGCGTTTGGTTGGCAACACCCCAACCAAAAGAAGATTTGTACGCTGTCTGAGGAGACAGGACAACAGTAGAAGGGAACACTGTTTGAGGGAACAGGCCCAGGTAAACCAGTAAAAGAGAAAAAAGAGAAAAAGCTGTCAGAGGTAACAGGGAGTACGAACTTGAAACGCCGTGAAGTAAATCGCGTGTGAAACGACAAGAAGTACAGAATTCACCCACTCGCTCTCCACGAAAAGCACGTACAAGGAAATGGTGTTCTACACGTACCTTTTATACAGGCCCACACGTCCAGCGTCACTTACGCGGCGTGTACGCGCTAGGGCCATTTCCACCAATTACACGCTTTGTCACTTCTGCGTGTAGGGCCATTTCCACCAATTACACGCTTTGTCACTTCTGCGTGTAGGGCCATTTTCACCAATTACACGCTTTGTCACTGCCGCGTGTACGCGCTAGGGCCATTTCCACCAATTACACGCTTTGTCACTTCTGCGTGTAGGGCCATTTCCACCAATTACACGCTTTGTCACTTCTGCGTGTAGGGCCATTTTCACCAATTACACGCTTTGTCACTGCCAGGTGTACGCGCTAGGCCCATTCCCACCAATTACACGCTTTGACACTCGGACGTGTCTTTCATTTTTTTCATACGCAACATTTTCCAACGTGTGCCCAATTCAACGTGCACGTGACTTCATAGACGCGCATACGCTGGCGACGCGTTTACGCGCTAAGGGCCTTTCCTCGAATTACATGCAGACGTGTTGGATTTTCACGTGCCAAATCACTCCGTATCAAGCTGGCCACGCGTTCACACACGGAAGACCACGCTCCTGCCCAGAAGGCCAAATTACTGCCCCCCAGAGCCCTGAGCACACTCCCACCTGCCATCTGCTGCTGCCTGACTGCCTGCTGTCCACGTGCCCTGCCATTTGCTGCCTGCACATCAGCCAGGGGTGCTGTTGCTGTGACCACCCCTGCTGGAACCAAAGACTCCCGACTGATTTTCCATCGCCCCACAGCCCAGCCCCAGGACCCAGTTGCCCACCCACTCCTGCCTCTGGGGTTGCCATGTCGGGCACTGCAACATCTGACACCAGTGGCAACCCCCGGCCAAGGAGGCAGAGGGGCACCAGCTTCACTGCCACCGAAGTTGGTGTCCTGGTGGAGCATGTCCTGGGGCAGTATGATGCCCTCTTCGGAAGGTTGCACGTCGACAAGGAAGGACGGACTCGGATCTGGATGGACAGCGTGACTGCCATCAACGCGGAGGAGGTGGCAGTCCGCGACTACGAACATGTCAGGAAGCGCTGGGAGGACTTCAGGTCCAGGACCCTCAACAAGGCCCGGCGCCTCCTGAAGGCAGCGGATGCTAAGGGGCGCCGGGGCCACTTGTCGGAAGATCAGATGAGGGTCCTGGAACGCATATCCCCAGCGCTCCACATCCAGGTCCTTGAGAAGCAGACCCGTCTGGAGTCGAGCGGTAAGTGTACATGCATACTGATTGTAAGCTGTGCGTGTGGTGGTGTGCCAGGAGTGTGCAGGTTGAACATGTATTTTTATGTGGCCAAGTAGGGGGGGTGTACAGGGCCGTGAGGGTGACACATGCGAGGGGTCTCATGTGTGACACATGGATGGTGCTTGTGTGTGTTGGCTTGCATGGCACAGGATGTGAAGGAATGATTGTCAGGTGTGACATGGATGTCGATCAAAACACTGCGACAGTTGGCGGAGGTGTACACATGCATGCAAGTTTGGTGTTGTGTGTGCATGTGTAGTGTACTCCCTATGTTGCATGTGATGTGTGGATGACCTTTGGCTGCTCATGCTGTTGTATGGGAATGGATGGTGCTGGCTGTTGCATTATGGCTGTGGTATGGCTCATGTGTGCAAGTTGAAATGACATGTGTGTTGGGGATTGTGATGCCATGTCTGAGGTTTACCAATGCCACTCATGTATAACTGTAATGTGTGTATGAGTCCATTTTACAGTGCCCTGATGCCTGTGTTTTCTTTCTCCCTGTCTGCAGCGTCAACTGATGAAGAGAGCGGAGAAGGTGCTGTGGAGCACAGCGGCAGGGGTCGCACCACCAGCCAGAGGCGCAAGGCCCGGATCCCCTCCCAGGTTGTGATCTCGTCGGGGAGTGAGGAGTCCAGTGCCACGTCCCAGGCCGCAGCTGCCGAGGGGAGGTCCAAGAGGCAGAGGTTGGAGATGGACTCCTCGGCAGCAGAAGGGGCAGCTGGGACCCCACAGGGCCCAACGGGGGAAGATGGCACGGAGTCATCCAGGTTGGTGGGGGGTTTGGTGGAGGAGGAGGCCGTGCAAGCGACAGTGGCGAGGTCTGGAGGTGGGGATTCCACTGGTGCTAGTGGTGCAGTGCAGGATCAGGGACAGGAGGCAGCACAGGCCGCCGCGGAGGTGCCTGTGTGCAATCCTGTCCCTGCTCCTGTCACTGCATCATCTTGCACCAGCGGGGATGCCTACCTCCAGACCCGTTCTCAGGGAGAGGATTGGCTTACGACACCTGGCCTTCCACTCCCTGCGGATGTGGCTATCCTGCACCAGGTTGTGCCTGTCCAGGGTGGGGTGGCGTTGTGTCAACGGGCCATGCGAGCTGACCTGCAGTCTTTTCATGATGAGTCTGCACGTCTTCTCGCATGGCTCGTTGACCGCGTTGACCCACTGGGACAGCTCACCAGGGCTGGATTCCTCCGTTTCCTGGACCTTGTTCCGACCCCCTTCTCCACAGAACCCCCTATGCCCCAGTCGTCCTCCATGCCATCTTCCCACCCATGTGTCACCTGGGTGCCCTGTGGAGCTGCCTCCGACCGTGCGGCCAGGCTGGTGGACAACAGATCCCTGCCACAGTCAGGAGTCGGACGTCCAGCAGGGGTGGCCACGTCAACGACTGCACCCCAGCTGGAGGAGGATGTGCAGGCACCATCGGACAGGGCACATGGACAGCAGCAGCTGCAGCAGCAGGAGGCTGTAGGTGGGAGCCACGATAAATCGGGGCCTTCAACATCGGAGGGGCAGGCATCGGCCGGAGGGCAGGAGGACCCTGGACGGGAAGTGTCTTCCGTGTGGCAGCGGTTGGGCCACGCCATAGATGCGGAGCGGCGGCAGGCAGAAGAGGCGCGGCTCACGATGGTCAGGGCGGAGAACTCCATGCGGAGGGCCCTGAGGCGGGCCGAGTGCCTCGAGGCAATCCGCAGGGAGTTGGAGGTGAACATGTCGGCGTCCCTGCGGACCCTCGGGGCCATGGAACAGGACCGCCTCCGGGACATAGACGAGGAGTTCGATGATGCCCTGGCCCGGAACACCACTAAGTGAGCCGCTGGACTGGCCCGCCGCCATTGTATATAGTTATTTAGTGATAGGTTTCCTTTGCACTTTATTTTTCTTTGGAGTCGACGGACACTACTCCACCTTTTGTATATAGTTCTTTTGGTAGGTTTCATTCCTTCTCTTGGGATGATGGACCCTGAATACTTTGTACATAGTTGGACTTTGGACTTGGATATTTTTTTAACTATGAATATTTTTTGCCATGGAGCAATGGTTTTCTATTTCTTTTTTACCTTCATTTACTTTTCATGGACTTGAACTTTGGAAGATATTTTTTCATATTGTCATTTATTGATTTCATTTTGAAAAGAGACAGCCTGCTTGATTTTTTAATTATTTTACTTGTGTATTTTGGTTGATTTTGATAGCCATTGCTGTTGTTTTTAATACATTATTTTGATTTTTTCATTCTTCATTGTGTGGTTTCATCTCATTGTTTTCATGCATGTCATGATATGGGTTTTCAGGTTCCCTTGCAACCATTGTGTGTGTGTGAGACACATGTGTTGATTTACATTGTTTCCATTGGAGTACTATCATGGGCACATGTAATACTTGGTTGTGTCTTTGGGCTGTGGTGGCTGGCCATGAGGCACATGCTTGAGGATTGTCAGGGCCTGTGGGCAGGGGGACATGGGTGGGGGCCTGATGGAGGCTGCCCCTGCACTGCTGGGGGGTGGGGGTGGTGGGAGACATGAGTGGGGGCCTGGTGGAGGGTGCCCCTGCACTGCTGGGGGGTGGGGGTGGTGGGAGACATGAGTGGAGGCCTGGTGGAGGGTGCCCCTGCACTGCTGGGGGATGGGGGTGGTGGGAGACATGAGTGGGGGCCCGGTGGAGGCTGCCCCTGCACTGCTGGGGGGTGGGGGTGGTGGGAGACATGGGTGGGGGCCTGGTGGAGGCTGCCCCTGGTGGCTGGGGGGTGGGGGTGGTGGGAGACATGGGTGGGGGCCTGGTGGAGGCTGCCCCTGGTGGCTGGGGGGTGGGGGTGGTGGGAGACATGGGTGGGGGCCTGGTGGAGGCTGCCCCTGGTGGCTGGGGGGTGGGGGTGGAGGGAGACATGGGTGGGGGCCTGGTGGAGGCTGCCCCTGCACTTCTGGGGGGTGGGGGTGGTGGGAGACATGGGTGGGGGCCTGGTGGAGGGTGCCCCTGGTGGCTGAGGGGTGGGGGTGGTGGGAGACATGGGTGGGGGCCTGGTGGAGGCTGCCCCTGCACTGCTGGGGGGTGGGGGGAGACATGGGTGGGGGCCTGGTGGAGGGTGCCCCTGGTGGCTGGGGGGTGGGGGTGGTGGGAGACATGGGTGAGGGCCTGGTGGAGGCTGCCCCTGCACTGCTGGGGGGTGGGGGTGGTGGGATGCATGGGTGGGGGCCTGGTGGAGGGTGCCCCTGGTGGCTGGGGGGTGGGGGTGGTGGGAGACATGGGTGGGGGCCTGGTGAAGGCTGCCCCTGCACTGCTGGGGGGTGGGGGTGGTGGGATACATGGGTGGGGGCCTGGTGGAGGGTGCCCCTGCTCTGCTGGGGGGTGGGGGTGGTGGGATACATGGGTGGGGGCCTGGTGGAGGGTGCCCCTGGTGGCTGGGGGGTGGGGGTGGTGGTAGACATGAGTGGGGGCCTGGTGGAGGCTGCCCCTGCACTGCTGGGGGGTGGGGGTGGTGGGAGACATGGGTGGGGGCCTGGTGCAGGGTGCCCCTGGTGGCTGGGGGTGGTGGGAGACATGGGTGGGGGCCTGGTGGAGGCTGCCCCTGCACTGCTGGGGGGTGGGGGTGGTGGGATACATGGGTGGGGGCCTGGTGGAGGGTGCCCCTGTACTGCTGGGGGGTGGGGGTGGTGGGATACATGGGTGGGGGCCTGGTGGAGGGTGCCCCTGGTGGCTGGGGGGTGGGGGTGGTGGTAGACATGAGTGGGGGCCTGGTGGAGGCTGCCCCTGCACTGCTGGGGGGTGGGGGTGGTGGGAGACATGGGTGGGGGCCTGGTGCAGGGTGCCCCTGGTGGCTGGGGGTGGTGGGAGACATGGGTGGGGGCCTGGTGGAGGCTGCCCCTGCACTGCTGGGGGGTGGGGGTGGTGGGAGACATGAGTGGGGGCCTGGTGGAGGCTGCCCCTGCACTGCTGGGGGGTGGGGTGGTGGGATACATGGGTGGGGGCCTGGTGGAGGGTGCCCCTGGTGGCTGGGGGGTGGGGGTGGTGGTAGACATGAGTGGGGGCCTGGTGGAGGCTGCCCCTGCACTGCTTGGGGTGGGGGTGGTGGGAGACATGGGTGGGGGCCTGGTGCAGGGTGCCCCTGCACTGCTGGGGGGTGGGGGTGATAGGGGACATGAGTGGGGGCCTGGTGGAGGCTGCCCCTGGTGGCTGGGGGGATGGGGGTGGTGGGAGACATGGGTGGGGGCCTGGTGGAGGGTGCCCCTGTACTGCTGGGGGGTGGGGGTGATAGGGGACATGAGTGGGGGCCTGGTGGAGGCTGCCCCTGCACTGCTGGGGGGTGGGGGTGATAGGGGACATGGGTGGGGGCCTGGTGGAGGGTGCCCCTGGTGGCTGGGGGTGGGGGTGGTGGTAGACATGAGTGGGGGCCTGGTGGAGGCTGCCCCTGCACTGCTGGGGGGTGGGGGTGGTGGGAGACATGGGTGGGGGCCTGGTGCAGGGTGCCCCTGCACTGCTGGGGGGTGGGGGTGATAGGGGACATGAGTGGGGGCCTCGTGGAGGCTGCCCCTGGTGGCTGGGGGGTGGGGGTGGTGGGAGACATGGGTGGGGGACTGGTGGAGGGTGCCCCTGCACTGCTGGGGGGTGGGGGTGATAGGGGACATGAGTGGGGGCCTGGTGGAGGCTGCCCCTGCACTGCTGGGGGGTGGGGGTGATAGGGGACATGGGTGGGGGCCTGTTGGAGGGTGCCCCTGCACTGCTGGGGGGTGGGTGTGGTGGGAGACATGGGTGGGGGCCTGGTGGAGGGTGCCCCTGGTGGCTGGGGGGTGGGGGTGGTGGGAGGCATGGGTGGGGGCCTGGTGGAGGCTGCCCCTGCACTGCTGGGGGGTGGGGGTGGTGGGAGACATGGGTGGGGGCCTGGTGGAGGGTGCCCCTGCACTGCTGGGGGGTGGGGGTGGTGGGAGACATGAATGGGGGCCTGGTGGAGGCTGCCCCTGCACTGCTGGGGGGTGGGGGTGGTGGGAGACATGGGTGGGGGCCTGGTGGAGGCTGCCCCTGGTGGCTGGGCGGTGGGGGTGGTGGGAGACATGGGTGGGGGCCTGGTGGAGGCTGCCCCTGCACTGCTGGGGGGTGGGGGTGATAGGGGACATGGGTGGGGGCCTGGTGGAGGGTGCCCCTGCACTGCTGGGGGGTGGGGGTGGTGGGAGACATGGGTGGGGGCCTGGTGGAGGCTGCCCCTGCACTGCTGGGTGGTGGGGGTGGTGGGAGACATGGGTGGGGGCCTGGTGGAGGCTGCCCCTGCACTGCTGGGGGTTGGGGGTGGTGGGAGACATGGGTGGGGGCCTGGTGCAGGGTGCCCCTGGTGGCTGGGGGTGGGGGTGGTGGGAGACATGGGTGGGGGCCTGCTGGAGGCTGCCCCTGCACTGCTGGGGGGTGGGGGTGGTGGGAGACATGAGTGGGGGCCTGGTGGCGGCTGCCCCTGTTGGCTGGGGGTGGGGGTGGTGGGAGACATGGGTGGGGGCCTGGTGGAGGCTGCCCCTGCACTGCTGGGGGGTGGGGGTGGTGGGAGACATGAGTGGGGGCCTGGTGGAGGCTGCCCCTGCACTGCTGGGGGGTGGGGGTGCAGGGGGACATGAGCAGGTGTGCAGGGTAGTCCCCTGTTTTGTGGGCTGCCTGCAGGGGCCGTGGAGGGTGTACAGGGAACACCTGTGAGGACCCACCCAGCCTAATCGCGTGTGTAACTTCCCACGCACCCCTGTAATACACGTACCAAGCCAAATCGCGTGTGATAATTCCCTCGCACCCCTGTGATACACGTACCTGGCCAAATCGCATGTGAGAATTCCCGCGCACCCCTGTAATACACGTACCCAGCCGAATCGCGTGTACAACTTCCCGTGTACCCCTGTAATACACGTACCCAGCCAAATCGCGTGTGATAATTCCTGCGTACCCCTGTGATACACGTGCCCTGGCTAATCGCGTGTAAAACTTCACGCGTACCCCTGTAATACACGTACCCTGGCCAATCGCCTGTTAAACTTCCCGCGTACCCCTGTAATACACGTACCCTGGCTAATCGCGTGTATTACTTCACCCGTACCCCTGATATGCACGTTACCCGCTTTGCGTTCCTTGTTTGGCAGCCCTGTAAACTGGTCCAGGGTTAGCGCAGCCCTTTGCGATGATTTTGCGATTTTGATGGCTTTTCCTTGCGCGAGGACGTTCTTGGGGGCGTTACTGGCGCTGCTGCAGGGTCACTGCGATACTCTGCGCCACGGCTGGTTTGGGAGCCTAAAATCCATGAATACGCTGTGCGCGGAAATCGGTTTTAGCGCACGTGCCTGGCGCAGACAATCGCACGCGGACACTCTGCGCCAGCCGCTTGCGACACTTTTCTGCGAAATTCTATGAATTACCCTGACAGTGTTCATGGAATAAGACAAGAATTGGAATACTTTGCTGGAATGGTGGAATTCACTATAAACTCACAAGAAGATCGACAAAAATGTCTAATTTTCTTACTACAAGTACTGGAAAACAAAAACATACATACATATAAATGAAATCTTCCAGATTTCATACATGTGGAAACATACATGCACTCTCTGCAACAATATGGCACAGGAACAAATCCCTAATGAACACTTTGTGTTTGTATCCATAGAATCCGTTCCATTTCAGCAATTTGTACAAAATGCAAACCCTGGAAGATTATGTACTACCTGCAATTCAGATAATCGCTCCACCTTACAAATACAAACACATAGTAAATACATAATATTAATGCTTCTACGTTACAATGCAGATGGTACCAAAAACAACTGCAAGCTGACTGGATTCCCACATGGTCATGTATCACTTGGTAAGAAAACCTTCACAACAATAGGTGTAATATACCACACAGGAGCCACAACCAATGCAGGTCACTACACTGAATATATAAAAAAGAATTGTGGATGGTTCGAATGTAATGATAATACCATTACTCTAAAGCAGAGATTACCAGCAAATCTTATAAACGCTTATTTAATATTCTTAAAGCCAAAATTTAATAACTAATTTGTACATAAACAATAATTAAACTTCAATTAGAAAACTATAAACAGTTAGAATACGCCAACAGGTATCTAAATGCCACAAAATCTGCAACAACCCAACAGATAGATGAGCAACTTGAAAATATAAATAAAAAACTATAACCAGTTACAATACGCCAACAGATATCTAACTGCCCAAAGATTCTGCAACAACCAAACAGATACATCAAGAAAAAATAGCCAGTTAGAATACACCAACAGGTATCTAACTGTCCTAAAAATCTTCAACAACCCAACAGATAAATAAGCAACTTGAAAATATAAATAAAAAAACTATAACCAGTTATAATACGCCAACAGGTATCTAACAATGTGCAACAAGCCAACAGATAGAACATTAGCCAGAAACAACACATAAACAATGAAAAGAAAGAAAGAAATGTATTGTAACATAACACAAAAAGGTATTTTTTTTAAATCCAGCATGTATTTTGTTCCCACAGACCCAATGATTTAAGAAACAAACACAGAAACTGAGCAAATTGCACAGTACACTGGTTTGTAAACTACTAAATATGAGGATCAAAATAATGCAGAAATGCCTATTATGCATTACAATTACTCATTATAAACTACCTACACTAACATGATATTTTCTTTTATCACAGAAATTGAAAAAGAATATCTGCTCAAGTTACCCAAGTCATGAAAAAATATATCCAATCACAAAAAAATCAAACATTAAATATATTATAATTCAACTCACAAATACTGCTCCATAACACAACCATTGAAACAAACATCTAACCATACACCACAATTCAAAATGTTTACTTCCATGGATATGTTATATTGCAGTGCTTGTTACCAAACTCTACAATCTTAATTACATGACATAGCCAAAACTTAACATACAAACTACACAAATCTAACAGTACACAAACTGTAGATTTGTGGATATTTGATGGATGTTTGATTCTATGGGTGTGTTATGGTGCGGTGGTTGTGGACATGCACCCAAGACTCAAGCCACAACCACCGCAGCATAACATACCCATAGAATCAAACATTTTAACTGTGCTATATGACCATTTTTTATGTCCGCGGACAGGCGCGGTCACCGCGGATATGACGAACACATTAGGGGCGCCTGCCACCTAAACAAATACAGCCTTTTACCCATCTCTTACTCCCCCACCCTCCCCAAGCACTCTTACACACTAACACACTCCCCAAAGTTGTATTTTTCCCCCATTTGTCGCATCAAAACAATATGACGAACCTCACGCTTCATAGCAGCCAATCAGTGAACACGTCGTATGTCCGCGGACATGATGCAAGCCGTTTAGCCAATCGGTGTCCTGTCCTTCGAGCGAATAGGGAAATGTGTCTGTGTAGCGGACATAGATATCACTAATTTTTGACACATACTTTTTGGTCATTTTTTTAAAAACTACTGGATGAATTTCCACCCAATTTGCAAAAGCATGCTTTTGGGACCAAATCTGCTGCAAATCTGGTGAAAATCCATCCTGCGGTTTGGGCTGTAGGCGTGAGCAAAGTTATTTCCCCACTCACTCTATGGGAAAAAAATACATTTTGGGACCCCCCCATATAACCTTGCCCCGCCTGGACCAAACCTCACCAAACTTTGCCAAAAAATTCAGAGGGGGCCATATACTTTGCAAAGTTTGGTGTGGATGCGTCCACAAAAAGTGCTCTTCCTATGGGATTAGCAACTTAACAATAACTACACGGCCACTACCATGTGCCCTGGAATATATGATTCATTTCAATCTCCATATCATTCAAAGATCACCAGAAGGATATTTCTCTATACCTACCCATTTATTCTGTTAATTCAAATGTTCTTGGAAAATGTCAAGAAAAAGATTACAGCACAAATAATTATATAATATACTGCAGGAGCCAGAGGAGATTGCAGATAAGTAGTAGGAGGATAAACTATAGTATGTGAGCAGACCAAAGTAATATTTGTTTCAGCCTCCCCAGTGCTTTTTTGTCTACATTTAGAGAGATTAGAGGTTATATGCATACCAGATCATGTACGATGTACTTCATATAGTCTGGCCATAAGTGGAGGAACCCGAAAGAGACTTCCAATGATGAATATGGCACATTCTACTTCATCAAGTGAAGGGGCCAGTTGCTTTTGTGTTCAAAGCCGTAGCATATAATTTCCTGATAATATTTGACAACTGCGTGTTAGCAAGACTCTCTTAGTATACAACACGATTTCATGTTGTGATCATTTTGACGTTACATATTTCCATGTTTTCCATGGTTTGGTACAAAGTGTTTTTTATTCTAGATTCATTCAAGTAACAGTACTACCAGTTATGAACAAGACGTGACTCTGCTATGTCTTGTGACCTTTAATGCGCGTTTTCACAGGCGAGTGTGTGTCTGTTAACATGTCTTATCATTTCCAGTTGTAGGCATACATTAAATGATTTCTTGTATGCATTTTTGTGATCTAAGAGGTCACCTTTATTCTAACGAACAACCAGTCCAGACCTGTGGACATTATTTCGGTATTCATGAGTTGTTTCGATTATGTGTTTTCTTACATGATGTCCCAAAAGGGCAGCACAATGTCAGACACAAATACAACGGTGAGAATGCGTATGACAGCAGTGAGAGAGCACAGGTTGTGACCAATACGAAATTACCTTCTTGCTTCCATTGACTGGCAAACTGGTGGCAGAGTAGGCAAGAAGTTCTTTGTACATTTGCAACATGTAGACGTGCATGGCCAACCATTGGCAAGGAAGGGTAAAGCCTATTTTGGGAATGGAGGAGGAGGAGACATTGGAGGTTTTAGTCCCTAGAGTACTATCTGAGTCTGCATCGTTTAGAAAACCATGCAGACTAACCCAACCATTGGACCAGGCACAGGGTACTCTTTCCTCAGTCTCATTATAACTTGGCTGGTCCGTTATTAAAATACAATTATTAACATATACTGGCACTTTACCAGACCGGCTGACTACAGGTCGGCCAGTGGGGCACCTGTGTTACCTACAGCTAAAAGCTTGAGGTAAGGCAGGCACATTAGCAGCAAAAAATGTCGTCATTACCAGCACCGGTATTGCTGGTACCGGTAATGATGGAAAATCAGTGGCAATTTACACCGTCACTCCAGCACTTGTAATCTGGCGGCAATGCCGCTGGACTGAGTGTCAGAAACCGTAATAGCATTTGCCAGTATCCTGGCAGGTTTACCACCGGGATCGTAATGACCCCACAAAATCTCTCTCCTCTACTATGCTGTCTGGCCTGGATAGGCATGGGCTCTGTGTGAATGCAATTATGTACAATTGATTTAATCACTTACAGCTAGTCTAAAAGGAATCTGCCAAAATCAGTGTGATTTAGCATGGAAAGTCTAAGTGAAAAACTCCAATGGGGAAGACGAGTCTGCATTTTTATCTGATACCTGATATAAATTAAAGCTTTGTTGTTTCCTTTGTTTTTGCCCCTTGAGCAATTTGTTTCTTAAAAGCTTACCATAATTAAAAGAGTTCATGATAAGACACTTTCTATTGAATCCCTTATTTATTAAGTATTGATTATGCTTCAAAGCTATAACAAGAAAGAGCCAGGCACTTTGAAATTGACTTTATTGTATCAGTATTCCAAATGGGCTTCTATCTGAAAGCACTGCCTTTCAGATGGTTTTGAAAGAAATCACTTCAATGAAAGGGCATACATTTACCGAATTGTTAGTAGCTTTGAAATATAGGTATTGCTGAAAGCCAGCAACAGATGAATAGGATTCAATTCTGAATCAAACCACAATTTCCAGACCGGGTGCAGTCATGCAGGCCACATTATTTTGTGGTGTCGTATTATGTCCATGTGAATGTTTAATACATGACTAGATAGCAATGTTCATTTGAATCTCAGCCATCTTTGCTAGTTCGGTTTTGAAATATCCCATTAGTAGTTTTAAAGTCACACTGCTTCAAGGCAAATTTCCCATAATTTGGCCAAATGGCGAGCTCTGTGCTCAGCCTACCAGTCAGTGATTACATTTTAGAAGGGCATTCAACTTTCAGGGACTTGACATTCATCTCATGTTATAAAATGAAGTTGTGGTTGAAGGGCCAGTAGTAATGCGCTTTGCCCACTTCAACATGTTTTAACTGGACTGAGCTGCGGTATGTTGATCATGGTATAGGTGTACCCACTAACACCTAATAATGGAGAATCACTAGTACAGATATGACATGTTCACCGCGCTCTTCCCTTGAAAATTAAGTGTGCTAGCAATTCATACATGAATATTTATATATAAAGCCACTCAAACGTCTATCAGCACTTGTTGTTTTTATTATTGTAGCACAATATTAAACGCAGATGTTCCCTGTTAAATATTATGCATTCATGATTTCACTTATACCATGTTTATTCACATGTATAGAGAATATTATAGGACACCTTTGGCAACAGGTAGTGTCATGTTATGCTTAACCCTGCCCTCTATCGATGCTTGACATTTTAACTTCAGACGTTCAACTACTGTGCACTAGATTTCCTTTCCATAAGAACTGTGATCACTGAAAAATTGAGGTAGACAACCTTAATATCCCTCTATGTAGATGCTTTTTATATTTCACGGATGTGGCTCTTTTATTGGATGTGTTAGGTGTATAAGCCTGCAACGCTTTCGTTTTCTTCTGTAATTGTTCTGTTGCATGCTGGTTACTATTGTAATTATCTTACTTCCCATTCTATCTGTGGCATTCCCGTAGACAACAACACAAAGACGCTCACTCTCACCATGTTGACATTTGATCCCAAAACAAAGTAGCCTGTGTGCAACTGAAATAATGTGTGGATTACCAGAAAAAAAGGAAATTGTTTGAAACTCTTTATACACTAAACAATTGACCTTCAATTTTCCATCTATCCATACAAATATGTAGTGCAGCCAAACATAATGCTAAAATATGGGGTTATGGGAATAGCTTGCATAGCCCATTGAACAAGAATATAATTTTGTGACAAATACTTTGATCCTCAATAGCTAATGAATTTACTTGTAAATGTACTTCTTTTCATCTGGTCCTCCACGCCATAAGTGATCAAGGACGGCTGACCGCCTTATTATTTTGGTGTAGCTCTGGGCACCTCAGTTGCTGGCTATAATGGGTGAGCCAAACCAGCCCAGTGAAAATACTAAGCGCTCCCTGAGCTGCTTGCTGTAGCTAAGGAAGCATTCCTAGCTTGGCTTTAACTGTCACAAGGAAACATACTTTCCCTTTAACAGTTTCGGTTCCCAAGTAAATATCCAATGGACCATTCAAGGCCAGGGGTGTTTTGATTCCCAGCCTTGCATGGTCCATTGGGATGGGGGCTGGGAGACTGCATGACTAAATGTGCATAGGGATGTTCCTGCACCTACATGAACATTCAAATGGCCTGTTGCATTGCTGATTGAGTGCTTCTGCTACTCTACAAATATGCAGGAACCTGGAAGCACTCTATGCTCGCTTGTTCGTTTTCTTGCATGCGGGATCCGGAAAGCCTGTGTTGCAGGCAGCACAAGCAGAGTCTGGACCGGTGTCGATGATAACTTTGCATTTTGAGTGTATGTATGCATGTATTTGTGTGTGAATGTATGATGAATAGGTGGCTAGTTTCACATGTGACTAAGCAAGTGAATTATATATGGGTAAATATGTGTTTGTGAATGAGCGAGTGCATGTTTCATGAATGCGTGTGTGCTTGCATTTTTTCCAAGCTCGGCCGATGATTTCAGTTGGTGGTGGAGGGACATATATTAATATGGAATTGCATTTTCTACCCCATGGCTAGACTGGCATATTTTGGGACAGACATTCCTGCTATTATTTATTACTATGGCATGGCATTTTTATTGGGTATGGTAAAAGATGATAAGTATTACTACATGGCTAGACTAGCATGTTTTAGTGCAGCCAAATTGGACATGCTTTCTTATAGT
The DNA here is from genome assembly GCF_040938575.1 of Ambystoma mexicanum. NCBI lineage: Eukaryota > Metazoa > Chordata > Amphibia > Caudata > Ambystomatidae > Ambystoma > Ambystoma mexicanum. Next base: position 784,706,673 of record NC_090936.1, read on the forward strand.
AGCTTGACAGTTTTAATAGCGAAGTCAATAGGTATATGTTGCTACGTTGAGATGCTGGCATATATTGGCAGAGCCAGCTTGGACATGTTTCTGTATAGTATCATTACTGGATTTATAAACAAAACAAACATGTTTATGTTCTTACATGGGAACGTTGGCATACATTGATGCAGCAAGCATGGACATATATAGGCATAGCCAGAATGAACATGTATTTTATACTGGCATATATTGTGAGAAAATACACCTTGGAAATGCATGAGTTATACATCAAAACCGATAGCAAACTGTCTTGATTATGACCCAATTATTTACAGAACGTGTGCTGTTTAAATGCAACTTTATAACACATCATTCAAACATCTTTTCAGGGGGAGATGCCCCCTGAACCACACTTCCTCACTATGCCCGGAGTCTCTCACATATTTGTGGGAAATAATAGTGGTAAATATCTGTGCAAAATATTTACTCACCTCCAATTAACACACAATTCACCTGCTGCCAATGAAGGACATCATCATGTTGGATCAAATATATTAATATGAAATGTACATATTTTTCCACTAACCCACACAATATGATGTGTATGTTTAGGGATATGCCTACCACCAGATGGCTGCTGCCATGTATGCACTGGAGAAAACTTTAATAGAGACATTTCTTCCTCAGTTCAATACTGAATTGACAAAGTGTGTGCAAACACGCTTTCAACTCAATCTACAGTATTACCTAGTTGGCTAAATATGGTCCACCCAATGGGGTGTGCATCTGCGATACTGTAGCATGTGAATATTTACTGTTTGTTTTGTGTCCTTGCTATTCCCCACCCCAGGCATCAGTTATATATGACCCCTTTGTTTTGAAGGCAATGTACATGGAGAGGGAATGAAATGGGAATTTCGTTTGGGTTTTTTATTTGAAATGTATGGTCTGGGAAATGAACTCAATGGGGAACACACATTCAGATGAAATGCAGGGTTTGAGGAATGTTGAACGAATGAGCAAATTTGTTTGGGACAATTCGTTTTCACAGGGAATGCAGGTTGTTGGGATTTTTGTTTTGGGACAATAGCACATTCAAATGAACAGCAAGGTTACCCAATTCCATTAATGACTAGAGACATTTGCTGTGCACTGGGATAATCTTTGTCAATTTTCAATTTTTACCAAAAACATCACCCCATGTTAGCTGACCCTATAGGAATTATTTACATTACATTTTTAATTAAACAAGGAAATAAGGATTTCACTAATGAAAAGGATTGGGTTAAAACAGACCTCTTCCCCTCACACTTCCAGTTAAAACGATATGGTATATTTCTCTAAGGGCATTCGTTAAGTGATATTATTACTCATATATGTCCAGGGTCTACACAGTTTTGCCCCCGCCCTACCCACTAATGGAAAGGGATCAAGGCAGGTAGCTCCCCACAAAATTAATAGTTTTGGGATATATCTACTTACATGGAAGATCTCTGTTCTTAGCTCAGGAGGCCAGCCAGATTCCAGGACCCACTTTTGGTAGGCAGCTCACACCTCAGGCCTCATTCACAGCAAGGTCCCTCCAGACAGATTCTAGGCCTCTCCCAGATGAGGCTCCCAGGTTTCCAAGCAACAGCCACCAGCAAGTTTCTCAGGGTCTTCTCTCTATCTGCTCTCCAGGGTGTCAACTCTCTGTTGTCAGTCTGCCATGCTCTCTTCGCCCTTATGCTCCATTTAGATTGTAAACTCATATTATATAGTACTGATGAAACATATTGGTCCCAGGCTATGGATTTGACATCTCATTTTCTTCCCCTACCACCAATCCGCCCACTGCCAGCTGATAGGGCAAGGATTTTAGAGGTCTGTATTATGGATGATGCGGGAGGAGGAAAATGCATCATTTCAAAATGACATTTTGTTTTTACATTTTATTTTTCTCACTATCTTACTACACGACAACTAACTCCACTTTTCAGATAACTGCAAAAACATATACATTTTTTAATTCTACATTTTATGGTGAATCGGGCAATACTAATTTTATTTTGGCACAACCTTCCTGGGTGAAGCTATTATTTGTCATGGTTTGTCCCTGAGCTGAAATAGTTACAAATATGACACTTCACAATCCCAAAATTATTTTGACATTCTATCAGTTCACCAAATTTCAAGTTCCTCTGAATTATGGGAAGGTCGGGATCATGATTTTCTTCCTAACTCAAATTCTATCCATCACATTTGGTTTAATGCACATAGAACGGACAGTAATGTTGTGATCTTTAAGATGAGTCCTAGATGAGGTCACTGGGATGCACGATTCTCTTTTTATTAAGGAAAAGGAGTCCAATGTTAATCAAATGGCAATGCATAATATGGGACCCTGAGTTCCACATCCAGCTCAACCCCCGATGAGTTTCCATTTCTCCCAAGTCATATGACACAGACATCTGCCTGGCTCCATGTTATTCCAGCCCTGCCATTAAATGTCTTCAAAGGTCCCTGTTTGAATCTAATGCACAGTTTATGGGGAGAGAGGTCATGCATGGATTTTCCTTATTTAACCCCTTCATGGATTTGATCTCAAACGCTGTATTTCTTAGCATTTAACAGAAACAGACCTGTTTTCCATGTGGGCCTCAGCCAAAGGTCTTCAGGTCAAAGTTGAGGCACAGACCTTTCAGTTCAGTGGGGAAAACAAGCTACATACATAATTCTAACAGAATAGTGTTTTAAATTGTATAGATGTATTTAACATGTAACATTTAGGGCCTCATCACGACCCAGGCGGTAAGTTACCGCCTGGGCCGTGACTTTACCACCATGGCGTAAACTACGTTTACGCCATGGTGGTTGGCGGACTTACCGCCCCATTCCGACCTTGGCGGGGCGGTAAGTCCCCAATCCCCATTTACCCTTCCCCATTCCCATTTTTGCCCCATAGGGCATAATGGGAGTGGGAAAGGCGTTAATTACGCCACCGTAAATTACGGTGGCGTAATTAACTCCATGGTCCCTTAGCGCCATGGATTTTAACACCTGCTAAAAGCAGGTGTTAAATTCGCCATGGCGCTAAGGGACCTCGTACTCAGGCGGTAAGGGTCGGCGCTGTTTACGGCGCCGTAAACCCCTTACCGCCTGGGTCGTAATGAGGCCCTTAGTATTGCATCTGGGCCTATTGTCCAGGAATGCATTTTTTCTTTAATGCAATAATTAAAAAGACATGAGACTCACTTTCAGTATTATTCACATATTGGCTACAGTTAAAATAGGAAACTAGTGTTCACTTCTAAAACAAGTAGGCATCTCCTTTTCAATTATGTCATTTTGAAAGAGGAACTGTACGTGTTTGATTTCTTACAAATTCAAAGTGCTTGGCTTCACTTTAGATTTCTGGATCACAGTCTTGTGCTGCATCGGAGCCAATGTAACATGCTCCTATCTGTCTCTTTAAGTGAAATTGTAGCTTTTCATATTTTATGAAAACAACATTTTCAGGCATGTCTGTCTTTTACATCGGAAATCTAGCTGTATTAATGCTTTGAGGCATGCTTTCCTTCAGCTTCTTATTTTTGTAATTCACTAGGTCTCATGTCGGAAAACAAGTTTTCCACTGGTCTGCATATTCCAATGGGTTTCAACATCAGCCAGCTTCATTCTCCCAATAGGGCCTTGCATGGCCTCTCAGTCTCTGTCTCTCTGGGGCTGAATGTACAGCCCACAAGTCCTATACTGACCAGGCTAATAGTGTTCGATGTCATGGGTGCTGTTATATGCCAACAACACACCCAATGGAACCATCATAGGTGAGGGCACTGCCATTTGTGCAAATTATAACCTCACATCCAATGCCAGATATATCCCTGCATGCCTATCCATGCACTTGATATAGTGAGTGACTGCTGCCCATGTACAGGCCCTGTCATCATATACCAAGTGTTATTTCTTTGCACACTTGCAGCTTGATTTGCATCTTGAGACACTTTTAGCTGAAGATGCTGTACCCCAATGTAATCATGTTGAAGATGCTTGTGCATTGAGTTTTTCTCAGTCAATCATGGTACCACAAAGCTAACAAATAACATAGAGCTTCCAACTTATAAAATATAGTGCAACATTTTATATAGTGTTGCATAATGGGATACTTCTTCTATGAGCTGTAGTAGTACTTGGTGATGGTACCCAATGTAATGCTATTCAATGTTTTGAGCTTGGAATGATGAAAGGATGAGGTTTCATCATATGACTGCAGGTTGCACAAATATCTATAAGTGCAGTGCTTAACACACTGAACTATTTCACCTGCTGCAGTGGTAAGTGAGGCTGTTTCTTCAACACATCATTGATGTGGCCTAGTTCTGTACGTTTAATAATTGTTATTAATATGTGATAGTGTACCTTCTCTTTTCTGGAAGATACACACATATAAAACCATATTTAATAGGATAACATGCCAGGCATATGAGGTTGCCCCATGTTGGGTGTGATTATTTTATCCTGTCCTAATGCATGCTTTACATTTTTGTGTTTTATTAGTACATAACTACAAGTGCTAGAATGTAAAGACAAATAGGTGATGGACAAAAGATGATTAATGTGCCAATACAATTAAAAGCATTGTCCTAATTCGTATACATGATTAGTGGTTTAATTGTTGTATTTTGTTTTGAACTAACCTATGAATATAGTTATTGTCCCGCAAACATGTTAAAACCGAAAACCTGCTCTGGATAAATGTCAGTCCTAGAAATGTAGTCAGCTTCCTATTCAAGAACTTTAAACATTTATCTTTCCTTCAGATCATATAGATTTTTAAAAAGCAGCATGTTGCAGCATTAACACTTTGCAAAGTGCAAGTGGCGTCCAAAAATATTTTAGATCATGCTATCTTCTATCTACATTAAACTGAATTCCTCCAAGAGCCACACGATTCTAACTGACAGAGTTTCTTTGACCAGGGCTATCAGATGCACTGCCAGTGATAGCAAAGACGCTACACAGTAGAGCAGTTGGTTCCTCTCACTACCCCCAAATGCCATCCGTACCAGACATATCTCAAACCGGAGAAGGTCCTCCAGTCTCACCCAACCCAGAAAGACATTATAAGCTTGTGCATCCTTCACAGAATACGCTACAAATACAGAAATATCCTCCCAGGCCTGGGTCATTACCCACCAAGCCCACCTTGCCACTGTGGGGAAGGAGACTGGCCAGAGTTGATGCCTAAAAGCAATGGCGATCTAAAAAACTGGCATCCTCATGCCCTTGTTGCACAAAACGACCACTGCACATAATTTCGGAAAAATGAGCAAAAACTGGGGTTTCAATATATTTGACATTTCATCTTAACTTCTAAGAACAAAACACATACCAGATGTAAAACAAAAACAACCTGAAATGTCCAGAGGCCTCATATGTGAGACATTGTGACATAGACCCACATGTCCAGTTTGGCCAGTATGACCAGCAAACCTAACTTAATATTGAACCTACCAAACTAGGAATTCTGAAACCGAACAGAGTCATATGACCCAATAAAACAAGGGTAATGTTTAACCTCAAAACATACAATCCCTAGTCCAGAATTTTAATAAGGAGTGTCCACCACATTTGGGACCTTATCATGACAGGAAAGACAAGGTCTATTGAACCTGCTGTCATGGTCCTTGTCATATTTAGAGTTTTATCTTAGGTGTTCATTACTGGAGTCACCTCTCACTTTCCAGGGAGTGTTGACCTATGCCTTTCTTCCTGCTTCCGATTCAAAAAGAGTTGTCCAGCTTGCACTGACGATGCAAATGTCCATGGATGGATACGTGCAAGATATCTATCTATTTTGAGGAATTTGCATGCAACAGAATCATATGGTCAAATATAAGACCCCAACTTTACCATTTAACCCTGAGGGCCTAAGCAGGTCAAGGTCTAAAGGGATACCTAGGTAAAGAGGCCATGAAAAGTGTGATCAACCCATAAACATTTTTTTAAAGGAAAGGAAGCCTCATCCCTGGATTCCTCAGGCGAGAAGCAAATAACAGACATAGGTTTGTAGTTCTTAGCTGCTTGTAGTCCCTCCTCTAGGCTTTTAGGCGCTTCAGACCTACAAGGTTCTGTCAGTTACAACTGCCCCCAGATATACAACCAACTAGGGTTTCTGCATTAAAGAAACCCCCACGCAGAACCAGGGAATATGTCCTTGTGAAGGCACAATAAGGCTGGGCACATATTGAAAAAAAGAAATGTGGAGCACAACTGAAGTTGCCAAGGAAGGATTTTGCTCTGGCACACCCGCACAAAAAATTGCCTCCACAATGCTGAATCACACACACAGTGAGAGAGAAAGAAAATCTAAAATACTGCTCCAGCACACAGACCAATTGTAGTATAATAGAAAGAGGAGCTCAACTATCCAGTGCAAAAGCAAGAAAAGAGGATTGACTACTTTCTGGATATTACAGGTCCAGGAACAATGGGATTAGTGGAGGGATGAGGATAAATGAGCTGTGGACACTGGGCGTATTGGAATGTTTAATTGTGTTTTTATTCCTTCTTTGTCAATTTTGATTGGGTAATAAAAAATAAAAATAATGTACGTAATGTATGTAATGTAATGTATGTCCCATGTAAAGCGCTTTGGATAACATTATTTTTATTATTAAATAACCGATATTCGTACCCAGCGAGGGTCAATGAACTTGTAAAATGCAAGCTCTCTGGCGCACCCCCGGGCCTTACCTGCCTCAGAAGGCACTGAGCCTTTGCAGCATCCTGAGTGCTTTCCATGGCGGCCATTTTTTTGTTAACTTTTTTTTCATATTGGTTTTAATGGCTACCATGGAAAGGGAGAAGGTGCTACATGTAGTCCCTTTTCCCCGATCCCTGGCAGACATTTTTTTTTATTTGTTTTCTTGTGTCGAGAAACGGTTGCAATGCCATTTCTCAACTTGAGAAAAGTTGTAATTAGTACCCCAGTCCGAAATGCCAGGGTACTAATGGCCATTTGACCCTCATGGAGAGGCATTACCGGTTGGGTAATGCTCCCGGTGCTCCATTAAAGCACATGCTTCGCTCAGGCTTTTAACTATGGCCCCGGGGGCATTACCTGACCAGCAATGCCCCCCTCCTCGGGTCATATTGCCTAAATTATGCTACTAGGAAGCCTTCATGCCCATGTCTTATAATTGGTTAGCACACCAGCATTTATAACTAAGTACACACATTTTGATTTTATTTCGAAAACCTGCCTTTTTTTCAAGAAGTGAAGCAGTACAGATCATCATAATATCATGATAACATGACTGCATTAAAAAGAGCTCAGTCTGGAGGAATAGTATAAAATATTAACAAGTCTGGATTGCAATTTAATTTACATTTTTAGTGTTACAGATAAGAAACTTTCAAGTTATGTAATTTTCCATTGCAAGGACTGCAAGAAAACCTTTCAACATTATTACAAAGAAAAAAGCAGGCCTGCACTGTTTGTGCCTTAAAAATGAGAGAAGATACTGTTCATTTTTGGCAAAAAATGTGAAATAGTATATTGTGCATCAGGGTTTCAACGTCAGTCATTATGGCCCTCATTCCGAGGTTGGTGGTAGTCATGGCACTATTTGCGCCATGACTGCCACCAATAACCGGTATAGTTCAATGGGGACTTACTGGTATAGTCCGACCTTTGTGGGACCGGTAAGTCCCCATTGAAAATGCCATTCCCCATTCCCATTTGAGTCCATACAGGGCTCAATGGGAATGGGGAGGGCGCAAATAACGGGCTCGCGAATTGCAAGCCGTTATTTGCGCCCTAGTCCCTTAACGGGTCCCGTCCACAATGGCTGGTCAGACCTTGTAGTAGGGCGGTAAGGGATTACCGGCACCGGTCTCCTTACCGTTGCCCGGTATCCCTTACCGCCCACCTTGGAATGACCCCCTATATGTCTTATGTTCCCTGCAAAGTGTAACAGTGGCTAAAAGCAGCAGTCCAGGTCATAGCAGTGTTCAAAATGGTCTTGCCTGCTTCCGACTGAGCCGTTCCAGATATTGCTCCATATAAGTTGCTTCAATATGAAATCAATTCTTTTTTAATTTGCTAACACAATTGTTCCGGTTTGATCATTTATATTATCAAAACAGTGATGGATTAATAGATATTTTTCCCCACTCAGGAATTGTATTTTGAATAACAAACTGTCGCCAGGCTAACTTGGCCAGTTCCTACTCTGTGTATGATCAACTAAATATCTTCCCTTCGTAAGAAGCGTTACAGATTTTTGAGGAAAAATTAATGTGGAAGTCTTTCATCTGATCAAATTGGAACTAAAGAACTTGCTTTCTTATCAGTTGAAAAACAAAAAAAACACATTTCCCATGTGATATATAAGCTGAAGTGGATCTGGCGAAAATGTAATATGCTCCTTGAAAAGGTGTTATCTATTGGATGGGTTTGTCTGATAGGTTTTAAGTACCAACACACTTTTAACTATTGAACGGTCAACTGGGGGTTCTGACCTTCTATCCAAAGGTATCTGATTTTATTTTAATGCCCCATTACATGTTAGCCACCTAACTGTAAGACCCCAATCTTTTAAATATACACTAGCAGGTGTACTTGTGATTCACACAGTAATTCGTCCTAGTTTGAATGTTATTTAATGAAGAAAATGAATGCTGCTGTGTAGAGAATATTGCTAGTCTTTCCTGTAGGAGCTAGTGTGAACACATTGGGCCTCACTTCGAGGCTGCCAGTGGTATTTATTTTTTTCCGGCACCCAAGAATAGACAATTACTAGGTCATTATGGCCTTGCTGGACCCGGTACTTTCCCATTCCTGGGCTCTGGAAAATATTCTTCCCCATTCCCATTTGAGCCCCATAGGGCTCAAAGGGAATGGGGGCACCGGATGCATAGGAACCGTTATCAACAATGCCGGTGCATCCAACATGCTCTGCTCGTGGGTGCCAGTACGGCTGCCAGGTCAGACTTGGTGGCTGCAATGGCACACGCGATCAGAACTCGTAGTTTGCCAGTCCGGGAGCTACAGTACCGACATGTTTACCAGTACCGTAGTTCCCGGACCGGCAAACTTATAATGAGGCCCATTGTCTTTGTTTCCAACTCCGGAGCAAGCCTCATAAAGTGCACCATGAGAAAAGCATGAATCCTGCAAATCAGTTCTAGCTACTTTGAGTTGAAGTGATGAGACTGCACAGCAACATTCTTGGTTTCCCTATCTGAAGCCGAGGCAGCAGCGACCTCCACATAAGTGCAGTACGTGTAGGGCTGAAGCGTGTAAGTTTGAAGTGATGTACCCATATGTTTACGGCTGAAGCATGTAAGCTTTGTACTGTTGAGATGCCATACATTCATTAACCTCGAAGGGAAATGAAGTTTTGTAATTATCATAAGAGGTTCACCACGATGTGATGCGCAACGTCAATGCAGTCACTATTGAGGAGACTTGCACCGTTTCCTGTCACCTGCATTACTACAAAAGCACTGTATTGTGTCACCTGCATGACTTCAAAAGTGGGTGCCGCTAATGTCAGCTAGAATGCAGATAGTGTGGAAAGTTTAGGAAAAATGAACTGCTGAAGTTTTCATGAACTTCTGATCTTTAGGAACAATGAATGAAGAACTACGGTGCGTAGAGCCATATGGCAGGGTTAAGCATTGAGGACTGTTTAAAAAAATAAAATAAAAAAAGGTATATTTTATACTCGTTACATTGTCTACACCATTGAACCTACCCACATGCCAAATTACAGGTTTGTTGCATGTTGGGAAGTAGTCTGAACATGTTGAACAGACACACACACATTACCATAAATTTCCCTTTTACATATATAGAGAAATTACAATCAGTCAATCAAATCATGTTTATTTTAGAGTAGCAGTCCATAAAAATAAGGCAGCATGACAAAAACATCATCTTTGACGTTCTTTGACTACGTAATAAAAAGGCATAATCTAAATAAGCATTAGTAGCTGATAACATGTGAATAAATGAACTCTTAAGGGCCTGTAGTTAGATTATTTCGAATTGGTGATCATTTATCATAAATGGATACAAAAATCTTTAAAAACAGAGCCTGCTTCAAATATGACAATAAAGTTGAACTAGACCTCGCTTAGTTGTCCGATAACAAATATGTCAGGGAAAGGCGGCATGGGGTAAAACGTAACTCATGTGATATCAGAGTTAATGTTCTAGCTGTAATCGAAGTATAGGTTGGACAAACAGGAATAAAATGAAGGTCTTCTGCTGGGACTTGACCTAACAAGCATTGTTTCCCATTAGCATCACCTGACCATAAGGAGGTTGTTGCTCTAAAAGGGAGGCAGTTGAATGTAGCTCTAGAGATGATGTTCCTATCATTAGGAATAATAGTCGATACCAGATACTTTTGGATTGAGGGTTCTGAAATTATCGCAAAGTTTTGGTTACTTGGGTTTACATTTTCCACTAATTCCCCCCTCTCAGTTGTAAGCAAAATAAGCTGGGTTTTCAAATCACAAGAGGAATCGTGTGGATGGATTGAAAATGTGTGGAGGTGCATTTAATTTCTCAATGGAAGTGTTTACACATCGGAACAAGTGATATTCAAGACACTGGGCCTCATTACAAGGTTGGAGGTAAGGGAAAAACGATGCCGCTAAAGGATTACCGGCATTGCTTACCGCTCCAGTCTATTATGACCGCCAACCCGCTATTAGCGGCACCCTAAATAACGGTGCCTCTAATAGCTTCGGGGAGCAAATACTGGCATGCTGGTAATAGGAGGACATCACAACCCACACGGACATGCAAATACCGGCATCCCGAAGCCAGTAATCAGGGGCTGCATGATGCCGGCCATACAGGCATCGTGGACCACTTGCAAACGGCAATCAGCAATCAAGCCAACTGCCACAGGTGCACACAATCACCACGGGTGGAGTCAATGGAGGCTGGGCCAGTATAAAATGAGTACACCCACACACCACACCCCTTCCTACACCAAAATGCTACCACTAGATGTTGCAGTCATGGTGCTGGAGGACATGCCTTTACTGCTACAACTACAGCAACAACACCAACTACAACAACAACTACAGCAGCAACCACAGGCAGCACATAGGAGACACAGGAGGAGAAGGAGGGCGAGACAGGGCCAGCAATTACCACCAGCGCAGCCAGCAGTGCCTCATAGGCAGCCACCAATCCCTTGCATCAGACCCAGTCCATTCAACCTAACCCCTGAGCAGATCCACACCCTGTACCAGTTGGACCGGGACACCATCACCACCATAGTGGACATGATACACAACGACATTGGCAGCCTCATAGAAATACGCACTACCATCCCCCCGCTACTAAAGGTGGTGTCTGTGCTCCACTTCCTGGCCACAGGCACCTATCAACACACAGTGGGGCAGCTGCATGGCATTTCGCAACCACTATTTTCACGAATGTTGAACCAAGTACTGGATGCCCTCCTGAATCATGCAAGCACCCACATATCCCTACCACGGACTGCCCAGGAGATAGCCGACACCAACGTAGCTTTCCATGCAGTGGCAGGCATGCCCAATTGTGTTGGTGCCCTGGATTGCACCCATGTGGAATTGGTAGTCCCCCATGTCATAGAGGTGGTGTACCACAATTGCAAGCAATACCATTCCATCAATGTGCAAATGGCATGTGACTCCGGCAAGATCATCACACAATGCTGCGCCCGATTTCGCAGATCAACACATGATGCCATGGTGCTGCAAAACTCCACGCTACCCCGTCACATGGAGCGACATGCTGGACCACGTGCCTGGCTGCTTGGTGAGTTGCCTGAGTGGGCCATGGCAGTGCAATGAGCTACTGATGTGTAGGGATGCATACTCCACCTGGTTGGGAAAGGGGGGATGCATACTGCACCTGGGTGGGAAAGGGGGGATGCATACTCCACCTGGGTGGGAAAGGGGGGATGCATACTCCACCTGGGTGGGAAGGGGGGGTGCATACTCCACCTGGGTGGGAAAGGGGAGGGATGCATACTCCACCTGGGTGGCCATTGACAGTGATTGGAGATTGCGTGCAGAGCTAGACACTCCTGACCTGAATCTCCCAAACCCAAAATGACACATTACTGGCAAACTTTTGACCAATTATGCATATGATGACAACAAGTAAGAGGCACAACCACGCCACCATGGGTATGTCAAGCAATGCATGACTGAACAGGATTGCAACTGTGGTAATGTGGCTGGTGTGACCATGCACAGTGTATAATATAAATGGGAGGCTAATCATTGTCGTACAACCACAGTACATCCGCCTCAGCATGCATTATTTCACGCTTCATCATCTATCATCCAGACTACCACACCTCATAGCAGTATAGTATGCATCTAGTGAACATTCTTACATACGTACAGGGACATGTGCATGTCCACACCAAATAGCTGTGACCATGACTGTGCCTCCTGAAGGTTTCAGCTCAGGGTGAAACACACCTATTTGTATTTGCTTGCAGGTGATGGAGGATATCCCTTGAGGCCGTGGCTACTTAGCCCTGTGCGGAACCCGCAGAACAGCCATGAAGAGGAATACAATCGTGTTCACACCCGTACCTGTGTTGTGATTGAGCAGACCTTTGGCCTGTTGAAGGCGCGTTTCCGCTGCCTAAGCAGGTCTGGTGGGGGACTCATTTCTAGGCCTGAGAAGGTCGCAAAGATCAGCATGGCCTGTGTCATGGTGCACAACATGTGCGTCCGGAGAAATGTACCACTGCCACCTGACATTGACATGCATGCACCGGGTGAGGATGATGAGGATGGAGAAGGAGGTGAAGTAGCCCCCCTGCCAATGCATGATGCACGGGATGGCCATGCAGTATGCCAAACACTGATTCACGAATACTTCTGAACCACAGGGACTATGATAGACATGTGTCAGTGACACACTGGGTCCATGTGGACATGCACACAGGGATTGTTGGGAGTTGGCCACTGAACACCATCACACATTAAATGGATACACACAAAATGAACAATATCCAGCCATTGAATGTTTTTTCACACAACGGGTGCATTAGTTCAAACAGCAAAATGTGACCACTCCCCCTAAACCCCCAGTGAACTCCCAAACCCACCCAACAAACCCCAACAAACCCCCAGTGAACTCCCAAACCCAGCCAACAAACCCCAAACACCCCCAGTGAACTCCCAAACCCACCCCACAAACCCCAAAAACACCCCAATATACTCCATACATTGCTCCCCATCACCCCCAACCATGTGTCCCACTCCCATTGTCTGCCCACGCTACTTCCAGGACTTTTTGCTGTCCGGGGGCACATCTCGGAGTGCCGTGCACTCCTTCGGGTCTCGCGCACAGGGCTGGTGGGGACTGAGGAAGCAGGTGTGGTGGGTGTTGATGAGTCGGAGGCAGGTTCCACGCCTGCTCCAAGGCGTGGCCGCTGCATGTGGAGCAGGATTGAAGTGAGTACTTGTGTCACTGCCCCCAGACAGTCCATCATGAGCACAGCCGGCGCTATCACAGCGGCTGTGTTTGCTGCAATGGCCGCTGTGGTCCCCTCAATGGCAGTAGCGATTCCCCGCCTGGTCTCCTCTCCATCGGCAATGTAATGCTGCAGGAGGTCCAACATGGCCTCCTGTCGGGCCTCCACCCTCGACAGACGTGACTCAAGGGTGTTGGTGGGAGCTGGAGTGGTGGGTGGTGCACTGACGGGGCCTGCATTCTGGGTGCTGTCCTCCTCGATGGTGCTCAGGTCCGAGTCATGGAGGCAGGGATCAGCACTGCTGTAGGTGGGTGAGGCCTCGATATGGGGCTGGGGGTGGATCGGGGGCTTGGGCTGGGTGGACATGTCACTTCTGTGACTCCCTTCTGGTCCACATTGCCATCCAAGTCATCCTCGGTGGTGGTCGGCGCATGTAGGGACTCCCCTCCAACTGGTGTGGGTGTGGGCTGCTGGGTCTGAAGTGTGTCCGGCACACTGGCAGCAGGTGTTGTTGGCTTTGTTTCGGCTTGGTCAGGCACACTGACTGTGGCCTCCTTGTCTGGATTGGAGGTGGTGGTGGCGGTAGCCCTTTTCTTTTGGTGGGACGTGGATGCCCTCGTGGTGTTCTCTTGCCTGGCATCTTCCTCATCGGTGCCTGGGGGGTGGAAGAGATGCAGGGCATCAGTGATAGTGTTAAATGCCAGAGGCATACAATTGTGCTGTTCAATATTAATTCATTCATGCATTCATTTATTTTATTTTATTTTTTACATTTATAAAGCGCTCACACAGCCCGCAGGCATCAAGGCGCTGTTACAGGAATTGTTTGTTTTTCTTAGTTGCGTAATTGTGTGTTTTTTTTTTTGTCTTAGTTAAGTATTTATAACGCGCTTAAACACCCAGAGGTTTCTAAGCGCGGACCCGGGGATCGAACCTGTTGTTGCTTCATGTCGTCTTGCTTCCAAGACGCGCACGCTGCCGCTGAGCTATCCTCCCGGGACTTCATGTCTTACAGGTGTGTCACACAGGGTGTTCTGAAGGGGCATTTTGGCATTCACTGCATGGCAGGTTGCATGCCGTTGATTTGGGGTTTCTGTGATGTGTTACATGGGCACTGTCCAGGTGTGTTGGCTGTGTGTTGGTTATGGGATTGGCACTCAGCATGCATTTCTGTGTGGCAGTGTTCGGGCCACAATCTGGACTTTGATATGTTAATGTGGGTGTAGGGACTTGCATTGCCTTGTCTAGACTCTCTTCCACATCACTTGTGCTACGTCATGGTTTCCCCTATAGGGATGTGCAGGGTCACTCACCTCCTTCTGGGGATGATGCCGCACCCATCTCCATCTCCCCGAATCCCTTGATCGACTCTGGATCGATGAAGCTGCTTGCAGTCTCCTCCCAGGGTATCATTTTTGCAGGAGAGTGGGGACCCCCGCCTGTGGCCATGGCCGCCCTCCTGTTGCTTGCCATGATGTTGTGGACCCGCAAGCGGAGGTCGTCCCACCTCTTACGCCAGTCCCTGACAGTACGTGGGGTGGTCCCCACAGCCGACACCTTGCGGGCTACCTCCTGCCAGATGTCCTTTTTCTTCTGCTGGACCTCACTCGTCATGTCATGGGATTTAAAGAGTGTCTGCTAACATATTCAATTGAGCATCGGAGAAATGCTGTTTCCACAGCCGGGGGGTGGTCTTCCGGGTAGCCTTGGACATCCTCAAAGTATTGCCACAGAGCTCAACAGGTATCAATTGGTGGTTGGGGAGGATGGCAATGGATTGTGTTTTTAAAGATGGCCGCCGGGCCATTTCCTGTTCCGGCGCAATGACGTTATTTCCAGGTCCGGTTTTACGAGCCCGGTATTAGCGTGTTGCTATTAACGGGTCGGTATTTAGGGGTTGCTCCTAGGCGGTGCCGGTATCGGTGGGTCCCGTGATGGCACTATCGGGGGGGTTGGAGGGCCTTTAGCTGCCTGCCGGTATGGCCATTACCGGCATGGGGGTTCGCACATGCTTGCGCACTCGTAATCACCCGCTACTAGCAGGGTCATATAAGCACGGACCCGCTTGTTCCGCCATGCCGGTAATGACCCCGTTTTTACCGCGCTACTCGTAATGAGGCCCACTGGGTTTTGATAATAGTTCCATTAAGATTAATTGTGATAGCCCAGCATTTGGATTGCTCCAGATATGGAGCCAATGCAGAATTGGTTGAGCCATTACGTCATCTTCTGAAAATGAGTTACCTAATTCCACGTGAATGCCAAAGTTGGGGGCTGAACATGGCAACGCTAATAGAGTTTTAAAGAAATTATTCTCTGCTACCTGAATATCTTTTAGGTTGAAATATCACCATAATGAGGCCCTCTACTTGGCCACAAACACGCTTTAGTATAATACACTTTTTTAAACAAGTCAAGTGGTTGAGATTTTGACTTCCTCATAAATCATGTGACCCTCGCTAAGGCTTGCTGGACAGTTTGGACGCAAATCATATGCCTATTGAATCAAGATCTTTGACAAGCAGGATTATACTATTATTACTGAACATGGACAGCATTTTCAATTGGCGCCCTCCTACTTGACATATCATCACTGCCAATATACAACCATTTACGTGAAGATCAAGATCATTAATAAAACTACTGTAGGCCATGATTAACTATTGGAGTGTGTGGCCTAAGGGTAAATAGCCTGTATCATCGGTGTAGGCCAAGACTGGCAGGGCAGTATTCCCCAATTTCGGTAAATAGGCTCCCAGCTGTACAGGAACTTTATAGAGCCCATTGAGATATAAAGAAAGAAGCTAGGTGCCCAGTACATATCCCTGGGGTCCCCCTGTGTTTACCCAAAAATTCTCAGTGCATTGTCCATTTGCCCCACTCCTGAAACACACTTTAGGGTCATGGTGAAGGCCAATTAACAGGTTCACCATGACAGGTGGACAATCGCTGAACCAGAGAACCCGTCATAGCTTCTGGAGGTTAACCTTGTCAAAGGCTGTGCTCAGGTCCAATAAAGGCCTGAGATACTGTTTCCTGTCTCAAATATACTGAGTTGTTATCTTTAAGTAAAGGTTCAAAACCTGCTGTCCAAAACCTACCCCTGAATGAAAGTCCAGCTGGACTATTGATAAAATGCAGTTAGTGTTAACCCATTGTTCTATTTTGGCCAAAGAGGCAACCACATTTTTAAAGATTGAATCAAGGAGAAATATAGGCCTATACGAGGATGGGCTGTCCCTCCCTCCTTTTATGGTTAAATCAGCTGAATTATGGCCTTCCTCTATGAATCAGGAAAAATGCCAGTTATGCTAAGTGCATTGAAACTGATTGTCAACAAGGGAGCCTGCAAATCAATCCCCGCCCGTAACAAATATGTGTGAATGTCATCAGGGGATGGACAGCGATTATGTTTTTCTGAGTTGATAGTGCTCTGAAACTCCTCGATGGAACATTTAAGTGGGAGTGTGTTGGTAGTATGTCCCATTAGAAAGAGGCAGATTAGTGGTACACGTTGGAGGGGCAAACTCCTGGGTCAGATGATTTGATTTTACATTATATGAAGTGCAAGAAAGTTGAATTCACATATTATCAGGTACAGTAGTCTCCAGTCCACCATACATTCTTTTGTAAGTAGGGCAAAATCAGACCAATACCCAGAATTTCTAAGCATTATTGCTTTCTGCTACCTCTACCAACGCATTCCAAGTATTAGTATTTAGTTATTTGCTTATAGGCCATTATCACACCTTTGTAGTTCGCTGTGGAGCTCTAACCTCGATTTTAGGTGTAGCCAAATTCTTTAATGGCAGCCGCAATCTCCCCACAACCAAACTTATTATTTTTGTATTTTTAAAGTGAGCAATAGAACTCATTAGATAAAACAATCTATCACAACGGTGGATCCAAACAAGAAGATAAAAGATTGCATCCCTTTGAAATTTTCTCAACCGGTTTTGACATGTAGTGTTGATTTTGACAACGTCTTCATCAGGAGAAAGATGTAACCATACTTATATGTGTGGGCTACTAGATCCAAGGTGTAAATAGGATGGAATGACCACATACAATGGCCCCAACCTGACCCGAAGGATTCACAGGACCTGAATGTCTGCCCGACCACTGTGGGATCTGTATTTGAGCGGAAAGTATAAAGAAATGGACACTTGATCAATTGGGGTGTGAAGCCAGTTGTCCAAAGTTGTACGGACTAATTTAGTGAACTGAAAACCATGCGCAAATCAATGGTACAGCTTCAGTTCGTATCCGTGTGATAATGAATACACACACAAACTCTGCAATGATTAAGTTAAGGGTTGCAATCTTTTTATCTTCTTGTTTTTATTCACCTTTGCAATAGATTGTTTTATCTAATGAGTTCTATTGCTCACTTTAAAAATACAAAAATAATAAGTTTGGTTGTGGGGTGAACTTATAAATCCCTCTTCTTAAATGTTAATGGTCTTGTTATGTCTTTTAGTAACTGTTGTATGTATGAATGACACTGATTGTTGAGTATTGTTTGAATGTTGCACTATGAATGTATAGTGCGGTTGACTTTTTTAGCCATTTTTTAGGGAAATCCTTGATGTCCTTCTGTGTTATGTAATGATGAAGTGTTTAATAGCATGTGATTAATTGACAATTTTTCTGAATTTCTGTATCATGCCAAATACATTTTGATACATCATTATGATAAATAAATTTGTCCTCTGGACAATTTCTTCAGGTTTTGCTGTTATAGAAGTTGACAATTTCCATGTCCTCAACATTAGCCACATTTATCTTTACAATTTGTAGAAATTTCAGACATTGATCTATACCAATTACATGGAATCAAGTGTTGTTTTAACAAATATCGCCATTCCCCAAAACGATCTGCCCCTAGGCTTTTTTTGTGAAGGAATTAAAACAGGTACTTTACTGACCACGTCTACTGTGAAAGAATAATATAAAAGTGGATTAAATACTCCATGGTATCAGGGCATTCAAACTTGCAAATTGCCCCTGTAATGTTGCATGAAGTCAAGGTTATCTTCCCTTGATGTTGTGGGGGATCATTGGTGTTCCTGACATAACTGTCTGTTCACATGATAGGGACTTAGCCAGTGTAATGGGGCACATGAATAAACAGGTAGCACATACTGCCCCTGCTAGGAAAGTAGCAACTCTTGCCCCTTCTCCTCACCATTACCGTACAGGTGAGAAATTATACCAGGTGAGTTAGTGCTACCTCTACATAACTCTAGGGGTGATAGACGAGACAATCTAATGCAAGTTCTAAAAAGGAATACTTTAAATAACCAATGTACAGGACTCTGTCATAAAGAATTAGTCAGGTTGTGCGGCACCAGTAGGAATTACAGTTAGATAGTAGGAAACACAACTAGTGTGCTGCATATAGCATAGAAGGGAGGAGGATTACATGGTACCAAGAGGGGAACTCACTACACTGATAGGGGATTGTATTATTGATGGATTAGATGCAGAATACATAGTCAGGGAAACCAATGTATGGCAGATGCACAAGGTGAATATACAATGAACAGACACGAATATAGGTTGCTAACATGGAGGCGAGAAGCACAGAAGTACAACCATTTTCCTAGTGCAGAGGAGGCCTAAGAGTTATCAAGGCCTCAGAAAACATGCAGAATAAAAAAAAAAAAACACATTTATTTTAGAAGCTTGAAGCTGCCCAGACAGTTGTTCATAACAGACACCAAGGTCAGATGCATGAAAAGAAAATGCAGGACACAGGGATGTGATAACAGTTCCCAGAACGAGAAGCAGTAGTCTCCCAAGCTGATTAAATTACAATAACAGCTACTGTTGCCCAGGTGCATGACATCAGTATGCCAACTGACATAGTTGTAGATAGATGAAATGTATCTTGAGTAGTCACAAAGAGTACAACATGCACATTCGAAGTAGTTAAACCCCAGTAAATAGGAATATATTAAATATCCACCATGGTCCGCTAGCATGTGATGAATACATGAAGAGCACTATCTATTCATTATGAGCCACGTACAGATAACACACCTGCTGAATCTCCCTAGCACACACACACAGACACAAGACAATAAACAAGGTCAAATACAAAGGAACCAATAGGCCACAGGGCCTGTGAATGATGGGAGGTACTTTTAATTGGAATTAGTGCAGATCATGGACTTCTCTTTCCCCCTACCGAATGTGTCTCTCATTTTGTGACTTCTTGTCAAAATATCCAAGGTTGGTGAGTAAAGTGCTAACCAAATAAACCCCTCCTGCCACACTGTGCATAATGAGTAACACCAACCAATTTGTGGCCAATTGTCACAACCCTCACCCCGAAGCCCCCCTGGCCTACCCATGGGCCAGGGGGAGCCTTGACCCCAGTCCCCACTAAATCCCAACCTAGGCCCTCTTGGGGCCAGTCCTGGTGCCTTTGGCGCCAGGCTCATACTTAATAATGAGTTTGTGCTAGGGAACTACTTTTTGTTACTGTCATTCAATGTGGAAGCATCCACAGAATCAGGCTTCTTGGAACCTGGCTTGCAGAAGGATGGTTTGGATGTGGCACCCTGGAACTCTTTTACCTGAACTTCTTTCTTGAAGCTATTTAAACCACGCCCGACTGGACTAACACGCTTCGTGTTAGTTTGCAATTCTGCAACGTGATGCTCACCACGTTCAGCTTCAGCCACGAACCTCGGATGAACAGCATCTGCAGAAAAAGAAAGAAGACATTGTTAGAAAAGTTTGCAGCTTACCTGAATTCCATCATTAGCGGTCCTCAGCTCTTCCGACCGGCATCCTGTTACCAGCGCTCCTTCGGTTCGACGGACCTGCAGAAAGGGAAAGACAAGGCATTAGACATTTTGCACAATTAACGAACTCCGCCAAAAGTCTTACGTTGACACGCGCACTTCATTCAGCAACATCTCTGGAATTCTACACTACGGCGGAGCACCGCGACCTGTGAAGACAAAAGATAACAGGTTAGCAAAGGCAAGGCACTCCATGTCTAGGCGCTCCAAAAACGCTAATACTTACCTGCGAACCCTGAATCCAATCTTCACCACGAATTGGACTTCCACGTACCTAAGGAATAGTAAAAAGACATTGTTACTTCCAGAAAGGCATGCTAGGACAGCAAAACACCATAGCAATAAGACCTACCTGAAAGACTCACGTCAGGCCGGCAACAGTGAAGTAACTCGACCGCCATAGCCCGCAAAGCACCACGTGCCCCTGCCGAGGCAGCAGGAAGGAGAACCCGCCAACATCAAGAACAAGGTGAGAGGAAGCCCAGAGGGACTGCAGACATACCAGATGTTGGGAGGCTGTTAATCCCAGTTACCCGGTCCTAAACATTGTTTACCTGTATTTCTGGCAGGATTCTTCCGCTGGTCACTAATGGGCATCGCAGGGAGGGATACCTGGACACCGATTGCTGGGTGGCGCCCCCATGGAACCAGGTGTGTGTAACACCAATGTAATGATGTAGTGAAACCATTATCTATGATGGGCTGGGCTCAGGAGGAGCCATCAGAGAGGTGTAACCCAATGAGGAAATTAACACTTAAGTAATCCAGATATACCTTAGGATATTAACCAATCCTTATCCCTATAAATGTTGTAACTGATACTGTATTATGACATCTTTGCTTAGGCATTTGTAGTACACAAACCACTCAAACTCAGTATAATGTTGAAAGCTACTTGCAAGCTATTCAGGCTGAGATTCTGTGTTTTGAATAAAGATGGGTATTACTTTGCACTTTGAGCACTCCATTATCGAGTATTCATTTTACTTGTGCAGCACATTCGGCCCATCTGTCCATTTGGCAGCAGAGGATGGTTCTCAGAGTTTTTTCAGACTATTGAGGATTCCTCGTCATCTCCCTCGAGCAGTGAGTGTGTCTTGTGTAGAGTGGAGTAAAGTGCACCTGAGAATAAAGGTCAGCAGGTACCCCCGTTGATGCAAAGTCCTGCCTGGTTTTATTTAGTTGTGGTATATGTGAGAAACCTGAAGGTGTCTCACCCGCTAGTCCCCGGAGATCTGTCATCCAGGTGGCCACGACATGGCCATCGCTATTGACTCCAGTTCCTGGGGGTGGACCAGTGGGGGAGGATCACCTGGATGGGGGGTCTTTGGGGAGTGGAAGTGGGATGCTGATAGGTGATACATGGTACGCCCTTCCTTGTAACATCTTTTCCCCATCCTACCCCTTAGGATATTAAGAAACTCTAACCCCCTTTTTCTGACACAAATACTTTCTTACACTGTGAAAGACAATGGACTAACACCACAGCCGTTTACCTGAAATGTCCCAACACAAGGGTCAGGCAGAGTCAGGCAATTGACAATAACTCCTTATACCTGACGGCCCTTCCTCTTCCCCACAGGGATAAAAGGCAGAGCACAGGAGCATACTTTGAGCAGGCAAAATTCTCGAGGAGGCAGCTATTCTAGGATGGCAATTCAAACAGAGGAGAAAGGCGGCGAGACCTGAAAGGATGAAAAGGAGGGAAGTGCCCTTGCCCTTTTCTATCTAGACCCACAAAGCCTCTGTGAAAGGAATCATTAGGCCGGGAACTACAGCTGACGTGTGGTATAACAGATGCCAATGGTGCACAGGGTACTCCCATACTGATATCCAAGGCATGGAGATGTGCTTGCTACTGTGGTACCATCCTTGGCTCCAGAGACAAGAAACGCTACAGAGTTCATTACATCAGGTGAGTCAGAGGGAGAACCGATAGTCAACTAGACTGTGTTCAGTGAAGGTTGCAAACAGAAAAATGATATGAATTGAAATAACTTGTGAACAAAGATCCTCTGTGTTACTGAACTTTTAAGAAACCCCAGGGACAGACCAGCTGCAGAGTGGTCCAGTGCCATGTGGGCGCTCATTTGAAAGACTCTGACTGGTTTCCTTTTGTTGAAACTACAGATACCAGGAGGCCCTAGGAGAGCCTGATGTACGAGGTCAAAGTGGTCATACAAGGGTCAGTAAAACCCCTTGTACAATCAAAAGTCTTTGACATATAATCAAGAGGAAAGCTACAGGAAGTGAATCCCACATTTTAATAAAACAAAGTGAACAGTGTATCTGGCCGTAGTGAACCCGACTGAGGGAGGCTAACATTAATGAAGGACCGTAGCCCGGTTGAGGGGGATCGAGGGGTGAAAAGTTATCAGTCAATGTAAGAGATCACAGAAAGGAACTTTTGTTTTGTTATTGTTGACACAACAGGCCCTCAGAGTTAAGAGACTTTATATGAAAGAGACTTGATCAAAGAAAGCTCTGATGTCGCTGAAAATAACTGTAACCTTGTGCTGGAGAAGTCCAGTTGTGCGTTGTGCTCAGAAGTCCCACCTTGTCCCATGCTACAAACGTGGCCAATGGAGGCCCCAGCTATACCAGCCTGATTTATCATTTTGTAAACACTTCTTTCTATTCTGATGAACATTATCCCACTCTATTTTTGTTACTTAGCAGTAAGTATTGGCAATAGTTTATTTTAGTATAGGCCCTTTTTATTTGACAAGACACCACTAGAACTGCCTTATTATTGTTTGATGTTTGTAGCTTGCTCCCATCTTAGATTTAGGTTTAAGTTAGGCGTTTTTCTCACTCATATATACAGTTTAATAAACACCCTTGTAGTGTGATCACTTGTGTCTGTCTTTGCTGTTGCCACCATGTGTTCCTTACATATGACATAGGACAATAGAGGTGTTTTTTTTTAGTAGTAGAAGAGTGAATTTGTGTTGTCAACAGGCAAGAGTTGTTTCGAGTGTGAGCAGCGGTTTTGTGATTCTGCTCAGGAGAAGGATTTTGGGCTGCATGGTCACAGAGAAAGATGTGGGTGCGTCAAGATTGGAGGAAAGGATTTTAGGGAAGGGGTAGGAAAATGGAGAGACAAAGGTGAGCAAATGTTCAAGTGGTGTTCATCGATTATTGGTAAGTTGTCTTTTATATTGCCATTATTGCAGATACTCCAATTGTCCATTTATGTAAGACACTTCCCACACAAAAAACATGTCCCTTAATTACCACATTCAGTGGGTTAAATATACATCCGTTAAGATGCTTATGCTGTGGCCTGAAGATGGTACTCATTCGAATGAGGTACTGCAACACATGTGCACAAATTTACATGTCACACATAAGGGAAAACAATTACAGAATGGACTAATTATAATCAAACTGTGGAAAATGTTCAAAGAAGAAGTAGTTGAACGAATCAAGATACAGTGAATGTTTAATCAGCATGATGAAGGGTGCACACTGCCCACGGCTGCTCCTCCTTCTCCTCTGACCAGTGTCCCATCATTGACTGTGCAGAAACTAAACCTATGCAGGGAATGCAAACCCCAAATATTTGCCCACTGTGTATAGTGATAACAACATAAGGGAAGAGACAGTGAACAAGCAAACACCACTGTCCCTGCAAGTACAATATGACGTGCAGATTAGTTTGCAAGCAAAGCTAACAGAAGTGGAGGAGGAAGGTCAAAGAGCGAATACATGGAGATTGGAATGAAACAACAAATAATACTGACACTTGATGGAAAAGGCATAGACTATTCTGAAGAGAAGACATTAGAAGATGGAAACAGAGGTGAGCTAGAAAAGGAGAAAAGGGTGGAAGAAGAGAAATAGAAAGAAAACAAACAGAAGAGAGATAAAGAGAAAGAAAAAGGGGAGAAGAGAGGAACAAGAAAGAAAATGAGGAGGAGAGAGGGATGGAGATTTTCCAAAAGGAAGTTTATGACATAATTAGCTGACATATACATCAAACAATGGTCACGAGGAAGAAACAACATACCCTTATCTGGTTGCAACTACTATGAAGAACAAAACAAGACCAGCTTTAGAAATAAACCCGGCAACACGAGACAAATATTTGTGACCTTTTCTTATACATCCAAAAGTTCAGCGGGAGGTAATATTAACAGCACAAACGTATCAACTTCAATTCCAGACACAGTTCCTCCTCAATCACCAGTACTGCAGTTTTCTCAGGGACAACGACGAAGAGGAAGGAACTGACAATACGGTGCTCCTCGGATGCAAACCCGAAAATGGAATCCGAAACCACCACAGGGTTGGGGATCCCATCTTAACAGAGCATATTCTTTTTTCTTTTTCTCTATTTTTTAAAACTCTTTATTTAATGTTTTCAATAGAAAATATAAATGATTATGGCCATGAGCACTTCAAACCTTATAATCGTTAAGTCACACATTTCTGTAAAAGCAACTATATCAAGTCAAAGATTAATCTTATTGAATCAATTGTACATTACGCGGATTAGGACACAATTCTATTTTTCCATCAACATAGTTGCATCAATATTAAATCAACTCTGTACATCAATCTACAACACAAGGCAAACATTCAAACAGTGTCAAAAACAGGAGGAAGAAAGAGAAAAACATATTTTAACATCTCAGGAAAATAGTTTGTTAAGTAGCGGTTTAGGCTTTGTTCCCACTTCACATGCAGACCCGTGCCAAACACAATTGGAATTAAGATTGTTCTTTATGGGAGACCACCAGGGGGTGCAGACAAAATGTCAGCCTAAGCCTACGTCTCCCTCTCCAGGCCCGAAGACATGGTGGAACACCACTGAAAACTGAACATTTTTACTGCCTTAACCAAGCTTTATTGCCTCTGAACACTCCAGGCACCTCAGAGCAGAATCTTGAGAAAAACTGCAGCTTGTTTTAATGGGAACCGCATCTCATGAAGACAGCTACTGGCACCTAGACGATGGCTCCAAGCTGGCGTACTATGGACATATTCGGAGTGGAGGAACAGTGGATCCCCCATGCGAGCTGTGAACGCTGATGGCTGAACAGGAGGCCCGAATCCCAGCCCTGACGTGTTGTCCGACAGTGAATTTGCACAAATATGGCTGGTAAGGAGGAAGGGGCGCAAGTTACCATTGCACAGTTGGTGAAGCAGAGCACACAGTCCCCCTGCCTCCCCCCTCTACTCGCTTAAGGCTCCATACAAGTCACCGCGCTCTGAGGGTGCCAGCCCCCGACTCACGGAACATGTGACCCGCATGCAGAGAGTGGTGCCCGACCAGCATTCTCTACAGGATCCTGGGTCCAAAGCCCACTATTTAACACAGGGGTACACGCACCCATTGGTTGCCCCCCCAGGCCACCGGAGGCACAGAAGGGCAAAGCCTATTAGCCAGGGAGGACGGTGCACCTCGCTCTCTGCCTAATGCGTCCACAGAGCAACACCAGCACACAGAGCTGGCGCGTGGAGAAGGACATACTGAGCAACCGCACCACAGAGAACCCACCTAAAGGTTAAACACAAACAATAAAAGGGGAGGAAGAAGGGGGGAAAGGATAAATAAATAAATAAATAAATAAATAAAAATAAAGCACCCAGAGATCCACCAACAATCAACATATCTTGGAACTTGACAATACAGTCCCTACCTCTCCTCTGATGTAGCCTCCACACAGGCACACTGGCTTTTGACAAGGGCCTTCACACCTCGATAAAACAGGCTCACTCCTGTGCCTCACTAACCGGGCCCTCGACTGGAGCAGCCCGAGCTAGTCCGTGAATAACTACAGGCTCGCAATCAGGGCGATAACGCTACTGAAAGTGTCCTTGCAAATCTCACTACCAACACATTTCAGGCTGCATAACCCTGGGAAAAATGTCCACAAACCTCACTAGGTGGAATAGCCCAGCGCCAACTAGTGCAATCTTTCTTCAGAAGCCAGCAATTAAACGCACGGACCCCCTCAGAGGTGAAAAAGAATCACCAATCACATCAAGATAGCCCAAGGTGCATTCAGACTCAGGAAACTCTGTACACTTAAACCCCGCTAGCTGGTTAATATCGGCCTTCCCTGAAGCAACAGCGGACTATTGATTTAAACAAGGAATAAACTGGATCCTCGCACCCTAGCAACACTGCGATTGTTCTGTCGAGCAGGTACTATAATGGAACCAGACAAAGTCAGAGCTCCTCAGAGGTTCCAGATAATGATCTTGATAGCGCCACTAAATCAGACATTCGGCTCCTCCTGGGCGAAATTAGATCCATCAAAACTAGCCTTACAGAAACTGTGTCCGATTTACAGAAAAAGATGGCCAAAGTGG